>NW_008824243.1:6291703-6303659 GCF_000699105.1 Pygoscelis adeliae
TTCCAACCCAAACTATTCTATGATTCTATGATTCTATGTTCTCAACAATGCTTTTGGTTTTTAACTGTGCTGCAGCTCAGCTTTACCTTGTTGAAGTAGTATGCATAATGTAGTGGCAAGTGGTGAGATAGAAACCGTGTGTCAACTAGGCAATTCAAATTATGTCCTTTCTTCTTTTCAAAAGATGCAGCTGAAAGTCCTGCTCTTCTCTTTTTGCCAGCCCTCCACCTGCACACCTTTCTGAATAAATACTTCATCAGTAGAGTGATGAGGGGGGTGTGGTGCAAGGCAGATATGATGTCAAAGAAACAAAAGTTGCAAATGGATTAACTGAAGCTGTGTGTGACGTAAAAAATGAATATGAATGGTATGAATGTTTGGGGGTGGGGAATAAAACTGGACCTTGTTAGCTTAAAAAAACCCAGCTGTGATGTACTGGGGTCATAGCTGTTAATTGCCTGCTGCCGTCACTACTGACATCACTGTATATTGGGATAAGGGACAAGAAGAGGTTGGGTGCAGTAGTATCATGTATTCTTGGAAATATGTTTAACTGCTGCACAAATGGTATATATTCATAGTTAGGATGTGTTTATTATTTTAGACTATTATTATTTAGGGTTGCGTTTATTTTTTCTTTATTTAGGGTTAGGAGCTAAATCTTAATTGTCGCTGAAAGTAGAGTTTACTAGATAAATAGTAGTTTGCATGTAATCAGCTGTTCTTCTGGCTTCCCTCTGTTTCCTAATATTATAATTCACTGTGTCCCTGGTTGAACATAAATTTGTATAGAGAGGTAGCATGGTAAGCACTGAAAATGTGATAAAAGTTCTAGTAATCAAAAACATCCTTAGATTGAATTGACGTATGTCAGTTCTCTTTAAATTTTGTGAGAACAAGGGTAGGTCTATAATTAAGATGTTAAATTTGCAGACTAAGCTATGAGATATAATGAGTGAAGAAAACTGAGCTGAAGACAAATTGAACTAAGAACCTCAGAAACTGATGTGAAGATGATGCCTGGGATTTTCTTAAGAAAATAAAGGAAAGATCAGGAAACTTGGGATTCAAAATATTGTAGAAAAGATCTCCATATCTTTTCAACTAAGTAAACCTCTCAGAAAGGATTTTGGGAAGCATTTAGAGTGCCTTCAAGCAGTCGAAGAAAGGCTGAAGATTTAAGCAAAATGCCTTGGAGGTCAGAAAATGAGTGAGCGAAGAAAATTACAAGCAGTCCACCTCAGTTAGACATTGAAAGGGAATTAAAGCAAATAAAGGGCTTTTTGCTTAGTAACTAAGGATGAGATGATGACACTTTACATATTGTATTAAAACAATATTAAGACAGAGAAGTGATATAACAATATTAATAGACTTGTACTGAAATAACATACAAATGTATGAGTAAAGGTAATGAGAACGAAATATCTACCCATCAGCAAGGATTGAAATAACAGTCTGTTGATTAGAAGAACTTTAATTTCTGAGAGTCAAAACTTGTGGGTGATGATAATGGAGAAAGTATGATTAAGGATGCTGTGACATCTTTGTGAAACAAGAAGCAAGCAACGTAGCTTCATGAAGGACCATGCAAAATTGGAGGGAGGGAAACTTAAGCCACAGGTAAAAAATAAAGGAGACATCTGCAAGAATATTAAAGGCACTATTAAAACCAACACAGAAAAGATAAGAGTAATAATGAATTGGTTTGGCTGAAACTAATCAGGTGTTAAAAGGATTTACTAACTGGACAAGGGTAAGAAGGAAAGGAAATGAGAAAAGCAGGTCCATTAATTTTTAAGAAGCTAATGGGTCAGAAAAATAGCTAAAATTTCAGAGTTTCTTTAAAAAAAGAAAATAACAATGTTGAGCTCCAGAAAACCAGCTCTTGATTAAAATCAGCTTTTCTAATTTCTGTGTGTCCAAGAGAAAAATGAAATGGGATTTTAAAAAAACCCTAACAAACAAGAACATGATATTTTGCATTTTTAAAGTACCTTAGAGGCTGTACGCAATAAAAAGTTAGAGACATACCTATTTAGAATCGAATGGGCAGGTATCGTTGCTTATATGTTCACCACCTCCAATTGAGAAGCTGTGTAATTGCACTAGGATCATGTTGTACCTGAACTAAAAGCTCTGCTGGGACATGAGCTGCATGTTGAAAAGGTGATCTGTTGCTGGAAAGCTTCCCTCTGGCACACGCATTTCAAAGAAAGTAAGGTTCACAGTGTACCTTATCCAGAGTGAATTATGCACATTATGAAACTTGTTGAAATGGGCTCTTTTCAAGACTTTGGTGGAGGAATGGCTAATTTTCGCATCCCCTTGAGGCTTGGGTGGGAGCTCGATGCTGAATTACTCAGGTTGAAGCAGACATGCAGAAGAGTAGAAGGCTGCCAGTGAGGATTTTGGGTGGTGTCAAAGGGATTTGAGCACTTCCAGGTTTTCAGGGTTGCTGAATGCAATTATGTTGGGAAAAATTGGGTTGGCTAAATCCTGCTGTGGGGCCTGACTACCTCTTCTTTAGTACATCTAACCTTTAGCTCAGATCAGTAATTTCAACACATCAAGAGCTGTTATACCTGAGTTTGTAGCATTCACCTAAAAACAAACGAACAACTTGATTCATTGTAAGCTCTTTCAGCAGATTTCATTTCATTAGCGGGGGATGTCTGGTGAGAGACCCGATAGACCCTGGGGCCAGGAGGAACATAATCACCTTAACACCAATGTGTCTCATGTAGCTGTAACCCCAGGGACCCTGTCTTGGTCATGTTTGGTAAGGTACACATGAAAAGATAGACTCTGTCCCAAAGACCTTTCAAGCTTTTCACTATTTATTTGTTTCTATGTTATTTAGTTTTTCTACATTCTTCTATAAGCTATTCCTCATCCTTAATTTTCACTATGCAAAAATTTTCCAGTCTGCAGTGCCAGTCCTTCCTCTTTCAGTGTGTGTCTCTAGTGCTCTCGACAGTCTGTTAGCTCTGTCTTCCCCTATGCCGTGTCCCCCCCATAGTCTAGTCAGATGTAAGCTGATCATAGAAATCTTTATCTTCCTTTGTTGAAGGACCTCGGCACAGTTAATCACTTCTTTCTGCCTGACAATTACGTTCATGGCTTTGTCATCCCAGTCAGTGGGAGTACGAGAACCAGCAACATCCTGGCATCCTTTTTGAACGCACGCACTGGATAGCTTTTGCTGAACGCTGTTCTGTCACGATGTTCAAAACAAACATCTACTGCAATGCAGCTGTTTGAGCTCTGCCTGCACTTGGTACTATTTTTGTTTGCAGTTCAATACATTTTCTTAAACCTCTTTTTGTAAACTCAGATACATGCTGCAAGCTGATAGCTATTCAGGGAAAAGCATAATCCCTAGGAGCTGCCTGCCTTGGCAAACATGCATATGCTTTTCAGTGTGTCAACAGGCAGTTGTTCAAGTAGTGTTTGTTCCCTCAGTTTGTATTAGCCTGGCCCAACACTTGAATGATTTTTTCATTTGCCTTCACTTAAGGAGATTGAATGAATATCCAGAATGGTGAATTTGACAACTGTGGATCCGTGCAGTCCCAGGTCAGATGATTTAGTTATTCAACCTTTTATGGTCTATTAGGATGATATTAGAATACTAATATTTCCAGGACCAGAATCATGCAATTGATATTACTCTCACGAGCAGTCCCATATTCGCTAAAACCAGGTGTTGACAACCCAGAGACAGCCTTTTGCCTATCTTCATTAGCTCTTATTTCCTATTCCCCTGCCACAGTGCATTCCTACAAGAGCTTACCTCCACATCCTCAGGAGAAAAGCTACTGCTCTGCTGTTTTTCCTAATCAAGATATTTCAAATTAAAGCATCTTGCTATATGTGCACCCAGGGCCTCATCTGTAATCATCCTTCAAATCTGCAGTTTATTCTGTAATTAACTTGTAACCATATGGCTCATGCAATGTACAAGTAGTTCAGTTCTTTATGTAAAATGGTCTGCTGATTTGTAAATGGTTTCAAATAATTTTCTTTGGGAATATTTTTTATTTTATCGTTACAATAGTGAGAGAAGTGGAAGGTGCTTTTCATGTCTTAGCCAAATTATAAACACTGGAAGATTAGAGTTCTCCACCTCTTTCAAAGAATGAGACCTACTACAATGGATCTTTTCACATCATGTCTGGAACTATTTTTCTGAAGCAAAGTAGCTGTTAGAGTGCTTAAAATACTTTGATAGTGTGATTATAAATATGTGCTGCAGTCTGGCATGGAGTGATTACAGATTTGATATCTGGACTTATTCCATCCAGGTATCTACTAGTGATGGGGGCTGTCATTTGAATCTTTGACAGCACTGGTACTAACATAAATATTGCAGTTTAACCAAGTATTGTAATACTAGCATACCTTTTTTGACTTTTGGGGGGCTTTAGGAGGCTGTGGATCTCCCCTCCCTCCCTACTACAGTAACGTCTTATCTGTAGCTGATGAGAAACTGTGGGAGCTACGACTTCACCTCAAGATGCAGTGCCAAGGCCCTGGCACTCTTCATCCTTTCCCTCCACACTAAGTTATATTTTCTCCTACTTATTACAGCTGTTTCCTCCACTCAGTCCCCTTTGGGGTCAGCCACGCACAGGGCGCTCTCCTGCATTCTGCGTTTTGCTGGGGAGAGTGCAGGAAGGTGCAGATCATGAGAGAGGAAAATGTAAGCAACTCACGGAGTGCAGCGGCCCTTTGACGTACAACACAGGCAGAACATCCTGCTGGCCAACATGAAAAAACACAGGTGATGGGAAGCAGCTCACAAGTTTGAAAGGCTTCCTCTTCAAGAGAGGAAGAGCTTGGAGAAGGAAGAGAGATTTAGGGTTTTTATTTTAGGGGAGATTTTTTTTTCGGGGGGAAGAGGGATGAGTAAAAGCAAAGGAGAGTGTTTCTCTTGAAGAGTCTGGAGTGCCCTGTACTCCCACCTAAAGAAGGGCAAATTATTTTCTTATGTTGACTTTAAAAAAATGGAGTTGATCTGATCCCTTGGTTTTGGTGAAAAGGGAGAAAATTGGGGATTTTAAAATGAAAGTAATTGTGGTACTCACTGAGCTGACTGGAAGGAGGCATGGACAACACATCCCTACTGCCATCCCCTTTCTTTCCTGGCTGTTGCCACAGGCCACGCATGTGGCATTATCCCACGGGTGGGAAGAAGTGTTGGGGAAGGAAAGTGGAGGTAGGACCTGTGCCAGGAGCCTCAGATAACCCAAGCCTGATCTCATGGAGAGTATCTCTGCCAGAAGTATCTCTGCCTGACAACTTTGAAGTAACACTACTGTGATAGTAACATGCCACCTCTCTCTTGAACATGGCTATTTTGATAGATTTGACTATGTTTACAAAGCTCTCGTATCTTAAAGAGCACAAACATCTAGTTTGTCTCTTTGATTTTCCCTTAGTATTCACAGTTTGCTCTGGGCACTTGCAGCATTTAGGAAGAATATCAGTCTGATTTGTTGCCTGCAAGAGAGTCTAATTAAAACAAGAGAGCAGGATGGGAACTGATGACACACAGTGCAGCTGAACTGCTCCCAAAGCTGAACATGGCAGCTGTGGTTTTCGTCATTTGCAAAGCCTCAGCCAACACGTTGGCCCACAGAGTTAAAATAAATGTCTAATTACGTTGTTTAATTATTTCTGTTCCAAAATCATGCTTGCAAAGTATTGCAAAAGATGGAAAACACTGAGAGTGCCATGATCACGACTGTGGCCTGCCAATAAATCAGAAATCACGATGCTTTTTCTTAGTCAGGTTCCTCCCTTCCCCCTGCCAGGTGGTCAGGCTGCAGAGGAAGGTGTGTGTGTGTGCTTGAACCAGTCTCCAGCCCTCTCCCCTCCCCTGTCACTCGGCACTGATTCATAGCACGATGCTAATTAGCTGCCGAGCAGCGAGATACTGCAAATGTTAAGAGAAAAGACAGGAAAGACTTTAAAGATGTTTACCATTTTCTTTTTTTAAGAAATCACATAGTGAAACGATAAAAGAAATATCTAATCACCGCTGCCCAGATCCAGCAATTTGTTGTGTGCAGGGAGACGTTACTCCAGGTTATTCTGGGGTGAGGAGGTTATGGCTTACTTCTGTGCTTTCCATGGAGTGGTTATTCAGTGGGCCAAGGAAAGGGAGCAAATGTGGATTGCCTTAAGTCTGATGGCTAAATGTGGACACGGTGGTACTAGTGTGCCAGGCAGAGGAAAATCGCTGCAGCAAGGGGGACTGATATTCCCACATCAGAGCAGCCTCTTGGAAGGTGAAATATGTTAGGTCTCTGTCGAGTTTGGGGCACTGGGGGGCAAGTGGAGACCTTTTCACCCACAGCTTAAGCAAATGCTCTTGATTAAAGTGATGAAGACAATTAGGTGCTTAAGACTAGTTTTAGCCCATACCCACAACATTATTTGCCAGTAAAGAGATTAATACTATCTAGATTAATGGGTCCACTCTGTTTGTACAAATGTTGTATATCAGTTAAGCTGTTTGTGAATCAACTGTTCATCTAAATTATCTTTACCATGAGCACTGGAAATGAGATGACTTTCCACTGTCATGGTTTAACCTCAGTTAGCAACTGAGCACCGCGCAGCCGCTTGCTCACTCCCCACCCCCTCCCAGTGGGATGGGGGAGAGAATTGGAAGAGTAGAAGTGGGAAAACTCGTGGGTTGAGATAAAAACAGTTTAATAATTGAAAAAAAATGTAATAAAAAAAAAAAATAATACTACTACTACACAAAGCAAGTGATGCACAATGCAATTGCTCAACACCTGCCGACTGATGCCCAGCCAGTCCCCGAGCAGCGGCCCCCCCGGCCAGCTTCCCCCCGTTTATGTACTGAGCATGACGTCACATGGTATGGAATGTCCCTTTGGCCAGTTTGGGTCAGCTGTCCTGGCTGTGCCCCCTCCCAGCGTCTTGTGCACCTCCAGCCTTCTCAGTTGGTAGAGCATGGGAAGCTGAAAAGTCCTTGACTAGTGTAAGCACTACCTAGCACAACTAAAACGTCGGTGTCTTATCAACATCATTCTCATCGTAAATCCAAAACACAGCACTAGGAAGTACCAGCTACTAGGAAGGAAATTAACTCTATCCCTGCCAAAGCCAGGACACCACACATGAATGGTTCCCACTGATAGTGCATATTTACCTAAGCAGTGGCCCACTGCAGCTGTAATGTGTTATGCTTAATTTACTGTTCTTCAAATAGCTCAATAGCAGATGAATGTTGAATACATTGTCAAAAAGTAGGAAAAAAAGTCTTTAAGAAAGACTTGTCATTTTCATATAAGTCTACTCATCTTTTCTTTTTGTGATGTTAAAGGCCTTCCTTTGCCCAGTCAGGGACATTCTGCACAACATGAATGAAGATTACTAAAATATTCAGTGCCTCACCTACCATTAATTTGTATGATGAAGGAGACATCTGAGCTGTTCAGGGACTACTTAGAGTCAACAGTTTGCAATCATCGAACTCATGATTAATGTACAAAGAAATTGTGACTGCAGGTGAGGAACTTGGTGAGCTCTCTTGAGGACATAATTTTGTTCTCCCACAAACTGAATCTCACATTTCTTATATCTATATAGACGCCTTCTCCATTTCAACATAGAAGTAATAAGAGGGGAAAATGAAACCTAGAGCAACGAGAAGCCAGGCCTAATCAGAATCAAAAATTTTGGCTTTTTTTTAATGATGCACATTTTGCACTCCAAAAGGATTTACTCTAATAACAGTCGTTAATTATTGCAAAGAGAAACTGGCTGAAGAGGAAAAAGAATTGTCCCCGGAGTTCAGTGTCAGTTTGCTACTGATCTCTCCAGCTAATGTAATATTGGTACTACAAACAATGACTGCACACCGCAGTCAAATGGAAAGCCAATTGATTTCTTAATACTCCTTTTGGAGCATGTGGTCAGTCAGCTGTACTCTCCTTTTTCCAATCAAGGCTTTCTGATTTTAATTCTCTGTTTCTTCCCCAAACTGATGCTTTTTGTAATTAGAGCATTACAAAAAGACTTTCTCGAAAGCCTACATAGAAAAAAAAATAGGTTTCATTTCTTTTGTTCTAGTGATCCTGGGGGGGTGGTTAATGTGATGGTTACATAGAAATCTTGGTGCCCATCTGAGAGTAGTAAGAATTTAAATGAGTGATTTTTATTTCTCTTAACCTGGAGATAGCATAGATTAAAATTTGATAAAATGCACAAATTAGAGCAAAATGAAATTACACTTTTCAGCTGCCCTTGGGTCTCTAAACTTTGCTGGTCCCTTTCCTTTTCTGTTTCTTTTTTTTTCATGTGCACATCTGTGGGTATTATTTTATTCTCACACGTATTTCAGGATTTATTCAGTTCTATTTGTCTAAACTGTGCAATTCATAAATGTATAGATTGTCACTAGCCTTTATCCAGATACCAGGCACAATTCCTTTTTATCTTGGACATTATTTTCATATAATCCAAAGTAAATCTGAAATGGTATTTTATTTTCTGCACCTTTTTGTATTTGTTTTCAAAAAAAGGAGTGAAAACGACTCCTAGATTTCATGGCGAGGGCAGAATCAATGCAATTACTCAGATATAGAAGGATATTAAAATATATCATGATAGCTCCTGCTCGCTAAAACCCCTGATCTGATCCCCAGTTCATAAGCAGTTGAAGTGGACCAAAAAAAATGTTAACTGTACCTTTCCAAATGTGAATTTCCACCTGGGCATGCAGAGGAAGGTCATTAATCAATACAATCCATGCTGGTCCTCTGCTGGCGAGACTGCTTCCCAGCTCTGTTGGTAAGAACGCACTTTCTTACTTTTGAAGGCTTGGACTTACTCCTGCTCTCTGTAAACTAGAAGCACCAGAGGCAACATCAGGCTGGTGTAGTAGGATATGATGCTGTGATGCGTAACTACTGCTAAAAAGACAGGGTGTTTACCAGATTGCGGCTCATCTATCTGCTGTATGAAGGCACGTTGCTTATCAGATGCAATAAGCACGAGGCCACTAGACCTGAGATTTCATTCTGCCACAGGGCCCAGAAAGGTAACCACGCTTCCCAATGACAGCGATCTGCTTTCACCCTCAAACGTTTGTGCAAGGGAGGACTACAGTTAAGCTCACACAGTGCATACATTGAAAAAATACGTCATCAAAACTCATGTCAGCATTACATTTTTAAGTTGAATAGTGTTGTGGTTTAACCTCAGCCGGCAACTAAGCACTACACAGCCGCTCACTCACTCCCCCACAGTGGGATGGAGGAGAGAATCGGAAGGGTAAAAGTGAGAAAACTCGTGGGTTGAGATAAAGACAGTTTAACAGGTAAAGCAAAAGCTGCGCACGCAAGCAAAGCAAAACAAGGAATTCATTAACTCCTTCCCATGGGCAGGCAGGTGTTCAGCCATCTCCAGGAAAGCAGGGCTCCATCACGCGTTATGGTTACTTGGGAAGACAAACGCCATCACTCCGAACGTCCCCCCCTTCCTTCTTTTCCCCCCAGCTTTATATGCTGAGCATGACGTCACATGGTATGGAATGTCCCTTTGGCCAGTTGGGGTCAGCTGTCCTGGCTGTGCCCCCTCCCAGCTTCTTGTGCCCCTCCAGCCTTCTCAGTCGGTAGAGCATGGGAAGCTGAAAAGTCCTTGACTAGTGTAAGCACTGCTTAGCAACAACTAAAACATTGGTGTGTTATCAACATTGTTCTCACCCTAAATCCAAAACACAGCACTGTACCAGCTACTAGGAAGGAAATTAACTCTATCCCTGCCGAAACCAGGACAAATAGCATCCTGGGTTTTCAAACACCTTGTTAAGCAATGGATATATTTGCATTCTTGCAATTCTAGAACAGTGCAGCTTTGACAGCATGGCAATGGGGCATCCTGCAAGCATCAGAACAGCAACGGGTGAAATTTTCAAGGCAAGTACAGAATTAAGCTAGCAAAAGGGACATTGAAAGCTGTTATCATAAGGACAGGTTTCCACATCACAATCCACGCTTGAAAATGGTGTGGATCTTTTTTTTCTTTTGAAGAGGCTGCAGTAAAGTGGGAATGGAGAAAGAAAGAAAAAAACCAGAATGTAGTATATACAGGCTTCTTTTATGTCAGCCTGTTAATGTCTGTTGCCCTTAACACAGCTTTTCTGTGGTTAAAATAAAATAAAAAAATCCCTCTCCTATTTTTCAGTGAAGAATTTAAAAGACTGAAATGAAGACTTCTGAGTTCTTGCAAGATCTTGTTATCCAGAGCATCTCTGGAAGAATTTGGTACTTCAGTGAAACCTTAAGGTACCCCACATCGTTTCCATTCCAGTTTTCAGGATTCCCCTCATGGGGATGGTCACTGGCTCTCCTGGTTCAGCATGCCATCCAGTTACTGAGTCTCTTTCAACTTCAAGTGTGTGTTTACACAATTAAATCAAGTGCTCTGCAAATGAAATGCTCAACTAAAATCCAGGGAGGAGGCTGCCATTGGTGGATGCAGTATTTCTCCTTGAAATCAGTTGCCCTCTTCAAAGAGAAATTGTCACAGATCTCCCGTCTTCTAGATGCTTTATTCATCTGCAGAGGTGGTTGGGCCAATCTCAACTTTAACTTCCAACTTAAACTCATGTGAGAGTGGCTTTAGATATTTCTGCCTTAGGTTTCTAAACTAAAGTAAAAATGTTTATGAGTGCTAGCATGGCAGCTGCAAGATGTGCAGTGTGTCACTGTGAAGGCTGGGTAACTTCACAGTGGGGACGCCAGTACCTGCTTGGGTCTAGATACAGTAGGGACTTACTTGCCTAGAAATTAGGCTTTGCAGCACCTAGCTTGACCCTAGCAACCAGGGAGAACTCTTAAAGAGATCAACCCACTTGGATAAAGAATAATCTGGGTATAGCAGCAAACTTTAGAAATGTCACTACCTTGATTTTTATCTTATTTTAATGGTAGCCAGACTTAAATGCATGAAGTTTTGGACAAAATTTGCGTGTAATTAGTAATGCCCCCTATAAATTTTCTAAATACACGGCTGAGTGATATTCTAACTAAATATTTTCAATTTTTTTTTTTTCAAAATTAGATGCCCTTGAATATTTTCACTTAGAAACATTTTTCATTCTTCAATACTCAGTAAAGCCATGACCAAGGTGCACAGCGCAGCTTTGAACAGTCTATTCAACAAGTTATCTTTTTCAAGGTTCAGAGCCTTAAAATTATGGATTAACCGTCTGAAATTATACATAAGCCTTCTGCAGAATGCTTGCCTTTATAAACTCCTCCTAGTTTATGTTTCTTTAAGATTATTTGTTATTTAAAACATAGCTTGTCTTGTTTTATTTAGATGCTTGAATTGCATGTTACAGTAGCAATAACACACTCCAGGTAATTCATTTCCAGTTGAGCTTCACTCTGAGTGCTTAAAAAGCCATTTGGCTTTCTGTCTTGTACCTTTAATGCCCTCCGCAGCCTGCAATAACCATTCAAGAAATTCACTGCTTGTCATGGCCTATTGCTTTAATTTAAAAAGCTAAATTTGGAGACTCCACATGCTCTGCTCTCAGTTTTTCCAGTGAAAGCTGTCCTACCATAGGAAATTGGCAATGGACTTCACCATCCCTGAAAAAAACTCAGCATTAATATAGTGGGTACAGAGTAGAAAAATACTTTGGCTGTGTCATACTTGGTGAAATGTAGTGTAGATATAAATTTGAAACCTGCCAAGGCTTCTGAAAAATCCCAGCTGTCTTAAGGCAATCTCTACCTTGGGGGATTGAATGCACCATGGAGACTCTGAGGTGGCACATGACGTGGCAGCACCAGGCAGAGATACTCACACGAGTCAGGAGGCGCTACAGGAATATCAGCAAAGCAGCATGCCTGTGGCAACGCGGTTACTGCCTGCATTTCTCCCCTGTCTGGAGCCTCTGGCT
>NW_008824243.1:6303672-6309992 GCF_000699105.1 Pygoscelis adeliae
ACTCTTGGGGATAGCTTTTGTGGAGACATGTCCAATGGCTGTCATGTAAACACAGCAATTCAAGAGCATCCTAAGTCTCACCATAGCATTTTGCCTTCAGGACAGAAGGCCAAAAAAAAAAAATCCCTTTTTGCTTGACTAGATTTGCTCGTGTAGTAACTAAAACCCTGGGGAGAATGACAGTCAACAAAGTGTCCCATCCAGCAGTGGGCATGGAAGGTCTCATTTCTCCTATTTATCTAAACCTTTACCTTATCTGGCATCCATAAGGAATATACTGAAGTCAAGAGCTGATCTGTACTACAGAGGAAAGCTGATTGGTAAAAAAAGCACATAACAACCAAGGGTAGACACAGTTGATATCTAAAGGGTGGTAAGCAAGTCAGTAAGAGCTCCCCCCACAAAGCCAGCACTGTGAACTTACCCTAGACAGCACAGATCAGTGAGGTGCTGAATCTAGATTATCACACTTGCGACTCTGCATGGTTTATCACTGCTTAGTCTTGGCAGATCAGCTTCCGATCCATTTGAAGGGTAATTTCCCTCACAGCATCCTCCCAAGTACTGTCTAGGCATAAGTTTATGTGCAAAACCCCAAATATTGGCACTTTTAGGGTTCACCTAATGGATAGGATGGGGTCCCTTGTCATAACATGATAGAAGCCTGTTTCTGGGAAGAGAGGTCAGTTTGCATGTAAAGGTTCAGTCACGCCATTGGCATGAGGGAAGTTTAGGTTAAATACTTTCAGCAGATCTGTCCTGTCCCAGGGAAATTCCCTCCAGTGCCACAGAGCATTGGGTAAGATGTCACCTCTGTTAGAGCTGTGCCATTGTGCAGGCACAAGTTAAATGTTTATGGATGCCAGAGGAGAAAGAAGGGTATAGTTTGGCTTTTGGTATATCTACTTAGAGTTTTGCAAGTAGAAGCAAGCTGGCTCTCTTCAGGCTTCAAGCTGGCTGAACGTGAGTCAGCTCTAAGCCAAAGCCATGTAGCTCCAGATAGCACATTGCTAACCCTGGGCTAATCAGTCTAAATCTGAAAGGCAGGATTTATTAGGTTGGGCCCACTGCCACTGTAATGCAACTAGACAATATCCAACCTGCTGACAGAGCAGGCAGGCATACTGCTTGAAGAATAAGGGCACACATCTTTGAGGTGCCTGGAGAAGGCCTTGGGTTCCAGTCAGCAACCTCCAACTTATTTGTAGCTGATTGTAGCTGGTCTCCTTCATCTATGTCACACAAATCATACCGAGTTTGGACTGATCATAGCATGATCAAAGCCACTCTATGACAGTAAGCAATTTGAGCTTCCCTTTTTGCTGTTCATGGTGAGACCACTACTGAGCTTTTGAGTACTTATAGTTTTATAACTTAGTTACTTATCTCCAGGTCACATCACATGCTGTATATTGACTGCAAATTGATTTTTCCTCATTGTGTAACCCTAAGTTTTTAAAATAAAGCTATCGCAGAATTATATTCAAAGGCCTTCTCTCTTCACTTAGAGGTAGCTCATACACTATATAACTTTTTTTCTCTTTTGTGATCAGTTTAGCACATAAAGCTGTTACATATTTAGTAGGCATTTTCATTTGCAGATTTTTTTTCTTTTTAGACTTACAAATCTTTGTAAAACAGCAGAAATCTTAATACGTGAAAGATTAATATGTGCTTTTCTTTTCAGATGGTCTGAGCATTAACATTCCATAAATAGCCCAATTTTCCCTCTGAGTTGATAAGTAGTCAAATACTTCCAATAAGGACATTTTTACTTTATCATCCAGAATGTGAACAAATTTAAATTTAACTGGCAATTATTGGTGGTGAATGGAAGTTAAATATATGAGTGTTTTTCTAATTTAGTTTGGTTAATCTCATCTTCAGTGCTATTAAGTAATTGCTTGAGCAGCCATCAAGACAAAAGGCTCATGACAGGCTCATAGGCTCGTATCTTACTATGGTATACTAATTTATGCTGCATCAGCATCATTCACCAAGAACCAAGAAGAGATTCCAGCCTCTGATCTCAGGAACTTTAAAATGCTTTTTATTTGCATTAAGGAACTCTAAGAAATATAAAAGTGCAAATTCAACCTCACTGTGGAATTTCAGTGTTCAGCAGCTGAAATGTCACCGTGTGACACCTCCTCAAAATTCATATGTAATTCCAGACTTACTCATTCCCCATGAGGCTATACCTCATTTATCTTAGTTACATAGACTGAAGGCTCAGAATCTATGCAACCATTGAAACCATCTTCTGATCTTCAGTTAATTTGTTGATGTTGCTTTTTTATTCTGATGCTTGACTAGTGTAGCAAGCTCCAGGATTCAGGGGACCTGTTTCTGCAGTTCCAGGAAAGGTGCTTATGGAGCCAAACCTTAAAGTTCAAAAAGTGACAATGGATAAGAATGGAGTCCCTACCAGCTGGTATTCTAGGCATGCCATAGATAATTACAAATAAAAGCAGGACTAATAAATATTTGTACCAGTGGAACCCATCCTGGAGTGGGACTTTGTTGTGCCAGGCTATGCAAACACAAAGCTTCTTTCTCTATAGCTGTACTAACTGGATAAAGAGATGCCATTTGGGTGGCCCAGCTGATATAATAACTTTTCAGAGCTTTAATAAGCAAATTAAAACAAATGGTTGGCTCTCCTAGTTCTATTAGATTCTTAAAGGCTTTTAGGTATAAGAAGAGATTGGTAGCATGACTCTATGAGACAGTGGTCAGACTTCATCTTGGAGAACGATCATCTGATTTTGGTCACCTACGTTGAAGAAAGATGAATTTGAAGCATAGCTTATACAGAGTAAGACTACTAGTCTTACTAGCAGGGGGGGACTAGGAGCCTTTTTTATGACGGAAGCTCTGCTGGTGTGGTCCCGTCAGATTAAAGCTGAAAGACGACAGTTATCTGATAATTTAATTAGTATCTAATACATTGGAGATTCAATACCAGGTGAAGGAGAAGGTAAGTGACTGATGATTCTTTCCGTTCACTTTATCCCGAGTTTGATAACTTTTCATTCTTTTTTTCATAATTCTAATTCAATGACTGTTCCTAAGGTCACTGTACGTAGAAGCCAAAAGGTAGAGAGTGGCTTTCTTTAAACTTATCTGAATTCAACAAAAGCAGACAAATAGCCAGTAAATAATAGTATTATTTATTTACTTATTCCTTGAAATATATAGAGCTGGTTTCTTTCTCCATTGCATGTGGAAAAGGCAAATGGATTTTGAACACTATTACATTATGGTTTGTTGCTTACACTAGGGGTACTAATTTATACGCACATTGAGCAGATGTAAATGGTACAGACGACTACCTGAAAAGCCAGGTGTCCATACTTTTCTTATTCCAGAGAAGCAATGCCCTAATCTCCTTTTAATTAGTTTGCACCTAGGAAAAGCAACACTCCTCTAAACATCAGACTATGAATAAAAATCTGTTATTTTCTACACTTGATAAATATGTTTTCAGACTGAAATAATGAGACTATCAGGAAATTGGTCATTTATTGCTCCTGTGACTCCAAGCTAATTAAAGTTAGTCAAAGAAGCCGTAATGGGCAGTCTTAGGATTCCTTCTGAAACTGTATTTTTCTAATGTACACTTCCCTCAAATGTCTTTTTATACCATTTGACAGTGGTATATAATTAAAATTCATGTGTTTACTTAGTTAAAATATACAGTCATGTTATATTGCTCAGAAGGATACAGGACTAATCCTGATGGATAGATGCAGATCTACATTCCTAGCTAGATGTGTTTCTTCTCTAAGTTTTGCTGATGCACCTCCATTCTGAGCACTGGGCTTTCTTCCTGAGGTAATACCATTCATGGCTTCTTGAGAATCTGGATGAAATGATCAGGGTTTTGTCAGGAGGGTTAAGATGAGATCTAGTGAGGCATCCACATTAAAAATAACAACGTAGAATATCCCTGCTCTGGCAGCCACCTAAGCCAGGACAGCATCTTTAATTAGGCCACAAAATTTTCCTTAGTTTGCCTTTATAGGGGGATTCAGAGGCTTCCTTGTTTAAACAAAAGCTACCCCACTGATCTGAGCTTCACTGTGATCTACATGTGAGGTAGAGCAGAGTTTAACTTCTGCCAGTCTCTGGAGGTGACTATGACCTTAGTTTAAACCCTTCTACAGAGGAGACAATGATTTTCTTACCTAAAGTAATTTCTTGTCTAGAATCTTCAAATTTTAAGAAAGACGCACAATTGGAAGGTGATGGAATTTCTATCTCAGATATGTTTCTTAAGGCGGTGAAGGTCACCTCTAAATCCTTTAGGCAAGTCTCCTGAGATGTGTAGGTGCAAATGTTATTTCTTTTAACATAAACCACCAGAAAATTCACTTTCAACATTGTGTTTGAATAGTGAGATGGTGTATATATAGTGTATCGGTCTAAGCAGACACTCCAGCTGTGGTCCAATGTAAGAAATGATCTGAGGACAGAATATCTATGGTCTGGCAGTCTGGCAGTGACCAAGCAATTTCCTTATAGCAGGAGCTGTCTTTTCAAAGGCTGCTAATGGTAAAGGAAAATGACTTCTTTAATTACTATTTAAGCGTAAGGATACTTTAAACTAATTAAATAAATTTAAAGGACAATTTGGAGAGTTGATAGACGTTTGTGTAAAAGATAAGCTTGTTTGCACTTATTTGAAACAGAACTTTAATTGATATTAAAACCTGATGAAAGTAAAAGGACCACACAAAGCACCACACAAAAAGGACCAATGAAGGAAAAAGTAAGCTTTGAAGATGTTGTAAAAATTATCTGCTATAAAAATAAAGCCATTTAGAAAAATACTGCATATGTATGAAGCCAACTACATATTCACAAGCTGAGGCTGAACTAAGAGCATTGTGTGAAGGTGCTGAGTCAATAAAGGAATGACAGCAGCTAATTTCAAGTCCAGCCAAGCATGAGAGAGCTTCATGTTTTGTTTGTCTTTTTTTCCTCTTTTCAGAGCTGTTGAAAGGGTAGAGTTATGAAGCCATCTTTATTATACTAGCAGCTCATTACTACACCGCCTCAGTTTTATAATATTGTGCATAGCCTCTTGCTATGTTCAAGACTGCCACAAATAAAGGGCATAGGAAGCTACAATATAGCTTAATAGCTGCCCCATTTATCGCTCTCTTGCACTATATTGGCATCACAGAAACAGGACCTCAGAGAACACCCAGATGGCAATAAACTCAAGAACAATAAAAAACTTTTGTTCTGATAAACTCTAAGTTACCACTTCTACTGGCTTTGTATAAAGATTTATATGTCTATGCAAAAAAAAAACCCCAAAATCCAAACGACCCCACAGTGTTTTAAATCCAAATTCCTTCTCTTTTTCTTTTTTTTTCTTTTTATGCTGAGGAAGGAGAATTTAACCAATACAGTGGAATTGAACAAAATTTTGCTAATATTGGTATAGCCTTTTCTAGCAAAACTAGATACTCCAGCAAATATTAGGCAGTGCTAGTGAGGATTTCAGTCTTGAATGCAAAACTAAATTCTCTACCTCAAACTTCTCATTTAGCAAATAGTGACTATATTCAATTGTGTACCCATTCCCATTTTTATAACACTGTCTACACATTACAGGAGTGGAGACTTCCTTCTCCCTCCCCTTTCCAAAACTATTATCTTCTGTCTAGTTTTGGAAATGGCACTTTTGTTGGGAGACTAAGAACTTACCCACATCCTCCACTTGCTCATGCTCATCCCTGTTTGACTTCAGGGTAGGGATTCAGTTACCTGCACATAAGTGCCTACAATCATTTTAGGTGTTTTAAACATCCCCTTGGCCCCTGGTTGCCTCTTCTTCAAAACAGTGGGTCTGTATGGTATATCCTGGACTGTTTCTGCCAGCCCTGCACAGATAGTTACCTGGACTTCAGTAAAGCCTTTGACACCGTTTGCCCACAGCATTCTCCTGTGAGAAATTCTCCACAGCAGAAACTCGCTGCTCATGGCTTGGACAGGTGTACTTTTTGCTGGGTAAAACACTGTCTGGATGGCCGGGCCCAGAAAGTTGTGGTGAATGGAGTTCAATCCAGCTGGTGGCCAGTCACGAGCGGTGTTCCCCGGGGCTCAGTACTGGGGCCAGTCTTGTTCAATATCTTTATCAATGATCTGGATGAGGGGATTGAGTGCACCCTCAGTAAGTTTGCAGATGGCACCAAGCTGGGAGGGGATATTGATCTGCTTGAGGGTAGGAAGGCTCTGCAGAGGGACCTGGACAGGCTGGATCGATGGGCTGAGGCCAACTGTATGAGGTTCAACAAGGCCAAGTG
>NW_008824243.1:6310223-6328869 GCF_000699105.1 Pygoscelis adeliae
GAATACTGTGTTCAGTTTTGGGCCCCTCACTACAAGAAGGACGTTGAGGTGTTGGAGCGTGTCCAGAGAAGGGCAACGAAGCTGGTGAAGGGTCCAGAGAACAAGTCTTCTGAGGAGCAGCTGAGGGAACTGCGACTGTTTAGTCTGGAGAAGAGGAGGCTCAGGGGAGACCTTATGGTTGTATCTCTACAACTCCCTGAAAGGAGGTTGTAGCGAGGTGGGTGTCAGTCTCTTCTCCAAAGTAACAAGCGATAGGACAAGCGGAAATGGCCTCAAGTTGCACCAGGGGAGGTTTAGATTGGATATTAGGAAAAATCTCTTCATCAAAAGGGTTGTCAAGCATTGGAACAGGCTGCCCAGGGAGATCCCTGGAGGTATGTGTAGACATGGCATTTAGGGAAATGGTTTAGTGGTGGACTTGGTAGTGTCAGGTTTATGGTTGGACTTGATGATCTTAAGGATCTTTTCCAACCTAAATGATTCTATGATTCTGTGATTCTATGTCTCAGATATTGTGGCTTGTACTTCTCTTTCTTAATGGATGTATCATCTTGGAGAAAATTACTTTTTCATAAGGGTCTCAGTTTTTAGTTGCCCTCCAAGTTTGAAATCTCTAGTGAGTAAATGATAAATTGTGAAGGAACATTAGATGCTTGTTTTTGTGCTGGGGCCCGCAGTGCAGCCACCTTGGTGGCGCTGGCTGGGCTTGCTTACCCGAGACCTGACTCTTCACTGTTTGCAAGGCAAGTGAAGATACCCAGGGGGTGTGTTCTAGCCAAATCCACTTTCACTCTGCTTTATTGTTAGTAGCATTTTATTAGTTACATATTTTAGCTGGTTTGTTATTTCAATTTGAATACAAAGTGTTTCATTTCAAGAAGTTGCTCTCCATTAACTTTTGCTGAGATAATTGTCTCCTCTTTTTCTGGCATTGCTGAGAATGTAGATTTTTCAAATAGATTGGGTTTATCTGTGCCATATGATTTCCTGATAAACTGTCCTACCCTGAGGCAGGATGCCCCTTCCTCCTGGCCACTGGGTATGGGAATAAGGTGAGAAGAAACACCTGGTTTTAATGGGGATGGCCATAACTGGAGCAAAGACTGTTCCTGTTGATTTTTGCTGTATAGGATGTTTTAGGGTAGTATCCTTCCCATTTTCCTCCACAAGAAACAGACGTTCGCTAATGAAGACGCATGCGAGGAGAAAGGGGATCTGCAACTTGATTCTCCACTACTTCATACCTCGCTAACACCCAGGCTGAGAATTTGCAGATGTGGAAGGCACCTGATTTTTCAAAAGTTACTGGTCTTATTATGAGCTAACTGTGATGCCACCGGCCTTTGTTAAGTGCCCTGCTGTGGAAGTCACTGTCCCTGTGGGTAGGAGAGGCACAGAGGAGGAGGTCAGCCCATCCCTCAGCAGCTCAGACGCTCAACCCACTGGCAGAGGAGTGGGAATGCTAGTGTATGAAATGGATGACCTTAGCTGTGGTGATTAGCTGTGCTAACAGTCCTTTCACAAGGGCAGGAAAGAAGGGAAAGGGTCTGCATGTGCCTGTGATTTGTGTTAATCTGCTAGCCTGTTAGGGGGGCCATTTGAGGTGTGAGCAGCTTTTGCTGTCCCCAGCAGCCTGCCATGCAATGCAGTTGCCTGTTTGCTAGTCCCTGTCATTAAATAGCACCATTTGATTTAGTAGCATCTAATGTTCATCCTGATAACAAGAGGTACAGGACAATTGAGAATTAAACTAAATTATCTGCAAACCCAGTGACCCACTTTCTATTTTAAATAGAGCAGAAGCATTTAAAATATACAGTTTGTTCATTCACCTCGCAGAAGGATGTGTCGGGAAGAAATGGTTATGCTGTGCATAATATTTTAACAAGGAAAAGCTAATATGATATGACAAATTATATGTAGATCTGAAATGATGAAATAATTTATCTTCTGGAGATTATTTTAATTGTTGCTTTTTGTCTTTCATATGCAAATAGACAACTGCTGGTCTTATAAACTATTTTACAGCTCAGAGGGGAACTTATTAGCTGCCTTGTTAGTAGCATTCAACAAAGTGTCATCTTCCCAATGTGGGGAATTTGTATAAGCAAGGTCTAGCAAAGATAACTCATCACAGTTTAGACTTCATATTCTTACATAATTGAAACTCACAGAAACAGGTATAATAGCAGGTACTATTTAGATCTTGCTGTAGAAACAAATGTATTTCTAATTCACGAGGTAGAGAAAGCCTAACCCTAGGATAGGATGATGACACCTACTTTATCAACATGTTCACTATCTGTGTCAATTTGAATGGAACATAATTACTATTGTTTTAAGTAATTGCAGCTATCAGTGAGGGCCTTTGAACAAGGGAGAGCATATTCAAAGACAATAACCTTTTCAGGAATCAATGGTGCTATAATTTTCTTAAAATATCTTTTCTTTTTGTGCTCATGCAACTGTCTATCACTCTTTGGCTAATGTGCATGTATCACACAGTGGTCTGAAAAACTCTTTTTTCTTATTTTCTTGATTTGCTAAAAAAGAAAGATCTTAGCTAACAAGGGAAAATGATATCTTAAGAGAACATTTCTACAAAGAGCAAAGTGTCGCCTTAGTTGTCTCCTGTTTGCACAGTATTTGTTTCTCATCAGCTACTTTCTTCCCTTTTACTGTTGTGTAAGTAGACCATTTACAAATTAAAAAAACTTAGGAAAAAACCCAAAAGGTCTAGCAGTAGTGTCTCCCCAACTGAGGTCCTATCAGCATTTATGATATCCTTTACTGTATGTATCTTAACTGTCAGTCCAAGGCGGACCACTCAGCACTTAGACTGCAGGCCTCCAAATTGAACTAACTAACCTTAAGTTTACCCTCAAAAATGTTAACACATATATATTAGTTATGCATGATACTGAGAAGGTTTTCTTTTAACAAAGAATAGGGAGGTTGAAGGTAAAACAGAAGAGAAGCTATTTTGTCTGTGTCCTGTCCTGAAACTCTGTTCTGTGATGCTGTTCCCAAAGAATGTAAAAATCCCTGTAGACTGCGGTGACTTTCTGCAATGACAGTTCAGTCATATTTTTGTCAGTTTTTATGGTGGCATTTCTTATGTCCGAGAACTAGCATGCTAAATTTAAATTTATTCCTCCAAATAATAAAAGACTTGTTGAGAGAAGTCAGAAACCTTTGCTAAACCAATAACCATACTTTCCCTGTCTCAAATATAAAATAAAACTGTTTTATTTTTGTTTGCTTTTTAGAATCTCAATAAAGTGTTACTTGTTGTTGAAACTAACGAAACCCATTTTTTATGTCTTGTATCTGGATTCTCTGGTACAGACAGATTGAAATCACAAGACAATCTTTACCTTGGAACTTGCACATCTTTTCTTCTCTTTCTGGTCATCTATATTTACAAAACTTAGTATCTGCATGAAACTATTAAAATACTAATGTATAATTAAGAATATAAAGGTATAAAGAATATGTTTAAGGTGTTAAAGACAAGATATGTCTTAACATCTTTATGGTATTTACGACAGCATGTTCAACTGCCAAATCTGTCTGATAAATGGCAATGGGTTCAAAAGAGGAACAGCACACAGAGATACAGACAAACACATAGACATTCACACACAGACTTGAATCCTTGGTGAATTTAAACCTCATTTCCTTGAGGCAAAGACCAAGTCTGGGTAATTTCAGCTTGTCAGTTAAATTGAGGAAAATCTATGACGAAGCTTAATGATAGCCCTTTTTCTTCAACATTAAGCCTGGCTATAAGTTCATCTGAAAAGGTTGAAAGTTGTAGCTTACAGAAGTAATAGATGTACATGGTGTTTAGGGGCATTAAATTGCATTTGTTTCCGTTGGTTACTTTTTAGCTTGGGCTTATGCTCAGTAAAACATGCTGTCAAATCTGACTAATGCCACTGACGTTTATCACTTCTAGTGCAGAAGGATGGAAACTGAAAAGACAAGGTACTGCATTTACTTAGTGATATTAAATGGTCAGTAGCTGATTATTCTAATACAGTTATCATTCTTCAGGTGACTCCTACCCATGAGTTAGCGTATTTGATAACAGACTCCTCCACCTCTTGGGGGAGTGTCCTACTCATTACAGAGGTAAAATGTACTGTGAAACTTGATAGCCCTGAATTTCCCTTGTTGGTCCTTGTGTAAAGGAACAGTTGCTCAGGGTGCTGAGGTATTTGTGCCTACCAGCCCAGCAGGTGAGCTTTTGACAGGATGAGACTTGGCTTCAGAAACCCAGCTGTACCTGAAAAGGGCATTTGGCACCTATGTTTACGCCCCTGAATCTTGTCCTTTTTACCTAAAGAAAAGAGCTAAATAGATCTGTGAAGGGAGGTACTGAAGGCAGCTGGCAGATATTTTGAGAAGCACAGCATCCTAACTGTTGGATGTGAGCCCTTCAATCCCCTCCTGGATTTGGGTCACAATTAATCTCCTACTACCGTAAGACATCGTTTCAGAGGTGGAGAAAAGCTACCATGTGTGCATATAGAGCCTGTGGGTGTCTTTAATCTTAAGAACTACTAAGTTTTGGGGCCTTGTAGCAAGCTGTTCATTAAATATTTGTAAATTTGAGTTCTTTTTTTTCCCATCTCTGATATTTAATTCAATGACAGGTGGCAATAGAAATGTAAGGTATGTACCTTCTTGGCAGCCTTTTAGGGTTTCTGGTAGCTGTGGTGAGGTGGGAAGTGTTATCCGCTGCCATGGCATGGCCCATTCCGGCACATTATTAAACTCAGCACTTCTGTGAAAATCCTATTTCTTTTCCCTAAGGGCTTGGGATTAGCTAGTCAAGGAGTCTTTTGCTCTGGAGGGTTAATATTGCTATATTTCTGCCTTCCCTTGGGGAAGAAATACTGTCTGGTGTGGGTGAAGAGGCGAACGAACAAAATATGGATGTCTTGGACAGAGAACAAAGTGATTAGTTCCTGATTAAAAGGACAGAGAGATATACTGTAACTATAGTAACCACTGCATATATGAACCTCTACCCACCTCATTGTAACCCACTTGGTTACAACAAAGATTTCAAGCCATTGTTACTTGTTTGTACAGCTCTTCCTCTAACTGAAGAGTCACATCATAAATAGTTGTCAAATATGTGTATATACGTATATATATTTGTATATTCACACATATACACAGACTCAGAGAAACTGAGTTTCCTTGTGATTAGCTAGACAGATGGATAAATCCACCCATATAAATACCCATAAGTGGTATTTTTAATATTTTTTTTCTTGATGACTAATGGAAAAGAAATGCTATAATGACTCAGGAACCATGTTAACATTTAAGAATACTTGTATCTGTGCATATATTTCCATTCTCTGAAGCATTATATGTTTCATTTCTGCTGGTTCTTTCTAATAAGATACCATTAACATTTAAAATTTGAGTAAATGAAGTATGTCTCAGAAATCCTGTCGCCTGTATCAGAGCCAGTTTCTGATTACTCTCAGGTCAGCAATGCCATTAACCTGTTCCACTGCACTCACTTCACACCTGGCTAACTGCATTAATGCATGATACTACTCACCTACTTGGAATGAAATGACTAACATTTAACCTACTGATATGATCAAGCACAAATCTGAACGACAAATCACTGGCAAATGTTCTCCCTTCTAAGAAGGTCATACCAAGGCTTACAATATTCGTCGTCCTCAAACTGGCCAAAATCTCCTGGTTTGTACTGAAATCAAAGGGCAAACATGAGTTAAACCTAACACCTTAGCAGCTATGTCCAAGTCCTATATTTTATGGTCTTTTAGCTGGAAATCCTGAGAGCTCCTAGTCAGCAAACTGAACATCTTTCTTTGGTTCAAAACACTGTTATTGCCAAATAGCAAGTCCTCACATTTATTGGTGATAATGAAACTACTTAGGTGTAATATTTCCATCAGCACTAAGGAGCTCAAATTTCAATCAAAGTCCACCAAGAAAGATCCCTTTGCTCACGTCAGTGAGGTGGTATTATAGCAACTGAAATGCCAGAGAGGATCAAATATATTTCTACACAATTTCTTTTACAACAGAGCAGTGAAAGCCCACCTACCTAGTCTTACAATCATGCCCGTACTTCCAGTCACTAAAATGTGTGGGGTTTATGGGTCATGGGACCTATTCTGATAGCTTTTTTTGACTTTTAGACTAGTTCAGTGGAAAGTATAGAGTTTTTTTGTGCTCAAACAAGCTCCTGCATATTTTATGCTTGCCTTTAACTTTTAGAGTGAAAAAAATCCTTGCCCCTCAGTGAAATATCTCCATTAGTCTGAATACCGAGGCAAAATTTCAGTGAAACATGAGCTCCACTGAAATTTCTTCTGGTTGCAATAAGGTGCAGGATTTCTTCTTTCCTGAAGAAAAATCAGGCTCTTCAGGATCAGGACCTTCCTGACACGGTTCCTGGGCGTGGGCTGCTGCTTGCCCTTTACAGGAATAGGGCCACGCAGTGAGTTACCCTGGGCCTCACAGTGAATACTGGCCATACCAACTCCTGGGACTTTCAGTACACTTTTCTTGCATGTGTCCTGATCTGGGAGCGCGTGGAGGCTGCAATTTCTGAGGTATCCAGAAAGCACAGCATATACAGTCACCTGCACACCATAATAGATAACTGATGCAGTTAACACAGAGAAAAACCTGCATGCGTGAAATCTGCCTCAGGTTCCTCATCACGCTGGGGCTCTCTTAGGTTTGGGTTGAGGTGCCCTTGGTTTCCCAGAGTCTCCTCTTGAGATCATTGCAGGCTTTTTCTCCTGTCTCAGTAACTTCTTCCCCAGAGATGCTTCTTGCCTAAGTGTGCAAGAAATGGCAGCAACTCTGAACAGGAGGGTGCTGAGAGGTGTCAGATGAGGAGCCCTGTAATGTCTGTCTTTGAAAGCCACTTTACAAATCGCTGTGAAAGAATGTAGGGGGCCTGCAATTACTTCTTGTCAGGGTACGTCAGAAACAACCAAAGAAGCCCTGAAAAGACAGATTCCTTTAGGCTCTTGCCTCCAGTGACATAGAAATTTGTGACACACAGTTTTAATTTGTTGTTCAGAATACTGTTGAATCAGAATACTGATTTGATTTGTAACCTGTCAAAATTATAAGAACACCTCATGTTTCTATTATATCTGCAGCACAGGATGTCAACATAAACATCTGGGGAGATGTTTCTTTGTCACTTATATAGATGTAGTGGTATTTTCAAGTGTCACATGAAGTACTAACAGGTATACTTGTTTCCTCTTTTACCTTTGAAATGGAACAATACTTCCTGGTGTGTTTCAGAATACACAACAGACATCCCTTATTTTCTGCTATACTTTTCATAGAGAACCTCACTATATTTCTTTTTTATACTACATGAATTTACTGATTCACTTCTTCCCCTTTCAGACCAGTCAATGGACAAGTGAACACCTTGTACTCCAGCTGAGATCATGCCTAGTGTCTTTTTCTCTGTGCATGTGAAGTCGTGGGGTGAAATTCCTTTTCTGTACAATATTCTGGCAGAGCTTTAAGTTTTGTATATCCCACCTGACACCAAAAACTGTTTTTATATTTGTGCAACTTCAGTCTCTTGAAACTGGGAATCGGAGTGGCGTTTATTGTGATTATGTGCATGTGCAAAATGAATACCTGGAACAACATTATTATGGAATCAGCTCGTCAAGCCTGGCATTTATAGTTACATCTCCAGGGCTGAATCGTACCACCTTTTTTCCATTAAAAATGAAAGTCTGCTAAAATTCAAACCTAGTTTTACTGTCTATATTCCACAACTTAATTAGACTTAAAGATTGTAATATAACTTGCAGTAAGCTGTAAGACCGATTCTGCCTGGCACCTGAATGCCGGTGGGAAGTGGGAGTTTTGACATTGCTGCTCTACAAACAAAGCGTAAATGCTAGAGGTTCCACTTCTGGCCTCTCCTAAGGAAAAGTAAGTTTGGAAAAGCATTCAAAATCTTATAATTTAAGAGTATTTTAAACCATCTACATAGTGTTACTATACTTCTGAGAGGTGCACCATCTCTGAATAATCTAAAACATGGACCATTGACTGTCTTTTTTGTAGAGGATTAATAATGCGCAGAGACAATTTCACCTTTTGGACAGTGTATTTTATTTGGTTCAGGTTAATAATGACCAAAAGTAATTTGTCTTGGTAGCCTATGTAAAACAAACTGGTTGTCTCAATCTCCAAAGGACATGTGGCACAATAACAGAGAAAATAAGAAACTAATACTTTTTACAACAGTATCTTAAATCCTTTATCCAGGTTTCCCTAGCTTAAATGCTTCACTCAGCAGGATGTATAAATAAGAAGACTTGTCCTTGGTTTCCCTTGAGCCAAGCACAATTCAGCCTCTAGTCCTTTATTTCTTCTCACCTCCAACCTCTTCTTTCAATACCCTTTCAAAAAGCAATCAGTCAACCCTTACTCTTAAATAACCATCACATTCAGATGGGAACAAGAACCTAATGGAGTCTAGAGTTTAAAATGCTATTCAGGAGTCTCATTTTTCACACTGCAGATACATAACTTGCTAGATGTTGAGGTGAATCTTAGCAGTAACTCTTTTCTAGAGTTATAATGTTCCTCCAGACCTGTTCTCAGGCATATTTAATGCTAGTTTGGGATTCTTGCTGACTATTCCTCAAATCAGAACATCTTGTCTTTGCTTTACTTTCCTTAAGCTTCACTGTGGTCAGAGAACTTGAGCAGCTATGAAATGCTCCAGTTTCGGGCAGAATCCTGGAAACTATTTTGAGCCTCGGCTGTTATTTGTGGTCCCTTTCCTCCGCTGGGGTGCTGCTCTGTTTGCCATCGCTGCAGTTAAGCTGCATTCCCTAACTGCAAACGACTTCCACCACCTTCCCCGCTCCTTTGCCAAGAAGCCCAAACTCTGAGCTGTGCATTTCCACAATGCTTTTAGTATTAACTCTTTCCTCACCCTTCCCAAAAGCTGCTGTAACTTTTCAGGCCACCGAACATTTTTAACCGCACATGACAGAAGGGTAGAGATCTCAAAGATATGAAATTGTTCCTAGTTTTGTTGGTGGCTGGTGAGAAGGGAGAGATTTAGTGCTCTCTCTGGCAGAAAGTCTGTCGCTTCTGAGCTCTAGACTTTTACCTTCTCTTTGGCTTACTGATGGCCCAGTACAATGCGGGATAGCTCAGATATCACATAAGCATGGGCTTTCTCTTTCTCCATATACAGGAAACCACATTTCATGGTTTTTCCTGCTGAACACTTGCGGCTTTTAGTATTAGATGCCATTATCTTAAACCAGAAACAAAGCCTATGCTTAAAATAGTAACTTCCTGGCAAGGTGTAACCCAGAGTGAATTTTCTGGTAACTTTTTTTTGAAGTAATGGAAATGTTCAGCTCAGATCAGCATAACAGTGAACAAGTATTAGCAGCAATTAAGACAGTGTCAGGGAAAGCCTTGGGAAACATGGATTTCACAGCATGAAATCAGAATATACTAGGGGAATAAAAAGCATTCACATCTGAAAAGAGGCTATAATGGGACAAAATCAAATTTAAATGATTTTTGATGATTGAGAACTGGGACATGCCTATTTTGGAAAAGAAAAGAAAATGAAGAAGTTTCACATGAGGCACTGTAAAGGTGGCAGAGGTTTATTAAAGAACAGTTTTAGAGAAAGTTGCTCTTGGATTTTAGTACTGTAACTACTGAGGCTGCAGGCCATGTGGCTACAACAATGATGGAGTACTTCAAAATATACAGGAAGATTCACAGGTACCCTGTTCCTAACTGGGTAGCAGTAAATGCTATACTACCCAAAGTAGAAGCATATGCACTGTTTACCTGCATATGCTTTTTTTTTTTAAATATATATATATTTTAAATATATATATTTTATATATTTTTAGTCAAAAATATGCATTTTGGCTAAGCCGCTAAACTGCACAGGTGCACTAGGCACCCAAGCTAAGGAAAAAAAGAGGAGTTTAAATCCAAGATGGGAGGAATGCAAAAAGGGAAACGAGGATCTGCCATTTCATTTTTTGCCCCAGCCCATTTGAACCACGCTGTGTAGGGTCCCCTTTTCGGGGGCTCCACGCTGGGACTGTAGTCACAAAACCCAGCTGAATGTGTGTGTGCCATGAAGGTTAACTGTCCATCTTCATCAAAGGCTGTGACTGGGAATTAAATGGGTAAATAGAAACATAATGTTCTTATGCAGCAAGAGAGGGAATCATCAATCCCCAAGCACATGAAGATTTTGTCATTTTGGTTCTACGTTAATGTCCTATTTGTCTGGAATCTGACTTGGCTTCAGGCACATGTTTCTGTGATACTTTCTGTATTAAAAGGTTTGCCTCATTTCACACATTAAAAAATTGGAAAATAATTTTATGTCACATGTCCTTCTCTAGCTTTACTTACAGGTTTTTTTTAGAGTTTATTTGGTACGATATGATCTAAAGCACACACTGTTTTGCCCCATGATATAAAATGTTTAATTAGTTCTCTATCTAATGAGATTTGAAGTAAGAAGGAAAGACTTTCAAAAGTCTTCTCTTTTCCTTTACAGAAAGAAAATGAAAAAAGGTTTGTAGAAAACATCCAAATCATCATGCATCTAGAAAGCATATCTTATGGAGGTTCAGATATGCTAAAATATGAGGAAACAGACAAAGCTGAGGAATTAATAAAATATCACATAACAGGGTAAAATATAAAAAGAATAAGTGAACGGCTGGCAAATAACAAGAGAAAAATATTAAAGTATGAAAGGCAGTATTCCTATAAGTCCAGGGTTAACTTTATTAACACTAAAACTTTTGTGCTCTAAGAGCTGTACTAATAGAAAATAATAATGATGTGAAGAAGACAACCTAAAAGCTTTCTTATTTTTAAGCAAATGTAAGAATATTAAGATTTTAGAAATAAGAATGAACAAACTGTGTAACAGTTTAACATGAATTATGTAGTCTTTCTGATAGTAACAATGCACATTAACATTATGCATTATGCATGAACATTAGCATTTATGTATTATGTTTAAGATGTTTATAAACTAGGTAAATAAAGACATTTGAGCATCAAGTATTCTAGGGTTTTAGTAAAGTCAAGCCCTGCTTTCCAAGATACTTCCAAATAATACCTGTTTTTCAGCTGGTGTTCCTGGTAATATCTGTGATATGAAATCAGCATAAGCTTTAAGGCAAATAACCAGATGAACTCTGTTAACTACAAGGAGTAGTACAATAAATACAGTTTACAAAAATAAAATTGATGTGTATGCAAATTAAATAATTTTACAGATTAAATAATTAAATAATAAGAATAAAACCAGCTTGTTTAAGGATTTATATTGAGGGATCAGTGAACTTGTTCAGATAAACATTGAACTTGTTTAAATGTACTTTTATATAAATATCTATTTTGAATTATCTGTTGCATTTAATGTTCAAATGTATGTCTTAAAAAAAACCAGGAGGCCCCCTGGACAACCGAGAGAGCTATAGTCTCCTATGTTTCTGTATACTATCATGATGCATTTTAAGAGGTATGAAGTGCAGGCACACTAAGTTTATTTCCTCCAGGTACATTCCTGTGTAAAACTGGCTCAGGAACCTCTTTTTTATGATCAGAAGTATAGGCATGGCAATCCTGTTTTCTTCCCCCGAACCGTGCTAAAATGGTCATAATTTTACTTTATATAATTGCACCATAGTAGCAGGTTAAACTTGTTTAACTAAATCAGTTACATTCTTAGTAATACCCATTTAAATTGGTAATAGAGGGTAATAATACTTCCTAATCATAACTTCATAATCACAGTCATAACTTTTAGACTTTTAAAGTAAGCGTGATCAGTAAAGCAGTGATGAAGCGCAGTATTGTTTCTCTCGCCATATACAGCTGCAAATTTTATCGACAACTGATACCTATGACTAGACTACAACTGTTACATCCACACCTGATCGAAACAGAGCTTTCTGCAGTACATCTGTGCTTCCATAGCCCTTAAACAGTCACCATACCGTGTGCTTGTGTGTGCTTCATTCGCATTCACCAGTGTAGCAGACTGCTTATTGTCTGTTCCAGTCTGATTCAAAGCATGGCACATACAGCGAGCCATGGCAGGAGCGAAGATCATTTCCAGTAGAGGAGAAATTAATATCTTAGTGGTTCAGAGTTTTACTGTTATTTGCTTGTGGAAATTAAAAACCCTACCTCAACTCTAAATAACTGAAAGCAGAAAAAACAGTGGTTAAATGGTGCTTGTAGTTCTTGTTTTGACATATTCTGTATCACACTCCCTTCCACAAGCAACAATGTTTAGATTGCCTTAAACTGGAAAGCATCTCTAATTATCTCTTTTGCTCATAGATATTGCCTAGTACTGCAACAATCACAGAGACTGAGAGATGTGTATTTGTTAATTAACAGCTTAATGAGTTACTCTCTCAGAAAGTTAATTAGGTCAGTCTCCTGGGTTACAGCCATTATTTTTAAAGCAAACAAAAGCCATTGATAAATCTCTTTCTTGGGGTTTCTCTGGGTAGGTATTAGACAATGATGTCAGGTTCAGTGCCATGTACTTTTGCTAATGTTAGCATTGGATCAAGGAGGACACTAACAATTACAAACTTATCAGAGGCAAGAAGTCAGCTGACCCAATGCTTGCAACTGCAATTAAACTGAGCCCTGTGGCTAACAAGAAAATTGTGCTAAACGAAGCAAGAAATTGTTCATTGTCTGTTGTGTCCTCTTCTTTTTGACATTACTATTTGTAGAAGAAAACAGTCATGAAAATCTTCTATCATGTTTACAGTTGCAAAGCATTGCAACCATTATCATAATGAAGACAGCTGAGGCTTGGGATGGGCAAACTGACTACGAAAAAAAAGGATAGTTGGTAATTATCCTTATCTGTCTCTGATCAAAATAAAATTATCTTTCACTGCTAATCTGTTAATGACTTCTGCCTTTACCTGCTGCTCATTAGCTTTTGACTCTTTCTTCTGCTGCAGTCTGACTGGTAGGTTATTATGTAGGTTAGTATTTTGCATTGCTTTGAATCTTTACTTAATATGTTTTAGCTTAAAAACAGATTTAACCAGGTGAGTGTGTAGGGAGAAGTGGTGTTCCTCTCTTAATGCAGCAGGCTGTTAGATGACTGCAGGCTACCCAGGTTAGGACTTTTGCCTAGGTTTGTCTTTTTGAAGTCTTATGAAAGCGATCCAAGGCATTATAGTCCCAGTAATTCTTAGTTTGATTGTTAGGTGGTGTACTTGAATTATTCGGTGGCTATCATGATGAAATTCATCCCAGTAATATGTCGAATAATACAGCTCTGAGCATTAGGCTTGTTGGTATTACCAGCAGTGAGCTATTGAGAGGAGTGAACATGTTCATTCAGGCTTTGTGAAAGCAGAGATGCTTTGACAATGAACTCTGACTGAAAAAACGCTGGGGTGACTTTTTAGGCTTACTGTTTCAGCAGCTGTGGTGCCATGTCCCTCATCCTTAACTAACAACAACAACTGCTTAATGCCAGTCCCTGTGCCTCCTGCTCTGCCTCCGCCAGGCTCCGGGCCCCAAGACCTGTGCCTAAGCCTGCGGATCCTCGTGGGCACAGCCTCCCTCTCCCATTCACCTGTGGCGAGCGGTGATATCTGGCTGCTCAGGTCAGGCGTTCAGAAAGCATGCTCCCGTGTCTCTCCAGGCTTGTCTCAGTATTTTTGGCTTGGCGTGCTGAGCTAGCCCTCTTATCTCGGAGTTGCTTTACAATGTGAATTGTACTCCTGCACAAGGTAGCTCCAAAATCTCTGCAAGTCTCTCTTGTGTATGCATGTGTTGAGTATGCTGAAAATCTGAATGCAATATAATTTTGCCTTCTTAGGAGTGAGCCTTGATCTGTTCCTACTACCAGGCACTGAAAATCTGTGTGGTCTTGATGTCACAGTTTTCTGACAAAAACAACAAAAAAGTAGTTTCAGCTCCTCTGTTCTTTGCTGAAAGCATTGAAACACACTTTATCTGAAAATATTCTAGTGTATAACTACCAGCGAATCAGCTACCACAGGAAAGCTAATGTGAATGATTAATGATTAGAAGCACTGATGGTTTTTATTTATTTATTTTACAAGTAATAGGTTTTACTTGTAAAAGGGGTAAGAGTAACATAACATGTATTATAATCTTCATGGCACTATTAATAAGGCAGATTTCCTTATTTGCTTTAGAGATAAATATGTTCTTTTTATCTGTTTGTTTTATACATGTGATAAAATGAATGATGATAAATGCAACAGACTCTTTACGTTTAGCTCAGATTGCTTTTGTCATCATATCAACATAGATTTCTAGTGATGGATGATGCTTATAGTATAATGTTTTCCCTAACCACAATTTCTCCAGCACAATTCTCTGCACTGATCTTGCTGAGAAGGTACATTAAAAAAAAATATTAAAACTATTCAAGAAGGCGGGCACTGTCACCATTAACTGGCCTGACAAGACATCTTCATCACCAAATTGGCCATTAAGAACGTTAAAGCCGTTATTTCTTGCCAGACTTCCGTGCTCCTCTAGATTTCCCCTGGAAATTTTCAGGAGAGATTCCTGAGAGGCTGCAGTGACAATATCCTGCAGCCACAGGATAAGTCCTGTGCTCTTTAATACACTTTAGAGTTTTGCTAAAGTCAATGGCAGGTGCTGTTACCAATTCAGTTCACCCCTTCTACCCTGGCCGACGGTTTCCTATTTTTCCCCTCCCCTCCTTAGAGAATCTGCAGTATCCTAGAAAAAAACATCTGCTGGGTCAAACCTATTTGAGGATGTGAAGAAAAGAAGGAAAAAAAAAATCTGCCTAGCAATGAGAAATAAGATGCCATAATTTTTTAATGTAGTTGAATGGCCATTTAATCATAGCAGATGCATACCTGTGTTGGGAAGAGATTTCAGTCAGCATAAAAACACATAAGGTAAGGCAGTAGTTTTAACCTGAAGCTGAGCAAAATTTAAATTTGAAATTGTCAGTGCGCCCATTTGTGGCCCAATGGTTGTAGTTCAAAGAGATATGACAGGCTCCATAGCAGTTTACTAGGTCACATACAGTGGCCTATTTATGCCACTATATGTCACTACAGAGGCTTATGACATCCTGAGTGTGAAATTCTATTGAAATTAAGAAATAACACCATAAGTTCCTGGATTGAACACTTAATGTTATTTTATGCTGGGCTTGTGCTGTTCCATGGATAAACAAATGTTGAAATTATGCTATGTTTTGCCATATAACAATTGCTAAACTCTTAAAAGTAGAGCAGTCAGTAAAATAAAACCATTTCTGTCATAATTGTGCTTTGTTTTCCTTAAACATTTTGACAGTGTAATTTATCTGCTAAGTGTCAATGTCCAGGAAAAAAAAAATCTGTTTGCTAATCTTTTTAGTTCTAGGGTTTAGTGTGATGTTAATAATCATGCCCACAACTTGCATAGATTTAGCAAAGGCATGAATCACAGCGCAATTATATCTTAGTGAATTGAGGAATTTGTAAATGAGCCAAAGTACTTAGCAGTTCCTGCTGTAAAAGTAGTATAAGAATATGGTATAGTGTTTCCAGATGCAGTTCTATTACAAGCTGCACCAAGAGCAGTCAAGTGGAAATTTTCATATTTTTGTGTGAAAGCAAAGAAGAAGCTGTTAATGTGAGGGTGGTCTTAGTAGCCACAAAGTAGTTTAGATTGAGGCAAGAACAATAGAAGTGTGATTATTAAATATAGAAACCCAGGAAATACTTATCTAAAGCTACTCTGTAGTGATGCACATTCATATTTTTTGAAGCATAATAAAAAAATTTAAAATTAGCATTTGAAGGGTGCTTTATCCAGATTGCACAGTAATTAATGGTTGCCCCATCTCACAACTGCTTGGCTTTTTATTGCTGAAGGAAGATTTACTGCCTTCAGGTACTGGCAGTGTCCTGGGAGCTTGGGCAGGCTCCTGCACTGCTGGTGGGAATGGGGAAAGGCTTGGCAGAGCAGGGCTGGGGAGATGCTGCAATATGCTTTACTTTTCCTACAAAAAGGTTACTTGCAAGCAAACATCCAGATGAGTTGTGTGGTTTGGTGTGTTTTTTTTTTTTTTAAACTTTCTAACTGCTATGCCAGGTAGGATGCTTAAAGGTTCCCTAAGTTGGTTTAATCAAAATCAACTTTCACCTGATTCCTCAGAGTCATGTTTTTAGATTAGCATATGACAAAGCAATTTAAAATTTAAATTCTAAAAAGTTGAAACGCTCTGTTTCTACCACTCCAACTTCCTCTTATCTGAAAATTGTAGGAAACAAGGTTGAAGAACCTGGGGAGGCTGTCTAGTCTGGCACAGCTGAAATAATTTGGCTAGTGCTTTACAACTAACTGATGAGTTCCCCTCTGGCTTTCCAGGTTAAAGAGGGGAAGGGAGTTTGCCCTGTGCCTCGGTTGCCATTGCAGGGGCTTGTGGCTCTGGCCTCGGGAGTGAAGCAGGGAAACTCTGATCTAGCCAATTCCTCTGCCCCAAGCAGGACCAATTATGTATAAATATTTCCTGACAGACGTTTGTATGATGTGCTCTCAAAAACTGCTAGTGATGGAGATTTCTCCACTTCTATTAGGAAATTTATCACAATGCTTAATGCTGGAAATACTTCTCTCTTGATCTCTAGCCCAAATCTCCCTAGACGCAATTTAAGTAAGTCCATTATTCCTTGGCCTTCCTGCAATGGACACAGGACACAGACTAATCTCTTCTCCTTACAAGGAGCTTTTGCATATTATAAGACTGCTCAGTCTCCCTCTAGCTTTCTCCTCTCCAAACTAAGTAGCTGCAATTCATTCAAACCTTCCCTATAGGACATTTCGTAGCCCTCTGATTATTCTTATTGTCTTCCTCTGGATTCTCTCCAGCTGATCCATGGATTTTTTGAAGTTGGTACTCTGTGGGATGCAGCGCTACTGATGCAGGAGCAGTGCTGAGCAGAAGAAGTTGGATGCCTTGCATACAACCTTTTTTTTTTTAATATATATATATATACACACACACACACACATACATCAGGGCACAAAGATAGCTTTTCAAGACTGACATTGTTGGGTACTATTAAGTTGATCATCTTCCTTCGTGTGTTTGGGCAGCTGATACCTTCTAAGCACAAATACAAAATACTTTTTTCCCCCCCCCCACAATCATTTCACAAACTTGTTGAGATTATTTTGAATTCTCAAGCATTAATTAAAAAAAAAACCACAAATGCCAAACTTCCATAGAATCAAGCTGGAAAATGTCAGTCTTTTATACCTGTTGAGTTAAAATCATATACACCCTGTCTTCCCATATGGTTACAGATCGAGTAGTCTAAAGGACTGATATTTGCGTACCATACTTATGTGCAGTGAAGGCAAAAACCTATACCACTGTTAACCACCTTTATCATAGAATCTTTTAGGTTGGAGAAGACCTTTAAGGTCATTGAGTCCCACTGTAAACCTAGCACTGCCAAGTCCTGTACAATTGCTCCTGCACAACTGTATTTTGTTATGTTCTGATATTAGAGGGGTTTTAATACAAAGTGCATCTTGCAGCTAATCTCCCAGATGGGAAATGTTGAAATATACAGGTACAGAAAAACCAGATGGGGTCAAAATAATTAGAATAGTTCTTCTTAAGCAGATTTGAATAATCTGGACTAAATTCTGCCATCCTTTTTCATGCAAGTCTTCATTTGTATGTTTGTAAAGTAACTTCTTCTAACTGAGGCAGATGTGACCTTTTTCTTCCTCTTGGCTCTGGATTATTATTTTACTTTAAATGTTTGATAAAACTTGCAGCAGAGTCATATCTTGCCTGTCGCTTTCTCTTTATGAATGTTCTTTCATGACTTCCTTGAGTTTCTTGCTCTGTTTACTTCTGTCTCTATAATTCATTGCAATCTTTCCGACATTCTTTCAAATTTCAGGAAGCATCAGCACATTTTCATTCTTTTGTTCAGTGACAGTTTGTCTGCAGCTGAAATCAGATGATGTCTCTCATCACTGGCAGTATTTCCATTACATTAATCTCTGTTGTCAATATTTCTTTGCAGGTAGGCCACTGATGGGAGCAGTGTAATAAACTACCACCACTAGGCATTAGCTAATGACACTTAATGCAATAATGCTGATGTTGGAAACAATATTCTTTGCATGATGAGTCAGAGAAATCCAGAGGTTTTTCAAGACTGTAAGTCATATCCCATATGCGTTGTAGTTTGTTTTGCTGTATATAATGATAAATGGAATAATTCTTTAATAATGTTAGGGTGGCTGTGGATTCTTTCTTTTTCTGTATGAGCTAAGATGGCATCGATATTTTTCCTTCCTTTGTTGCCTAAGAGCTTTCTGGGAGAGGAGCTTCTGTGTGTATTTAAGTTAGCAGAAAAATTTACCCTCTTCTCACCTATGTTATGTGTACTATCTGCAAAAGAAGCAAATAAAAATTTATGGGAGTAGAATGGCTGCAGCAATAACTTGGAGCTGTCTAAGGACAAATAAATTTAATTATGGTTTGGTACCTCAGACCGCTTTGTAGCAA
>NW_008824243.1:6328879-6330543 GCF_000699105.1 Pygoscelis adeliae
CTTAATTTTCACTGCTGAATCTGTAGTTCAGCAGTTTATCTGCACTGCTTAGCCCCATCTTACCAGTGTAGGTGGTATATACGGTGTAGATGGTACCTACATACTACTAAATGTAGTTGTAAAGGTGGAGTCTTTCAAAATCTTCTCTTTCTGTTGGTGCCCTGAGCAGCCTCGCTGCTGATGTGGCTGAGCAGTAGTGTCACAACTGCACTCTGAAGCCTCAGTAGGAACCTCAGGTCACTCCACCCTCTGTCAGAAGTTCCCTCACGGGCATGCACTCAAAGTGCCTAAGTACTTCCATGGGCTCAATAAAAACCTTGAGACCCATGGAATCACCTTTCTTAATAGTTGTCTGTAGATTTCGCTACACCCCCCCACCCCCCCGCCTCCAGTCATTCAGTGCTTATTTTAATTGTAATAAACATTAAAAGGTAAGGGGGTGGGAAGCAGGCAGAAGTACCTTCCTGGCTCTGCAGGGTTCCTTAAAGAATAGCTCTGAGAGGTGTGACTTGCCAGTGTTGAATGTTTTCTTAGCTCTCAGTCTTAGTTGTTATGATGCATTCAATGCCTCTATTCAATCTTCCAGGCAAAGCATGCAAAAAGAGGTATCGGATGACCTATATAATTTACAGCGAATGATACCTAAATTGGATACCAGAGTGAATAGACCCTGGTTTGTAGGCAGGGTATCACTTTTTTCCGCAAATTCAATGTCTTGTTTGATAACACAACTCTGAAAGAAAAGCTGTAATTATGAAATAAAATAGGCACGAATAGCATAAAATAGAGATGTAATAGGAATATGTAAAGCAGAAACACTTGACATTGTTTTTGTTCTTTAAATTCTTCCCGAAGATGTCATAACCCGTCAGACTGTGGCCATTTGTCTGATTTGAAAATCTTTCCTTTCAACAAAAAGTGAAATGTTTCCATGGAGATCAGCCAGAGATAGCCAAATGACGAACTTCTTGGCTGTACTTTCAGTTTGGTTTCTATGGTTTCCAGACAAGGAGGGGGGGAAAGAGAGAACCTCAGCAACTTCATTCTTTTCTTTCCTTATTTTTCTGCATGTAAAAGGTTACTGTAAACCAAGTGATGGAGTTGAAATCAGTGTAGGCCCACAACAAGCAAAGGTAATCATTCTCTTCTTGGTCCTTGAAAAATCTTGTGTAGGTCATACTGTGCAGTTTTACATCTGCCCTCATTTTAGGGGAAAGAAATCACGTCGAAGAGATAAGACTTTCTTAGCATTGTGAGTACAGTTCTGTGTGGGGAAAATATGTTTATAGTGACTACTCCTACCTTGACTGTGCACTACACAATGAGAAAATGGTAACAGGTTTGACAGTGAACACTTCTTTTTAAAGGACACAAAAGCTAACAATGAAATACTGCATCTTGGAAAGACCTGAAGGCCTTCAGAAAAAGCAATGCTGCAGGTCGTGCTAATAATACTAAACTGGATGGAAAATGTTAGGTATTACAGTAGTGAACAGGGCAGTTCATGGATTTCTGTACAGGGTCAATAGAATTCCATAACACAAAATAAAACTGTCATCTTGACTTCTAAATTCTCACCTTTCCTCTCACCCAGCACCTTAAAGTTGTTGTTTCTCAAAGTATCACGTGTTTTTTTGGAACTGGTAAATACATCCTTTTCATGC
>NW_008824243.1:6330582-6342045 GCF_000699105.1 Pygoscelis adeliae
CGAAATGTCACTGTTTACCTGTCCATCCTGCTTCACGGCTTCTTCCTTCCCAGTGGGGTTTTAATAATTATTTTTTTTGTAAATACATCAGATACAAACTTATTTCCACTTCTCCTCAGGTTTTCTCAGGGCTAATTTAATTCTCTCCTATCACCTCTGGCTTCCCATTTCTGAGGAGCCAACTTCTATCTTTTGCCACCGATTGCATCCTTCTTTGTCTGGCTTCCTTGCAGAGACAAATTTATGATATTGTAGAAAGAGTCGTAACTCAGAATAAACAAGATGTGATGGTATTGCTATGTGAAACTAGCTGAAGTGAAGATCAAGCGAAGCTTGATGACCTGTGAAGCTTCCTATATCTGCCCTGTACGTATGACTCTGCGAAGTTAATTGCTCATGCTGTCTCCAAGCAAGAAACTGATGAAAAAGGAAGCTATGTATATCACACAACTTGCTGTGATGCATAAAACCTTTCTTTTTAAAAAAAAAAAAAAAAAAAAGAAAGGTAATATCTAGTTTAACAATCCAAGCTACCCACTTCTCATTGCAATGCATGGTAAAAGACTAGAAGCTGGCAATGGTCAAATTTCTTCTTGGTTCTAAATTAAAAAAAAAAAAAAAGCCTTGATATCAAACACAGGACACAAGAAAGTTAATACGTAATGAAAATAAGACCACAGAATATTAATACACTTAGACATAAAATCTCTTCTTTCCAAGAGCCTTTGACAAGTATTTGAAATATCTGCAGAAAACAGATGATTGGTGCTAGCAGAATAACAGAGAAAGAGTCCAGGAGGTGTCACCAGCCTGACCCACAGTAACTTAGCTGAGGGAGGGCTACAATACCTTAAATGTGTGGGACAATGGAAGGTGACAGGTACTGCTACTTACAAGCCAACTGATTCCTGGGAGCAGTGCTCACTCTTCTGCCAGCAAAATGACATGAAGAGATGGGAATAAGCCTTTTATGTACTGCACAGGGAAGGGTCATCCCTTCCACTTATGGCAGTCTCCCCTTAAATTGTTCTGTGTATCACTACGAGAGTGCAAACAGCATGAAGAAGATAAAAAAAGCAGTGGGAATCTGGTGTAACTCTGCTCTCAAATACCCTTAGGTGACATGAGTTTTCAGAAGCATTACTGGGGGAATTGTATTGAAATTGGCCTGTGTGGGTATGAGATCTGATTAATACAAGCATTTAAAATATTAATTCATCCTTTATTTCAAGATCACTGTATGAATGGAATCTTTTAAGTAATGAAATTTAATATTTACCTTGATTAAGTAATAATGAAAATAGTTCACTGATGCCCACTTGTAAATTATGAGAAAACAGAGTTTTCACCTATGTAATGACTTTTAGTTGTGTGCCGTACACTAGAACAGAACTTGTTAGTGGCTTGCAGAATGGTGTCTTGTGTAGAAAAGACTGTCCATGATGGAAAATATTTTTCTGGAGGGTATAGGCTCTATGTTGTTTAGTGGATTAGCTTTCAGAAAAGACTTTTGTGTGTTGTGTTCATCATTGCCATTATTCTGCTTTCCTTTAGTTATATTGCCTGTTAAACTAGGATAACAGTCTGTCATTCTTTTGTTCTTCAAACCAGAGTTAGTTGAGATATGGCCCATGTGCCAGATGCGCTTCATTACGAAATTCCTCCCCTCCACAACATGTTCCTGTTGCCCTCGTCTGGGTGCATCTCAGGACTGTCTCTCACCCCTGCACCTAGGGATGGGTCACGGAGCCAAAATGCTGGGGTGTCAGCCAGAAGCTGCTCTCATTTCCTCTGCTGTGACCAGTCACATGCCCATCATGTGAAAAGCAATGCCTCTTTTTAACATGTGCCAGATGTGCATCCTGCAACATCCATGACCTGCAAGGAGGAAAGCAGCAGCTAGCTGTTCTGCCTGCTCCCCCACGCTGCAGTCCCATGACTGATGCTGCCACACAGCTAGGATGTGACTGTACTTTGTAGTGGATGTGCAAATAATCGTGACAGGAGAGGGGGATGCAGCTTTCAGTGCAGCAGAAATAGATCTATGGCCACCCTCTGGCTGAACGTGTAGGTGTCACTTCCCTCCTCTGCACATTTTTGATAAGTTGAAATAAAATTTCATACCATAAATTAACTTCAAAAATCCATATCTCCTTAGCCATACCTTTCTGTGGTAATCTCTGTTGCTTAGAAAAGGAGAATAAATTAACAAGCATGAGGTTTTTTTTTTACCTCTGCTTGGAGCCCTAGGCTGTCCCTCTGTTATCGGAACTTTGCAGGAAAAATGTTGGTTTTCACCCTTATGGGGAAATCTTTTCCACTTAAGCTCATGACTCTGCTCTGCCCCTTTTTAACTTGGCAGAAAGTGCTCCACAATCTTAAGCTTTGCTAAACGTGCTCTGAGATGCCCACAAAAATACTTGTTGAGTTTGGCTCTACCAATAGCAAAACCAAGGAAAGACTCCTGTAGTAAGTCTGAATATTTGGCTTTTAGGTAAAAGACTGGAAACAAAAGGCTGCAAGTAAAACAAGCTTGATGTCATCTAGCTTAAATTTAAAGACAAGGTGATGTAACTACATGATTTTGCTTAAAATCCTCAAAGGACCTCTGAGTGAGAGATTGTGGTCAGCGAAGTCAGAAGAGCCCATAAAGCTGGTGGATGAAAAAGGCTGTGGTGAAGGTAGGTTTTCTCCAAAGATAGTTTGTCTTTCTGTATTCCCAGCAACAGGACTTCCTGAGGGAAGGGGGGGAGAGGGAAAAAAAAAAAAAAAAAAGAAAAGAGTTCTTAAACCTGCTGGCAGAGCTGGGTGATGTGCTGAGGCACTCCTAGCCTGTCCAGTACATGTATTCCATGACCTTCACCACAAAATGTTAGATCCCTCTACAAATCTAGCCATCTGTCTCCAGCTCAACTTATCATACCACTTAACATGGATAGCATGACACTATTGATAAGAAGCCAGAATTTAATGTAGTTTTAACTGCCATTGGCACTCATAGCCCTTTCTGCTTAGACGCGCAGGAGGCTGAGAGAATTTTATTGGGTACACAGGTGTTCCCGGGTTCATGGCACTATCCCGGTTGTTGCTGACGTTAGGGCTGATCTCAGGCATTCAGAAGTGATGCTGTAGACTTCGCATTTGAACTCTTAGTCAATACCTGTGTAAGAAACTGCTAATTGCTCCAAAACTTGGCAGACCTTAAGCAGAAGTAATAGGTCTGCTACTGAAAAGAATAACAAAATATTAACTTTTTTTTCAAAATTAGTTTTTCAAAGTATATAGCATGATGCAGGAAATGAAAGGTCTTGAGGTCAATGTTCTGAATCCTTTTAATATTAAAGTTCAAGACTGAAATTCAAGATTCTTAGAGGTTTTGTCTGAATCCTTCAAAGAAGGTATAGTTTCCTCTTTTACTGGATATTATCTGCTCAGGAAATTATGTTAAAGTATCCTTTGTGTGACAGAAATTATTAATGGTGTGCTTAAATAGTTTTGTAGCTTAAGAATTTATATGTACAAGCAGATATATCTAAATATCATAGTGAAAATTGTGTCCCAAGCAATCCTAACACAGTGCCTCTTTTTGTGTGGCTGTAGCAGGGCTCGGGTATATTCATTCCTATTTCACACATCCTTCAGAGGTCACTGGTTCACTTGCCCAGTTTTGATAACCTGTCCAACCCAGTGAATTTACAACATGTGGGACTGGAAAGAGATGCTTTGATGTGAAGATTTTTTCACTCTAAGGGCGTCAACAATGAAGAAAGGGAAAAATAGAAAGAAAAAAGAAATGATGGACAACGTAGGGGTGTGTGTGTGTGTGAGGAACAGTTATTTGGGCGTAAAGAGATACTCTGAGAACACAAAAAGTACTATTCTGAGTAAAGGAACTGGCAAAACAGGGAGTTAGAAGATTGGTCCAGAAAAAAAGAGTCAAATTGTGTGCAAGAAGGAAGGATGCAATAGTTTTGAGAGAATCCTGAAGGACTCATCTTTGCTAGGAAAAAAAGTTATTTTTAATACACATACAATTTTTCATGTAATGTAAATTGCATCTTGCTTCTAAACACACAAACTGGTTAAACTGTGTAGTGGGCTGTTACCAAAGTCTCACTGCCCATGAGTTACAAACTCTGCAGCCTTTGTTTCGGTGCAGATGACATCCTGACCTGGTTTAGCTATTGCTTTCACTGACTGTTATGCTTCATTTTAGGATTTTAACCCACGCCACTAAGATACAAGTAAACGCAAGCAGAAAATGTATTTTAATTCCTGTTGTTGACGCGTTCTCGATGTACTGCAAACGTGTCGGGACACTTTACTAAAGGGTTGTCTCCATACGTCTGCATTGCTGCAGAGTATACCGAGCTGTTCCTGAACGAGCCACCACACATGGCTGTTAACATCTAGTATCTAAACTCTCTTGGAAAGCTTGTCTTGTGTTCCTACTGGGCTGTATCTTCCTTCTCCGACGCTCGGGAGAGAAGGAGCTTCTTGCTGCCATCTATTGATAAAGCGGTGGAAGGGCCAGCTCCAGTCAGACCGCCCTGGCCGGTCTCCTTAATAGTATTTTTCAAGCTCTGTTTATAGAGATAATGAGGTGTCATTATCCTTACTGACTGACTGAATAAGCAACAAATTACTTGAATTTGATGCTAGAGAGGCTTCCGCATAACCAAATCTCAGCCATGGGCCACTGGGTATGGGAGTTCAGATGCCCCAGAGATGCAGAGAGAAGGGAGAAAGGGCTCTGGGGCTTTTGCCAGAATGAAATTCATAGTAAATTGCAATAAAACTTAAAAGAGCTGACACTGAGATCATAATGCTTGTAAAGCAATGATTGTTAGACAGTTTGAGAACATGAAAACCCCTTTCCAGGGCTATACTAAAGGCAGAGGATCAAGAGCAAGTGAAGAGGGCAGTCCACAGGAGCAGCGATACAGCCAGGTGCGAGGCAATGTAACGGGCACCTCTTCATGACAGCACATCTCCCCAGCAGTTAAGGGGGGATGTGTAGGGTTGTCCCAGGGTCTATAGGTTCACTGACCATGGATAGTGTGCAGGGGGTGTCTGGAAACTGGGAGGGAACCGTGGGACCAGAGGTCTTTTCGTATTGGATATTCACATCAATAGATGGGGAAACTGAGTCAAAAGACTCAGAAAGCTTAAGTTGTGGAATTGTGTGCTTTGTTTTTTGTGCAAACATCTCTCTGATTTATTGATGTTTAATACCCCGAATTGATGTCAAATTTATTTTTCTTTTCCATATAGCTTTTGTTTCATACAGTGACTTTCATACACAGGAAGGCACTGCCTGCAGGAGGTTTTTGTCATTTTTTCCTTACGTTTCAGGGAGTGGCTACAAGCTGTTGTCTCCTATGTGTAGAAGGAATCAATAAATATTTGATTCTTACTCTTTGCTTGCTAACACCCATTAAGGGTTAAAGTGCCACCAAAATAAATTCAAAGATGTTATATAAACAGTATATGTGAATTTCTTGCTATTGACTTGAATATTCATGTGAAAATGCTAGAATTGGAAAGATAATATGGAATTGCTGAAAGGAAAAATTCTAGCTTTAAGAAAAAAAATCTAAAACCGACACACTGAGTACTTGAGCCAAGTGCGGTTTTCTCTCTTACAGGGCTTTTTAATGTTTTTTTAACGTAACTAAAGGTAATTCAAAGATCCTCAGCAGCTGCAGTCTACATCTGGAAAAGGAGAATATTAATGCCATTTTAATTCTTGCACAGGTCATTGGGGTAGAGCAATACTGGATATTGCACAGATTGTCTTCATGTTGTGTTTATTACCAATAGAGGACGCATGTAGGAAAAAAGCACTCTCTCAAAAATAACCCAGGGTTTATTTCTAGTAAGATATCGTTAATAAGAGAAGAGTAAGAGTATTAGTGTCTGCTTATTAGGATCATATTACTCCTCAAAGGCTGTGATCTTCCCCGCAGGAGGCCTGTAACTGCTCCATTGTACCAAGCTAGCTGCTGAAGCGTACACTTGGCCAAAACATAGTTGCTGCTGCTCACCATGAGTAGCTTGGTGTGTGTGTCTGCCTGATCTCACAGAGCCCCAGCATGAGAAATGCTGGCCAACAGGACAAGCACAGCCTTTGAATAGGCTGTGCTGCTCTCATCAAAACATGTGAGTGTTCTTTGGTGAATTTGGAAAGACACAGTTTTGACCGGGTGACTAGATGGCCAGGCCTTGTGGCCGCTTCAGCGGGTGCCTCAGGTGGTCATTTCCTGACTGTTCTCACACTTACGTACTTCACCTGCAAACTCATGCCACTGGTGACTTGGCCCACTCTCCTGCACCAAACATGTTGTGTAGGCATGACGTGTCCTCCATACTGGGGAACACCTAGGCTGCATCTGACCAGGTAAAATGAGCAAGGTGCTGCTGAGGTATCTCCTTTCTTGCTGGCATTCTGAGCCTAGCAGTAGTAAATTGCTCTTGATGGTCTGCCTCTCACTGTCCATTTACAGTATCACCTCTGCCATTTGCCTCACCAATTTTCATAGCTCCTTGTTCAAGCGAGTCAATCCACGAAACATTTCACTTGGGTCCATTTGATTCAAATCAGGGAGAGCAAGCAGCTGCTATACCATAATTAAGAAATTTTTAAGATTGCTTTTTCATCAGTCTTTTCACTTAAACTCTGCTAAACTCCTTCCTGAAGATGAACATTTCCTGCAAAGTAGGGAGAAAGAATGAAAGAGGGGGAAAAAGAGCATGTGTTTTTTAAAAATGTGCTCTAGGGGATGTCAGTGACAGCTTGAAGGGTTGAAAACCATGTTGGAGAGTACAACAGAATGGGAAGGTTGTGCCGAGAGAACTGAGACCTAGGGAGAGGTTTTGCAAAAATAAATATCATAGGAAGAATGTAAAATTGTTTTTTCATGGTACATCTTCCACTGACAATCTATACATGAGCTTGAGAAACAATGTCAAGACTATGATGTTTGATGCTGGCACTATATGTCCTTGCTAATATCTATATTCCCTTTGTATTTGATGTTGATGAGATTACTGAAAGAACACTACATTCAGTTCTGAAGTCTACAAAACAAAAAAGTATTGGAGAAGGTTCAGAGAAGAAACAAAGAGTAAGAAAATGCCTAGAAAATAGGCCTTTAAATAATTCCTGAAAAATCTCAGTCTATTTAACTTATCAAAGAGAAATTTAAGGGCTGAAAACTCTATTTATAACAGTGAGAACAAACTTTGATAAGAGATGTTCAGTATCTGACTTGTGAAAGGAGAAATATTCAAACTTGAAATAAGTGAAGATTCTTATTAAAAAGGGACTATCCATTGCCACGGCTTGTCAGAGTGAAGTAGATTCCTTCACTCTGGAAGGTCTCTAGTAGTGTTTGGACACTTCTCTAATTAGTGTGTGTGTGTGTTCTGTGTTTGTTTGGTTTGGCTTATTTATTTATTTATTTACTATTAACATTACCTATCAGTCAGCATTTTAATGTCAGTCCTAAATGTTAAACAAATCTTAATTAGATGGATACTTGCTGTTTCAAGATATCAGTGCTAGAAAACAAAATCTTTCTTTTTCAGCACACAGGATCAAAAAGCAAGGTAGTACTGCCCTACTGCTCTGTGTTCTTTGAGGATTTGCAGAAACTTCTGATGGCTTTCAGTCTTCTTCTTTTAAAATTTTTTAGACTAGGCACTGTATTGCCTGACCATACAAGCATCATAGATTCACAACACTGGAATCTCCGAGAACTACAGTACTAGCAATTTTACCTATAAACTAACCTGAGGTGGTTTAGATCAGACAAGTATTATTTGACGCTGTGTGTGTTCATGTTTTTCATTTGATCCTCATTTATCATTACAGTTTCTAAGTAGGTCACACATACACACTGATGATTTATTTTTCCATATATCTATGAGATATGAAGGGGGTGATCCATGTTGTGTAAGACTATTCCAGATGAGAACAACTTTGTGCCTTGTGAATTTTATCTGAAGTCAATGCAGAGAACAGAGGACAGGTCATAAAAATGCATATTCAGTGCTGCTAATGCAGTGAAGACGTAATTGCTTTCACCTCTGGAGTAGGAAAGCTCTTGGAACATCTTTTGAATGTTAATTCAATTCTTATACCATCTTTTTCTTCGGGAACTATTTTATCTATTTATCAGAGTTAAGAGGTTTCTTTTTTCCTCTCTGCAGTGGCCACAACATGGAGCAGGCAAATATAATTCAGTTTTGCTTGGAACTGAACTTTGCACAAAACGAAAGGAAAAACATTCACTTTAAGACAAACTCTTGAAATCTAACCAGAAGTATTCCATTTTGGTTATTCAGCATTTTTATTTATTCTTCATCTTTCTCAATTACATGAAAATTAAAAAAAAAAAAACCTTCAAGTGTGAATTTATCCCACGTTTACAGATGACCTTCATTCACTGTAACAAAATTCAGGTTTTACTTCTGTTTTACTTTTTAAAAATTATTTATTTGCCAGGCTGTCTATTTTTAAAAATATAGATGATTCTTAAGCAGTCTTTAACTACAATTAAGAACAACCTGTCAATAAGTTATGACTTATTACACTAGTATATACAACATTTTACCATTTATGTAGCCAAGGTTTCATGAAGTTATATGAAGGTTTGCTTTTTAGAGTCAAAGTATCTGCAAGTAAACTTGTAAAATAAATGAGATCATTTGATGTTTCAGAAACAACAGAAATTTTCCTATTTCAGTTGAAACATGAGTTATACTGTTTTTTAAATGTATCACAAATGTACTTCTACAGTTAATACTTGATTTTTTTTTTGCTTTTTTTTTAGCCAAAAGGATGGATATGAGAAAGCCAGATGACATAGCTTTCAGCTCAAAATATACCACAAGCATCACTTCTGTTTCTGTAGTCGCTATCCATTCCATATCCTTTTATACAGGCAGATGCCCTTCTAAAGTGTAAGCACGAGTCTATCTTTTTGACAAGTTATCTCTGTAACTTGCTGCTACCTTTACAAGAATGATGTGTCCTGTATAGTGAGAAGACACTCTTGTTGTATTGTTTGTGTTTTGACCAAGTAACTTTTAGATTTATAACCATTTCTGGAATGGTTATAATGGAACTGCTACCAAATGTTCCATACATAGTATGACTCATAGTACCACTTTGTGTACATCTTTGTGTTTATTAAAAAAAAAACAACAAACTAGTTAAAAAAGTACAGGATGTGAAGCAATACGAAACTTACAAAACTTCCTTCCAGAATCATTTGTATTCCTTTAGACTGAGCATACCTGGGTTCAGAGCTAACAGGGTGGGTTCCATTTTGCTTCTGTTAGTAGAAAACAGATTACATATTAATTTCCTTAATTAGTTTAAATATTTCATGTCACTAAGAAAACAATCAAAATACCGCCACATGAGCAACTGCTCTTCAGGTGTTATGGGCATGAAATTCACCGCAAAGTTTCTCACAACAGAATGTAAAGGCAAAATCAGGACCAAAATAATGGTAATTATATGAACAAAATCATCACTTCTGGTATCAATATTGAAGTCTGCTGATTGTATACTTCCAGAAGATAACATATTTTGTATTTATTATTGACTCCCTGATTACTGTTTATCAACTATACAGAATATGAAAGACAGAATAAATGTTGTCACCTATTACAAACTAAAGGTAAAAGTTTAGCTCAGGAAAACACAATGTCCTTAATTAAGCAGGAAAGTCTGAGTTCCCCCCCCCCCCCCCCCCCCCCCTTTCCACCCCCTCTGTGTGTGTGTGTGCATGACTCTTGCGGAAAATCAAAATGCATAAGATTAAGAGGGTGATATGTCTCAGAAGCTATTTAATTTTAAGATTATTAAACAGCTGTTCATAGTCCATATGCACTGGCGAAGCTATTCATGTGCATGGTTGTAAAATTATGTTCATCATCATAAAAATGGATATACTTTTGGTTTTCTGGTTTCATTGCTTGTGGCTAGCTTAAAATTGATGTAAAGGCTCTGAAATATTTTCTGAATTATTATGTCACTGACATAACTTAACAGAACTATTAAATGTGACATGAATCGAGTGACTTGCCCACTGGATTTCATTGTTCACAAAATTTATACTTTTTAACTTCCCTTTTTTTTTTTCTTTAAGTGTTCTCTAAGTTGCTTTCTATTCAGCTTAGAGTTTGAATGTGTTTTGCCTTCTCCAAACACCAATGCTTAGTGTTAAGACTGATATCGTTACATGCTATGTAAGTATCCCTTCAGAAACAGATGCCTGTTACAGAAAGGCAATGCTAGGAAGATACAGATGTACAGGGGCTCTAAGGGAGTTACAACCATTAGCCCCAGGCACATGCTCTCACTGCTACCTGATGCGATTTTAGCCAGGCAGCAGCGCAAAACAACTTGCCTCACTTTCACATGCTATGGCTTTGCAACACACTTATGTCACAAAATTACTTCCTTACATGCCTTAAACTGAGACTTTTTTTACATGATAATACTTCCTTTCATTGCTGCTTTACCCTAGAAAATAGAAGTAAGGTGATGTACAAAGATTGAATACAGCAATTTTAGACAGTCAAATAATCCACTACTGAAGTTAATATGAAGGGTTTTTCTTTCGTTACAGCTATTTATGCTGATAGAGTTGCCTTGGTAGAATATCATCCTTTTATACATGAATGTCAGATCTGTCTCAGTAATTTCAGTTAGTATGACTGCCAGACAGGAGCACTCCAGAAGTCTGAGAACAAACTAAGAGAAATGTTCTTTATATCCTTTCTGATGATAAGGATTAACTGTATGCATCCTTTCCTTTATCTCCTACAGTCATACTGCCTTGATGTGTGCTGTATGGATTAGCAAAAGAACAGAGTCTCAGAGGAACTGTGCTTTGCTGGTAAGTTTTAGGTGAAACATGTGCTGTGGTCTTTGCTGTTGGTATTCTTCCTCTTATTTCTATTGAGGTGAAATGAAGCACTCAAGTGGTCTCTGATTGCCTGATGCTGGAAAAGGCCACTCCTGCTTCTTGCCAGGTGACACCACCGCTTTGGGGAATTTTTTTTTTTTTTAATTTTTTTCCCCCCCAGTCTGCCTCTGGGAAAAATGGGGTAAACCCAAGTTACGAAACTGCATGCAACTTCCTTGTAAAGACTAGTCCAAAGCAGTCCAAAGAGCTGTGAGCACATCTGTGGTGAAACACATCACCCTGAGACACTCCTAAAGTCTTAAAAAGAGTTGAGGAATGGGAAGTTCCTCAACACTCCCTCGGGCGGCAGTGTTGATCTGCTCGAGGGTAGGAAGGCTCTGCAGAGGGACCTGGACAGGCTGGATCGATGGGCTGAGGCCAACTGTATGAGGTTCAACAAGGCCAAGTGCCGGGTCCTGCACTTTGGCCACAACAACCCCATGCAGCGCTACAGGCTTGGGGAAGAGTGGCTGGAAAG
>NW_008824243.1:6342508-6349552 GCF_000699105.1 Pygoscelis adeliae
GGCTGCCCAGGGAAGTGGTTGAGTCACCATCCCTGGAGGTATTTAAAAGACGTGTAGATGAGGCGCTTAGGGACATGGTTTAGTGGGCATGGTGGTGTTGGGTTGATGGTTGGACTCGATGATCTTGGAGGTCTCTTCCAACCTTAATGATTTAAAAAAAAAAAAAAAAAAAAAGTTACACTGGGTAAAAATCCACTGTACTTAAAGGAGATCTAGTTATTTATATTGCATAAATAATGGAAAGCAAATGATAAATGCAATAGAATATATAGTAAATGTTAATCATATAGATGGCTGATGAGATTGTTTAAAGGAATAATCAAATATCAACGGTTACTTTGGTTAAAAACCACGCAAAGATTCTCTGATATATCTGAGGAATAAAAGAGCTTCAGTCAGAGACATATCTATTATTAAATGTCAATTATAAATAATAACACAGAGAGGCAATCCTATTCTGAAGCAGGGTGATAGATCCATCATGTATGGTATGGTAGGTAGATTACCAGTTGTAGCAAAGGGAGCTGCGAGGCATTATCTACTAAAATTAAGCATTTTCAAATCTACAGGTTTTGACAGCATATACTTAGACCTCTTAAGGGACTTGGTAAACAGTTTTTTTTTTTTGTTTTGGTGTTGTTTGTTTTTTTTTATTATTTTATTTTATTCCGAACTACATTTCTTCAGCCACAAACCCATGAGGATGTTAAAACAATACAGCTGGGTAATATTAAAAAAAAAACCCACCCTCCACCAAACAAACAAACAACCCCCCCAAACCCGACATTCAATAATGCCTGTGACCTGACCAAGAAGAAAGGAAAACATACAGTTGCTGAGAATATTATCCTAATCTCCACCAATGGGTCTCCAAGCCAGAAGGCATTCCCTTCTTCTCCACTCCTGTCTCCATCAAAATCCAGGAGATGTAGGCTGAAGTTAGAAACCTCCAGTTCCAAAGAGGCAGGCTCCTTCATGTGTGGATAATTCAAGTGTTTCAAGAGCAGCACTGGAGGTATGATACTACTCCACTTTCTGAAATCTTAAAAGAAGGCAAACTATTTCCTAAAAGCATTTTGTTTGTACTGGCCTAGATCATTATAGCATTTCTTTTTTACTTCTAAATCTGTGGTTTTATGAATTCTATTTCTCTCTTTTTTTTTGAGAATCCACAGGTAAAATGTGTATTGCACTCAGCATGTTTTTAACATTTGCAGCTACATAACAAAACAGTAAGCAGAACTGAATCTCCTGTTTCAGTTGAATCTCCAATGTCAGCTCATTGCCTAGGAGGGTCTGGAGGAATTTACACATTTTTATTTATTTATTTATTCATCTGAACCCTCAAAATTTGGTCAGATCAAAGGGTGAGTTAGGAAGGTTGTATTAATATTGTTAAATAACACTGAGCATCTTCTGCTTGGTGTCCTTATACGCTCAGGGTCACAGCAACCATCACAAGCATCTGGGAAGCTTGAATTCCCTAGGTTTGGCTGGCAGGGGCTTTGTCTTGAATCTGAAGGTAGCAGGGCTTTTGTAGATGACTTTTGGATGTCTTGTTAGTTCCTTGCCTTAGGCATCGGTATCTCGTTTGCTACCTGAAAAAATTTGTTTATTTATTCATTTGAGAAGTGAAAAACTTCTGCATAAGTCAAGTGACAGGGCTCAGTATAGGTATGTCTGCAGGAAATTATGATGATCCATGACAGTTGTTACCCAAGTTTTGAACACACATGCATCACTGTGAAGCTTTAGATTTACTTGTACTCTACCATAAAAGTCATAAAGAAATGAAGAATTTGTACATTTCGTTCTTTAGTGAGCTGTAGATCAGCAGTGATCTGAAGGCCAGACTCTAGATGTAGATAATGTAGGGGCTTCCTCTTTGTTCAAGCTCTGTGAACATGGTATGAAATTGGAATTTTCTTTCTGTTTTTTGTTTCGTCACTTACATTTTTATTAGTTGGCTGATTTCTACTCCTATTTCAGTCATCTTTATTACCCTCCTGGCCATTGCAAGAGATTTCTGCGTAGATAACTAGACCAAAATTGCTATTGATAAGAAAATTTGCTGCTCAAGGACATTCTTTCAAATAATCCTGTTAATATCCTTAGAGAGCAAAGAAAAGTGACTTCCTGAAACAAATTCATTTAATTTCTTGACATTTTGTAGAAAAAACAGTTCTGAACTATCTTTGATCCTAAGGACTCAGTTTTTAACTTAGCTGTAGTGTGTGGGGGGGAAGGCATTGAGAAATATTTACTGCCTGAGAGACAAGAAAATATAGGAAAAGCTGTGATCTAGTGCAAGAGTAGAGAACATGAATCATGGTGGTTTGTTCCCCGCCCCCCCCCCTCCATCTAGTATGAAATAAGAGCAACCAGACAGTCTTATTATTAGAGTCTTTGGATAAACAACTTCTGAGTGCCAGGATTCCAGGTAGTTCTGTAAAACTTGCTATGGCTTGAAGAAGGTGTGGAAACACTTCATGAGTGTTTATGTATCTCGTTTGACACAGGATAGAAAGCTATCCCAGAATGACTTCACATCAAATACTGTTTGTTGAGACATTCTTCCAGTTAAGAAAGGTGCATACAAAAAATGGGCTTGTCATTATAACAAAATATGTCCTCTTTCATTACTTTCACTGTTCACTGAAGTATGTTAAAGCTATGAATTTTTTTTCTGTTGAAGGTGGTATTTGACATACTAAATTATGCAACTGATCTTTAGATGGTGTGATTAAGTGTTTTGTAAAAATAAGTCTGCCAACTGTATGCAAGCTACTTTACCTTGCATGCTTGATTCGGATTTAATTTAGGTACAGCTAAGGGTAAATGCTTGACTACATAAACTCTAATTGACTGATGCATGTATTTACATTCCTGGATCACTGATCAAGGGCAGTTAATTACTAAAATGAAAGTCCTGCCTAATTGGAGTCTGAGAATCTAAAACATGTTGTGACAGCAAGCCCTGTCCTCTGCTGTACCTCTGTGTGTGGCTGGAACTGTCAGGTTTACAGCTGGTGCGCAGGGGTTTGGAGACCCTCAATAAAGATTTATACTTCAACCAGAAGAGAAACAAAATTTTCAGTCATTTTGGAAGAAATGTAATATAGGAGGGAAGCTAGGACTTGTCTGAAGCAATTCTTTGTCTGTGAAATATACAGCATACTTGGTGCTTCAGTGGCTTGGGTAGTAAATACTCTTTTTTTTTTTTTAATACTAGATAAAGACATCTTTTATGACACCAATACTAATGCCTGTGAAGCTGATGGGAAGGATACCATCATGGTATCATAGTACAAGAACTGTTTTGGTAATGCTTGATTCAGGAGCCTGTATGATTATAGTCCTGATGCAATGATGTTAGTGGTATGAACTTGGTTTTGCGGCTTATAGATGAGTGGAGCCCATTCTGCAAAGTGGTCGTCTTCATGAGGAGACCTCACCTTGGGCAAAATGGTTGCTCTTGCGAAACTTTGCTGAACTCAGGGGAAAATTGGAGCTTTGCTGTACCGAGCTCCATCAGAAAGTTGCCTTGTACTCTTCACCAGAAGATTTAATTTAAAAAAAAAATGTCTGTTATAAATGTTTATTTATCTTCTCTACTTTTAAGCACCAAAAAAGGAATCCAGAGGAAAAATATGCTAAACTACCATTAAGGGTCTGATTAAACTTGGGAAATGCAGGGGTAAGACTCAACCAAACAATTCTCATTTTTGTGCTGAAGTATTGTACCTCATTTAGTGTGCAAGATTTCCTTCCCTGATAGACCATAACAGCTGTAATAACAAACTTTTAATGAGGTAAGGACTGTTTTAGCCTTGACTGTAAATGATTCTTACTTTATGCTTCCCTGCATCAGGTATATCCTTGAGATGCATCCTTTCATGTAAAAGAGGTTTAGGGAGTAGAATGAAAAAGAACAAACTATAAAATGTACATACTAACGGGACTTTAAATTTCAGCCTCAACTGTTTTACTAATATTATGGTTGATGGAAAACTACACTTGAGCACTCTCGCTGCAAAAGTGTTTTTTGACTAAACAGAATTTTTGTATGAAAATAGGTGCTTTCCCCAGGAGGAGAGACTGACCTACAAAGGACAGCTAAAGAATGAAGCACAAAAATTTTCCTGGAAAAGCTACGGCAGTGTTTCCAAACTTTGACCAAAATATTTGGATTCTTATATTTTCTTCATCCATGTGTATAATCCAACATTTTGATTATGGCCATCACCTACAAACTGAATTCATAGATTCATTGGAAAACTTAAGAACGAAATATAAGAAAGCATGTACATCATCAGAAACTAGGTAGCAATGAAGTTCATCAGAAGTGTCTGCTGTGCACAATACTTTGTGCACTGCTCAGGGAGGCTGTTGGAGGGCAGATCAGATTTGATAGTGAAAGGCTGGAAATGCTCCAAGTGATGAAGCTATCCATCATGAGGATAAAGTTCTGGGTATGTATATTGGTCTGACTTAATAAATGGTGCCAGACTATGAAACTCGCTCCTGCAGGAGCTGTGATTTGTCGCAGACTTCATTTTGTTTCAGTACAAATGTATGGGGAAATTGGCTCAACCTTTCCTGGTAACTCAGGGCTTGTTCATCTTGTTAGACAAGTAAGAAAAGTTAGCATCTCCCTGGTGTTGAATGGGCTTTGACCCAGCAAATCAGCTTTGATCCAAAGGCCGTTTGAACATTGAAATGGGGCTATGCTTAAGCTCGTAGCCTGTTATTTTTGTCTTATCTGCTTTCCCATCAGAGATTTTTCTGGGAAGGATTTTTACTCTTCTTGAAGACAGCCCTGTCCTTCTGGCATTCTTTTGTAGAAAATCCAGCAAAATTTTTCTGGGTGTCTCTACAAATAGCAGGAATTTGTCCCTTAGGAAGACTTGTAGTAATGACTTTAAAGATATCAAAATCAGGAGCTGGCATTATGCCTAATGACAGTCAGGAATCATGGAGTAGCACTGTTGATGATGTAAAGGTAAGTGATATTGGCTATTTACTGTAATGGCCCACTCTTGCAATAATAAGCTTAATAGGCAATATTTCATGCTTACTGAATTAAAGAAAATATTTCAATTTTTTTCAGGAAAAGATTTTTTTTTTTTTTTAGTGAGTGGTGTTTGTTCACAGTATATAACTTAAAACTGAAAAGTCACAGACTATGGAGTCATTCTAGCTGAGGGTAAGTGATATTTATGCTGCCACGGACCTCTGAGAGGTAGATTAATCTAGATGACTTCATGGGGTCTCTTTTACTCCTTCACGTTCACAGTTCCTAGATATTGACAGCAAGAGAGCTTTCAGTCAGTTGAACATGAAGCTGAGTTAAAAAAAAAAAAAAACCCGAACTTTTTTTGCAATGGATAATTAACCTCTGTCATGCATTGCCCCAAGATATCATTGCAGACAGATGGTAAACAGGAGTCCAAAAAGTCTTAAACTTTTATACGTCTCTTCACAATATTTACAGTAGCATTAGAAGTGGGAATTATAGAAGGGACATAAACATTCATATTTCGACTTGTTTACAAGATGGGAAGATAAAATAGAATTGGTTAGTTTCAAATTTTCTTTTTTTAGAAAACCATACATCGTTCTATATGAGAAAAATGCTCAAGGTCTCTGTGCCAAAGTCTGCGCTCCTTAATTGAGCACATGGCTTTTGCCTGACAAAGGCCTATGGAATTCAGCCCAGTTACCTTATTTTTTTTCATGCAGTGCTGTGTGCTGTAAATTAGGATGCAGTAGTATGACAATGCAAGTTCTAAAAAATTCATCTATTTTCATGGGTAGGAAATTATATCTCTCGCCCATCATTAACCAGCAAACAGCCGCTCAGTATTCTAATCATCTCTGAATAGTTTGACACATCTTTAAACAGCCGTTTTAGCATGTTGGGTTTAAAAGACTGTTGCTGACAGTTTAAAAGAGCAGTTGCACAGCTGGCTGGCTGTACTTGGTGCACTAATGTAGTTGGAGCACAGCTGTGGTGAAGTAAATCATGCAAAAATACTGACTTTTAAGGTTAGTCTGGTTTGCGATAGAATGAAGAACATGTTCCCATAAGTTTAGGAAGACAGAGATTTGTATTGCTGCGGTAGTAAAACAATACTAGAGTTCATGGAAGATCTACAAAAATTTTCTGTGATGAATGTTTTCAAACAATCTGTTCTGAATGTTGCTGATTTACACTACTGAAATGAGCAAATTTGAGGTGTCTTGTATGTACACTACCCATAGTGCATCCGAGTACTGCATATGCTGAGTACCAAATTCCACCAAAGACATCAGTGCATTGCTTCTTGGTGAGAGGCTTTGCATTAAGGTTAACACACACTGCTGAGAGAAGGATTATTGTTGTTGTGAGGAAACAGTGGGGACAAATTGGATGGGGGAAGAATAGATTTTTAGCCCAGGGCTTATCATAAAGGAAAAAAAAAAAAGGAGTCAACTGTTTCTTGATGTAGTCTTTTGTAATAGAATATACAATCTGCCTTAGGCTTAAATAACTATATTTTCCAAAGTATATAATAGTTTTGATTATTTTAATGTGCTCCCGGTGTTTTAGCTAACTAAATTGGTTTAATCTTTTTAAATCCCTCAGGGCTATTCCATCAACCTAGTCGCTATCCCACGAATCAGTCAGAGAATGTGTGAAAATATACCCAGATTTTGGAACAGAGAGAAGCTCCCACTGTAATTTCAGAAACGCCCTTCAGATCTGGGGAACTGTTCTTGAGTTTAAACAAAGTCCTTCTGGTTTTTTGCAGTCTCCTATCATATTTTGATTTTTTTTTTAATTGTGTTGTAGATGACCTAAAAGGAATAGAAATGCAAGGAAGTCTGTTACAAGGATGACATATGCCTCATCGTGCTGAGGTTGGCATGCCACTGAAATCTGGTTAGAAAGCAGAAAAGTGCCCCAGAGGGCTCTAAACAGGTAATATAATATTTTTAGAGTGGAGAAAAAGCAAAAGTTTGTGTTTTGCTTTTAAGCTTCTGTAGAAGTGCTTCAGCTGT
>NW_008824243.1:6349569-6368338 GCF_000699105.1 Pygoscelis adeliae
AAAAATGGATCAGCTTCTGTGGTTATTAGCCCAGAGAGAGCTGTCAATCAGCTTGACTCCCTTGAACTACTCACTGCAGACCCAATTACAGTAGTTGCCAGTGTTGTTGCCTATACTTTGGGGACATAAAAGGGCTTGGGCTTAAAATTCATTAATAGAGTTTCACAATTTTTTTTCAGAAATATTCCCTTCTTCCAATTTGCACGCACTGTGTGCATACAGATCTGGGGTGCAAAGGCCTTCACAAAACAGTGCCCAGCAAATGCTTCTGTAACTTTCTGTCTGGGGCATCGTCTCTCTTAACTGTACCAATATAAAATGAAATTATCTTTCACAAATAGAGCAACTGTTTACCATGAGAGGTGTAGTGAGAGCAGAGTAAGCCACACAGCAGAGGAGAAAGGCAAATTTTAGGTGGGTCAGGGAAGAGGTTCAAAGTAAGGAGAAAACGAGTACCTCCAGGACTGGAATACATTTTAGCTACCTGATTAAACATAAAATATTATAAACATATAAACTAATAACACAAAATCCCATGCTCCTGTTGAAGACTAGAGGCTCAGCAAGAGCTTCTTTTCCTCAGCCTAGCCTGTTCAGGCACCTGTCCTTCCGCTCGTGGCTCCCGAGCGCAGCAGGCTTGGAAATGGTCCTCTTCCCATGGGGATGCCAAACACACGGCTCTGGATCCCGCTTTCGAAACCTGCTCAAAGAGAAATACAAGCAGGAGACAGGAGACTTTTTGTCCTGGTTTCAGCTGGGATAGAGTTAATTTTCCTCCTAGTAGCTGATATAGTGCTGTGTTCTGGATTTAGGATGAGAACAATGTTGATAACACACCGATGTTTTAGTTGTTGCTAAGCAGTGCTTACACTAGTCAAGGACTCTTCAGCTTCCCATGCTCTGCCAGCGAGGACATGTACAAGAAGCTGTGAGGGAGCATAGCTGGGACAGCTGACCCCAACTGGCCAAATGGATATTCCATACCACATGACGTCATGCTCAGTATATAAACTGGGGGAATTGGCCAGTGGGCAACTATCGCTGCTCGGGGACTGGCTGGGCATCGGTCGGCAGGTGGTGAGCAGTTGCATCACTTGTTTTTCCTGGGTTTTGTTTCTCTCTCTTTTCTGTTGTTTTCCTTTTCATTACAATTTATTATTACTATTATTATTTTATTTTATTTCAGTAATTAAACTGTTCTTAATTCAGCTCACAAGTTTTCTTACTTTTGCTTTTCTGATTCTCTCCCCTATCCCACTGGGGGTGGGGAGCGTGAGCAAGCGGCTGTGTGGTGCTTGGTTGCCGATTGGGGTTAAACCACGGCACTTGTTTTACTAACTGGCAGTGCAGAAGGAATGAAGGAGTGTTCATTTATTATTAGCTATTGTAATTATAAAAATTAACTATAACAGTCACCAAAACTCTGGTCTTCTGGCTAGAGCAGAAGAAAGCCCTCCTTGGTCTTTCATAAAAGAACTCATATGTGAGATATTGATAGATTTGGTTCATTTGTCCATACCTCCATGCCATAAAAAGCACTGTGCTATGTTCAGTAGTGTTTATAAAGCACTGGGATCCTGGGATGAACGTAGCCAGATAAACATTAAATGTATTTCTGAAAAAGCCAAGTATTTCCATTTGAAATGGATGGCGTTCAGTGCTTTGAAGTCCTTTGAGAATGTGACTGGGATAAATATCGGCATCCTTAGAGTGTGAGGTACCTTTGACAAGTATGGCAAGGAACCACCCTAAACATAACTAAGGTTTTCTAAGCTCATGTGGCAAACATATCAGAAGGTGGGATGACATTAACAGTACAGCACCTCTCTGCCTGACTTTGCAGGAGAGATCGCAACTAAATTGTAGCCAGTGCCTGTATTTATACTCAAATACAAATATTTTCCCTTTATATGTCTTACTTACTAGTACTTACTAAAAAAGATGTATATATTTAATGAACCTTGTCCATAATTTTTTTCTGTTGGTCATCTGTAGGCAAATAAGTCTTTCTGTAGACATATGCAGATTAAATAATAAAATTCACAGCATTGAACAGTACCTGGTGCCAGATAGTTTCACTGTTGGAGTTATATGGGTATATTCGTACTGATAATTCGGTGCTATTAGCTCTACTTGCATAGAGACTCATTAGTACTAAAGAAGTAATAATTAAAGTACTGAATGCCTGAATTAGTTTTATTAGGAGAGGAGTAGGAAAATGTATCACTACTGTAAATGCTGAGAGGTTAATACTTGTAGTAGAGCAGCTCTGCATATCTTGCTGGAAAGAGAGGGAAAATTTGTCCCTAGCAATGGAAAATCCCTAATAAATCCATTCTTTAAATTTGCCAATGACTATGCAAAGTAAATGAAGTTAAATCAGCAAGAATTTTCCTGCTATTTAGATGAAATAAGGCGCATAACAAAATAAGTGCTTGACACATTGCTGGCTGAAAAATGTCCAAGAGATTTAGACCCATCTTCCTGCATGTAGTAGGTTTTAATATCTTGTTCCCAAGTATCTTTTTCTAGTTCATTATTTCATAAAAATACTCTTTTCAACAAAAAAATTAAAATGGTGTTTGAGCTTAAAATTATAAGGAGTATTTATTTTGCATAAAGACATAATGTTTGAAGAACCATTTTTCTTACAGAATTTAATAATTATTCTGGGAATATGAGAATCTCTTTACAAACAAATGCTTAAGATCCTTAGTTAATTATATACGCTTGAGTTTTATAATATAAACCCAACTAAAATACATATGCTTTTTTTCTAGTTTGAAATTCATCAATGTATCTAAGCGGGTATCTATTTTAAACTAAGGCAACTTGTGCTTTAATACTTTCAGAAACTTAATTAGTTGACTATGTCAAACTATTGAAAGAATTGGCAGAATAAGTGGAGGTAATGATCCCTGTAAATGACCTTGAATTGTGAAGCCATAAATAGACTATAAATGCCATTTTCAAAATACGACATGAAATTTTATTCTCGTTATACAGTGGTTCAAGCAGAGATGATACATTCCTAGCCTATGCCAGCCTTACCATGAGAACAGGATGGGATATGAAGTACAGTTTCTTCAGCCATAATGTCTTAATTAGGTATAAGTGATGAACTGATTTATATGTGGAAAACTTAAAAAGCTGACTTGTTCCACTTATCTCTTGAACTGCCAACACTTCGTATTTTCACATTTATTGTTTTCACATAAACTAGTAATATTTTCAGTAATCCCCACTGAATCTCTTTAATTGCTATATGGAAGAAAAATCAAAATGTTACATCAGAAAGAACTGATAAAACACTACTGTTGGGTTCGGATTTGAAATTCTCCATCTAGGAACAATGAAATTTGTTTAACAGCCATGTAATTGGACTTCATTCTGGTAACAAACAGTACTTGGCAGGAAAATGCTGCCATTACCCTAGCAATGTGTGGTACGTAAAGGCTGTTCTTTCTTGGCTGCCTTTTGAAGCCCTCAGAAGAGCCATAAGTAGTAAATTTGCCTTTTGGTTTTGCTGCTAGGTCTATACAATCTTGGGCCAGTGGATATTTCCATGCCCTTTTCTTGGCTTATCCTAAAATATAAGATGAAATAGAGGCACTGAATTAGTTGCAATGACCGCACAAAACCCAAGGGACCTCAACAGAAGGCTACAGTATCACATGAACAGGAGGAAGGGGAATCTCAGTTGTTTTCCTTCATGGAAAGCAAATGTGGGAAGGCAGCCTGCTCATGAGATAATTCAAGTGAAGTCTATAGTGGTAATTTCATGGGAACCAACAAAGAATGCTGGGTTTTGGTGTCTCCGTTCCTCAAAAATTACCAAAAGTTGTGGGAAACAAGGTATTACAATTTTATGTGCTTGATTTTCTATAGGAATAGGCTCACATTCCTCAGCAATTTATTTCTTATATCCTTTCTTGACTTCAACACTGATGAAATAACGAAGTTTCCTTCAAATACATTAGCACAATTAATGATTTCCTGCTCTAGGTAGATACAAATAAAGACTCATTGACAATTATAAGTATGAATTGCCTCAAATCTTAATATAATTCTAATTTAAAAATGTGGATTTCAGAACCCAGTAACTCGTTTCCTTACCAATACTCCACTCTGAACATAGCTGTGGCAGCCTGCTCTTATGCAGCAGGCTTTGATTATAACTCTGATTTCATCTTCACATAGTCTCCCTCCTATATTAATGTGTCAATTCAAGTACTCTTTACTCTTGTCCTACATTTGATTAGAAAAGAAAAAAAAAACATCTGGGCTACATAATTTTAGAATAGGCTCCATTAGTAATGATGACCTTGGTTGACCTTATTTTTTGTTTTAGAAATGTGCATGCCACATAGTTGAGTGAGCTGAAGACCTATTTTCTAAGAGAACATAGAAATGAGAACGTAATGTTAGCGAAAGGTGAGTGTAATCTGAAATCAGTGTGTAACATGAAGTCACAGAAGAGGGCGGGGAGAACAGGAGGCATGTGTAATCCAGCAGTTGTGCCTAGTGACATGCAGTCTTCAAAAACTTCTCTGCAAGTAGGATGGATAGATTATCTTCACTTACCCATGTTTCCCCTCATCTTGCAATGTATTGCCCATAGGAAACGATGTGTAGCTCAGCGTAATAAGACTGTATAGGGGAGAATTCAGATACGTAAAGCGTGAGCCAAACCTGCACAGCTGTGCTCCAACATGGGAAAAGTTGCACTGGGACAGTCCGCTCTGCCTTTTTGTATTTCCTGAATTAGACTCCTGAAATCCTGAGTTTCCCATTCCAGGATGCTAACCATCATAAAAGGTATTTTGTATTCAAATGTAAATGATTGCTTTCCTGGTCCTCAGAAAATAAATACTATCCCCAGATGTGAAGGTGGGAGGCACATCTTCAGAAGAGGTGAAAAAGATTTTCTCCAAGAATGATTATAGAGGAACGGTTGAGGGTTTTGGTTTTGTTTTCCTCCTCTAAAGAGTCTGATCAGACTTACAGGGCTTACAAATAAGAGGCAAACACAAAATCCAAAACAAATGCCAGGTCCCAACTTTCCTAAAAGTGCAGCTTCTGTTATTCATTGCTATGGTTTGTGGACTCTTCTAGGCAGCAGGCCACCAAAACGTGCTTCTTTACTGGCGTGTGGGAGACCTTCATGCACTGAAAAAGTTCTGCCTTTTTCCTTTTTGAGTCACACTAACCTCAGCAAGAAATTAGTTCATTAATAAATGAAGAGGAGGAGTGAATTAATTATTAATCGAAAATGGCAAAGACTGAGATTCTCTGCAAAACTTCTTTGTCATATGTGCACACACAAATCAGAAAGAAGGTAAGGTCAAACAGAAATGATTTCAGGGGAGGACAAGGGGAGCAAGCAAGGAAATACTTGAAGTAGCAGAGCCTGTGGGGGTTGCTGCTCTGGAGAATTCATGGCATGCAGTTTTGGGGGAACACTTTACCAAATATATGTATCATGAGCTATTTTTGAGGAGTCCTCAGGGGCAACTTAAGATGTGGACTGAGCATGAACTGCTCACTTCGATCTCTCCCTCTTCCTCTGCCTCAGTATCTGCGTCTCTTGCATTGTGCTGTAGGACTGTGCACACCAGACGTTACCTGCACATGGCACCGGGATTCCAGAGTAAGGGAGTAGAAGTGGCTCTGCAGCCAGGAGAAGGAGCAGCAGCCCCTGTCAACTGGTTAAAAATGGGAGAAAACACATCTAGCTGTACTGATTCGTGAGTTGGGAGTTAAGAGGAAGAGGCAGAAAAAAAAGATAGTCATAGGACTTTTACATTTAACTTCTGCTTGTGGAAGCATGGTAGAATAGTATGGAAAAATGTCTCTCTAAACGTGTAAGAACACTTTGAGCAGGAAGTATCATGATTCTTATAAAAGTTATTTGTTACTAGGTGTGTTTTTAATTATTCTTTTATATTGAAAGTACAAGAGAAAATCCGTGGCTGTACAGACTGCAGCAGATGAAATTTCTTTGGATTTAATTTCAGAGTTTTAGCTCATCCTATGAAATCAGCTGACAAAATTAATTCACATTTACTTGAACAAAAGTAGTACTGCTTGTTCCAAAAAAAGGGCTGAAAGACTACCAGATGTATTAAAAATAACAATATGTCAAACAAGGTAGGAGATGTTTAATAAGCTGTCTTAGGGACTAATAGTTTAGCAGCTAAAGTAACATATTTCTTATGGAAAAGGTAAAGCACATCCATGCGTTTTAAACAGGCAAAGTGAATGGTAGAGAAAACACTGATTTAGAGTCAAAAGATGGGATATACAGGCAAAACAATACGAGAACGCCAATGGGGAAAGATGTCTGTTAAAATGGGTGAAATAATTCTGTACTTACTGTAGACATGGTAAAATATAACTTACCCTTTCAAAAGTGTCTTTAAAAAGGAGTAAAGTGCACAGGGGAATATTGCACGAAAGAAAATCTGTCCAGAAACAGGCTTCCCTATATGCAGTTTTGGCCTTAGGGATTGTATTATTTATTATGTTAATTCCACAGCATTTAGCGAGCTTTTTCCTAGAAGTGGAATGTTTTGGAAAAATATCTTTAGGGGAAACTGTGAAGTTCTCCTCCTCCGAACCGTCTCGCCTAAAGATTTCTTCATGGAATCTGTCCTTACACGGTTACAGATGAGTCAGACCTTACTGGAGAGCGAATTACCAGATATATAATTGGCTTACAGGTGAAGAAGAGCAACAGAAATAGAAGGAGTGGCATATGGAAAAAGATAAAATGGTGTTAAAAAATGCATAGCTTGGCTTCAGAAATGACTTCAGCTGTGATGGGCTTTGACGATAGTTTGCAGCTATTGAAAAAGTGTGAAATAAAAAGGAGGGAAATAAATTGTGTGATCTTGAAGTATTTTTGTTTACACCAAGATTGAATTCAGCCATATGTTTTCTGTAGAGGTGGCTGTACATTCCTTTCAGCCTATATCCACTAGATTTTTAACCAGACACCTTGCGCTCTGTGAATAAAGAGGATATAGAGACCGAATATTTCACTAGCTCTTTGCCATCCATATCTCTGTCCAGATCACAACTTTATAGGACAGGGAAGATCACTGTCTTCATTTCACAGATAGAAAGGCTTCCAGTGTGACTGCAGGAGCACGTACGTATCCCAGTGCAGGCTCGCATGTCACCTGCAGAGCCCAGTGGAAAGCCATGCCAAGGCTCTCTGAACCACGGTCTACCGGAAGGGGCAGACTTGCCTAAAGTGGCTTATAAAAGTTTACTCCAGAAGTGTGTGGCAGGGCAGGGAATTAAACCTGCTTGGCTTCTCACATCCCATGCCAATGATATTGTGTCATCCTTCCTTTCTCCTCCTCTTTAGTTAGACATGCGGTTGTATTTGGGGCTTGGCATGACGGGAAATACTGCTGTGGTGTGAAAGGAATCCTACTCTATGAACAGAAATGTCACTCAATTAAGCATTTGTAAAACAGAAATGGGTAAACAGTTAGTCAGAGGTGGTAAGTAATCCCGTTCCTATGATGATACCTCATTTTCTCCAGTAGAATACAGACTTTTCAGCACCTGGAAATCAGTCCATTTCATTGTGAAAGCTGCATTGCAACTGCGTGAGGCTGTAGTCAAAATCAAATTAGTTTCAAATAATGTCTGCAGTGTGGCCCAGACCTTCCTGCAGCTTTACCTTCAGGCTTCCTCTCTTGCTGCTTTTTCCACTCAATAATTCTAGTAATTTTGTTGGTATGTGCAACTGGCTGTTGTTTTCTTTTCAGTGGTGCCAGGTGGTCATCTTTCCTTTGTGGTAGTTTTATTCCAAGCAGTTGGCTTCCTGATAGCTGGATGTCTTTTCCCATTAGCTGGTTGTTGCTTCTTAATGATTGAGCTGCTGCTTCTTGTTTACCACTTTCTTTTCACAGCTCTCAGCTTGTTGCTTCAGTTGACATGTCAGTAGACATGACAACATCAAGTATCTCCTTCTGTTACCTCTCTTCTTCCTGCTGCTTCTGCTTTTTGCTATGACTGGCATTCTGGTTTTTGTTCATCGAGACTATTGTTTGGAATAAAAATCAGCATTTCCTTGCTGATTTTATTTCTGCGTTTTTACTGATCTATTATTTTATTTCCCGTTGTATTGTTGTTCTCAAGCTCTAGAATTTTACTTAAGACAGTTGGGCTATTTTGAATTCTTGTATTGCATATTTATTATACATACTAAGGCAACAGATAATTCTGGATAGGCCACGGTGGTTAACTTGTGCATATTTCATTTGTGCAAATGCTTTGGACATTTTTAGAGTTTCTGTTCCTAACCAGTTCTCTGTGAATCATATTGGTTAGTGGTGTTAACAAAGACTTAAATTTGAGACTGGACTTTATCACCTATTTCAGAAATGCAATATAGGTAACATAATTAAGCTTCTTGTTAAGGAACCAAGATCTGTTTTTAATTGAAAGATATAGGTTAATTAGCGTGGAATGTGGATCAAAGACACTGAACAGCAAGACTTCTGTTTTTCAAACTCTGATCTTCAGAAGTCAATGTGTGCTTTTCTATTGACTATGCCAATGAATGGATGGATGGGGTGTTTTTCAAAATTAGACTTTAAAGTAGCTTGCTAGCAGTGTTGAACCATTTAGAAAAAAGTTGAATCCAGAGTATTTACCTTGGTGTAGAGCATTAGTTAAGCATTGATGGACTTCTCTAAATTTTGTATCTGTGTCACACGGTTCCATTCTTGTCAAAAAGGGCTCAGATTGAGAATTCTGCCTACCCTCTGTTTGTGAGAAAGGTGTCACAAAACTATGATTGCTTCATATTTGCTTATAATTATTTGTGTTTAAAGAGGCACATAATGAACATTCTTAGGCCACTAAACACTTTTTGCCTTTACATGCTTTGACCATGTTTGTGAGAAGAAATAATTTACAAACAATAGCACAAGAGAAAATACTCTGGGATATGGCGATATCTATTTTTTTAATTTATTTGAATTTTATTAATATTGTATGTGTACTTCATTGTATTGCCACTATTTGTAGTAATGATATGCCAGCAATGGCTTATACTAAATGATCACAAACCCCAGGTTTACAAGGTGATCTGCAGTAGCAGGTTGATATGGAAGACAGTACAGTCTCCATTGCCCATTGCTTTCCTGATCACCATGTATGTGACTAAAAGGTTTAAGAGCATAAATCATGTGACATGCAACACCCATAACCAGTGCAGCTGGTGGGACCTGGGTGACAAAGCCATTTTTGAACGGTTGAGCCTCAGTTTTGAATTAGCCACTAAGCCAGAAGGAGTCTTGTGACTTATGCTAGAAGCCAGAGTATTTTTTTATCTTGTGTCGGTGGGTACCAGCTCACGACTTGGGCATTGGATGGTTGTGTCCCTCTCACCTTTTTGTCTCCTTTCTCATGCTTCAGACTGCTTGGCTCTTCCCATCCTACAAAAAGTAAAATCTCAGCTACTCTCTTGTGCTGTTCCAGAGCCTTACCAGGATGCAGGGGCTTTCAGAGCTGTCTGTAGTCATTTGTGTGGGAGGTGTGTGAGGGGACTTATGCATTAACTGCGCTGAAATAATTCCTGTATTTGACTTGACTAATAACCAAGCGGTATTTGTTGCCAAAAAAAAAAAAAAATTCTGGACAGGGGATAGAAGAACATTAAACTCATTAAACTCTGTACTCAATAATTCCACAAAGATGAAAATATAAAACGCTTTGATGAAAAGAAGCAACTACTTCTAAAAGGCGTAGGAAGCACTATTTATGAAATAGGCACCATTTGTTATGATTTTTCATTCAAAGTTTAAACTCAGAATACTGAAGTCTTTAGCGAATAAAATGTTAAGTAATTCTGCAGTCAAATTTTTTTTAGATGCTGCAGTTTCCCTGTGTTGCCATGGTAACATACTTTCTGTATAATTGCCAGGCTGCCTTACAGTGATGCTAATAAGTAAAGAAGTTGTCATATGGTATGACCCAGGCTTATATTTGAGTGGAGATTTATTGCCCACAGAGCAGCAATAACACCAAAGATATCTGTCACCTGCAGGATAAGGAATTACGTGTCGTTGAAGCGCTGCAGAAACAAATGGCAGCAAAGGTGAAGCGCTGGGCCTAGATGTTATGCAGGACTAAAAGCCCTCCCCCAAGCCTGCTCCTGCTGAGCTTATTTTTACTCATACTTTACAAGAGTGGAGGATCAGAACTTCTACAGCTAACAGCAGCCCTAAGCATGCTATTTAGGAATTTCATTTGTCTTGGAGGCATAAGAAGCCTGGAGGAAAGAGATTTTCAAAGAAAGAGAGTCACAGCTCTGACACTCGCCAGCAAAATCTGGCCCCTTCTCCAAGACGAATTAGTGCTGGGATCCAAAGAACCCCTCTCAAAAAAAAAAAAAAAAGAGGGGGAAAAAAAGGGGGGGGGGGGGGAAGGGGAAAAAAAGGAAGAGACATTAACGTTTTCTTTAGTTTCTGTTTGACGAAGGCAGCTCTTACATCTTGAACACTTCTTCAGGATATTTTTGATGTAAACCACAAATCCCAGTGGTTCCTGTGACTACCCACTTGCAGGAATTCTTCTCTCGCCCATGCTTTCTCCCCTCAGTCCTCAATGTATTTTGATGTGTTGCTCCATAACGACAAAAGCACCTGGGCTCAGTGCTCATCTTAGTGATGCCCTCAGCATTTCTGATGAACAACCTGAGTCTGCTCATCACCACATTCAGTTTAGGCTGAAAATGAGATAAGTTTCTTGAAATACAAATTTAAAACAAAAAAGTCAGAAAAGAAACTTCCTCCGCCCCCTTCCCCCCCCCAAAAAAAATGCAGTTCTGCATCTTGGCACTGCATGGATTTCCTAGTTGCTCCAAATTACCCAGTGTGGGGACACAGCAACTAGCTCAGCTGTCGTGTATACCACTTGCTCTGAGGTCTTCCTCTCTTATAGGTCCTCTTTGTTCCTTTGTTAATGATAGATTCTGCTAAAGCTCCCTTTTTCACTGCCTCACCATCTCAGCTGGGATGCATGCTGGGGGATTATCCCATTCTTCCCCATAAGTCTGTTTTTGTTTTTTTTTTTGTTTGTTTGTTTGTTTGTTTTTTAGCAGGCCTTCCTATAAGACATTTTTCAGTCTTTGTTAAAACTATAGTGTCCCTGGAGTGAGTTTCTCTCTTTGCTTTCAGTAGACTTTCCTCCCCAGTTTTATTAAGTATGGCTGTGAAGTTACTTCTTCCCTTGTGAGGCTACTTGGACGCTTGTAGTAGTGGATGGTTTCTCATCCCTTGCTACCAGGGGTTAGGTTTCTTTTCCCCTTCCCTCCAAATTCGCCTCTAATTAACTAGAAGTGAAGTAACCTCACACAGATATTTCCAGTGTTCCTTAACTAGTCTTTCTGGCTTCTGGCTCTCTGCAAATTATTTTAAGGCTATAACAGAACTTTATCTTCCTAGATTAGGAGGATTCATTGCTCACGCACAGTGGAGGGCTTATGACTTCCAGATTACCATTAGCTTCTTTCTCAGAGACCATATGTGACAAAATAGTAAAAGTAAAAAATCTGACATTCAGAGTCTTGTTTTTCCAAAGTTACTCTCTCCTGCTTTCTGTCTGTCTGGGAAAGATCTTGTCATTGCAATATGTAGCATTGTAAATTGTGAGTTAGTATGGACAAATGACACCTGTTTTCTCCGTATGAGAAGCACTGTAGAATAAAATAACAGAAGCACAAACTAGGGGAGCTGCTATCCATAAAACTACAGAATAGATTCAAATTGCATATAGCCCATAGCCTCACAAGAACCATAATAATATTTTTTTCTCTTTTTTTTTTTTTTTTAGATAAGAAAAGTGTGGTGAGTGAGTGGCCATATTTCAATTCATGATTGGATTTCACAAGTCACTTTTGCCTTCACTGTATGGTTGGTCTTTGTTCTGCTCTTCTTGCAGGAATAGACTATCAGCTGGAATGGCAGAATACAAAAAGCAATGTCTGAGCATATCTGATAGAGAATATTACCCAAGAAAAAATGTTATCCATCACTCCTTTGCAGGAACAGTAAAAACATCACTGTGAACATCCTGAGCATGCAAGCTGAAAGTCCATAGACTTATGCCACTGACGCTTATGGTTAGATAATTTAATTTTTAATATTCAGGACACTCAGCTGTATCAAAATGAGATTCTTCTTTTTTACTTGTCCTAGATCTCTCACATTTACAAAACTGTTACTAATTGTCACTGAATAAAAATTACTATGTCCATATTAATTCTCTACTAAGCTTGCTTTAAAATTCTAGTTATTTTATATGTGAGAATTAGAAGAAAAAAATTGTCTTTAAAGGTTCTGTACGTGTCACCATTCAATCAGGAAAATCACTGCAATTCAGAATGGTTCTCATTATAACATTTTACACATCCCATTAAAAAGAACATGTAAGTTGTTTGAAGGAGGAATGATTTTGTTGTTGCCTTTATAATGGCATGTTGGTCTATTACTTCTACCCAATGCTAGTAATAAAAATAATAGTCTATAATTGGGATGTCCAATAAAATGCTTTTAAATGGGAGCACATAAAATTATTGTGTGAAGGCAATAACCTTGGTAAGGTAGATGAACGCTTGCTTATATGAGTCTGTTGGGAAAAAAAAAGGAGAGTATTTTGAATATATGTGATACAGGAATTTTAAATTACAAGCTAAGTTCCTTTTCTCCCCTTTCTGATTATATTCTGTTTTGTCCTTTTTCACATTCTCTCTATTTTGTTTTCCATCCTCTGTTGCTCAAAAGAACCACTGATACTTAAAAGCCCAAGGGAAAATAGGAGACTTTTTCAACTCATGCCAACCCTTGTCTCATCCTCAAAACATAAGCAAACAAATACTCTTCTCTCCTACTTTTTCTGAAAATAAAATAATTTGTTACTTATTTTTTTACTTTGTGAAATCAACCTAAATTTCCATTGGTCATATAATTGAAAATCATGAAGGAAAACTATGGATTTCCAGCCTGACAATTACACCAATATTTTTTTAGATATCTTTCCATGGGACTTCAGTGTATGAGATCCACTCTGTTAGGCAACAGAACACACACAAAAGAATTCTGTGTGCTTATCTCCCATGTCACTCTGGTTCTGCCACTTTTGGCAATGTGAATGCAGAACAGAAATCCAGAACCTCAGGAGTTCTTGCCCTATTGTTCCCATCAAAGTGCTATTTAGTCTTGGGCATATTACAATAACAGCTCATTTCCAGACTTGTAACCCCTTCTGTAAACTGAGCAAGAGACTATTCCTTACCAAGTCATCTCCCTGGGGTGTCCTAAGGATTAATTGCTGTAAGTGCAGTTCCTGGAACACATAAAGTTCCCTATAAGTATCCATTATTAAATGTTATATCCCCTCAAGTACTTATTCACGTTAGTTTTTCTTACTTAAGTAGCCCCAGTGACATCTGTTTCTATTAATTATTTTTATTATTTGCCACTCTTATTAAATACAAGCTAAATGGCTTTGGCTGTGGGAAAGCAAATTCACCAGACAGCTGCTTTCTTCTGTATTTAAAGTATACATAGCACTGTCTTTCTCCATTACTTTATTCACTTATGCTTATCTTTACAATGAATTTTTTACTCCAGTGGTTTTCTGGCTCTTATTTTCCTTATTAGGGGAAGTACTTAAGAATATTGGAAGTAAAAAAATGCACAACCCAATGGCAGAGAAATAAAGTAGATATATATCATACATCCTTGCAACTTGCAGAGGTCTCACAATTTCTGTAACAGTCTGAAGAATGAGAAAGGAGGAGATGGCAATGAAGATTTCAGAAAGCTGTGACTTGAGCTGGCATGCAAAAATAGGTATGTTTTAAAAACCAATTCCATTAACCTCTAATTAGTTTGGCATCCTGTTAAAAAATTACTCAGGAGGCTGTTCTTAAAACTCACATTCCTTATCTGCCATTTTTCTCCTCCTTCCATTCACCGAAGCTGCCTCCTCTCTCCATGTGTAGTCTTACACAGGCAGACATAGAAGTTCTCTGTCCTGGAGTCCCTCCATTTCCTGCATTTTCCTGATTTCCTATTAGCATCCCTAGTGTATTAACAAAGGTGTCTAAACATAACTAATAAAGTTAACAAAAGCAAGTCAACTCATCATCTTCTCTCCACCACCTTTCCACTAAACAAATATAATGACTCCCTCCATTAAATAAATAGAATTTAAACTACTCATTCAGTTTAATCTGCAAGAACAAATAGGTGGAGAGACCTGATGTGGTGACCTAAATGAATTCTTCACCAACAGGGAAGTTGCTTCATTCTTTCTGCTGATGTGGTTGCATTCCTATCTTAGGGGTTTTCTTTGTTTAATTTTTCTTAACAATTTATTTTGTAGCATTAGCAATGTCAGGGTAACTCCAAATTTAGGAGTCTTGTCCCTCTCCTTATTTAAAATAAATAAATACATAAATAAGCGTCATTCTGAAACTGGTTAATTACTTAGGACATTCATGGCTAGGCCAAGATAACCCTGGTTCCTGCTGGGATTGAAACTTTCCAACCAAAGTGCACTCAGTATCTTCCTCGTCTTAAAAAGCGCTTAGCAGTATTAGAAACTAATTAAGGCTGAATTCATCATTATGCCTAAGCATGTTCCTTAGCTGGGGGACACAAGCAGTTCTATTCACTCCATGTTCTTATTCATAGGCTTAAATTTGAGTACCTTGCTGAATCAGAACAAATGACAAAGATGGTAAACGGGAAAAAAGTTCATTTGCTCTAAATGAAAGAATATACAACACACATTTTGATTTCAGAAAAAATACGCAGTCCTCTCCCACTCCGCTGAAAAAACCCAACATATTACACTTGCCAAGTACCAAAGTGTTATTAAGGACTTGCTACTTTCAAATTTAAAATCTACCTTTGATTTATCTTAGTTCAAAGCCTTGGAACTGTAATAAATTGTTGAATGCTCTTATCTGACCTCTGATATGTCCTTGGCAAGGACACATATACCAGGGAAATAAAAATCTTGGATTTTTTGTAGGAGAACTCTTATCCTGGGATTCTGTAAATGAGAATCTTGTCTAGGAATTTAAACTAGCCTATGTATCAACCTGTGTTGTATCAACCTATTCATGTGCCAAATCTGACAAAATGCTGCGCATATGAAGCTGTCCAGAAACTAACTGAAATTACGGGTGTTTGGTACACCAGGGATCACAACCCACATTTTTCGGGACAAGCAGTGATACACAACTATGCAGCCAATGCCCAAGGTTCAATATTATAAAACAGAACCAGAACCTCCCCACCCAAAAAATCACACAAAATAATCAGATTATTTCAGCAGTTTTCCCCACACTCCATCTGCTGCATAACACTGTTTTTTACCTGCATTCCCTCCCTTTTATCCATTCAAGAGTATCCCGTATTGCAGCAAGGGCAGTCATCATCTGGCTCCCAGCAGTAAAGAATGCAAAGCAGATGGAAGCCAGCAAGTTACCAAGGCCAGCAAGCATTGGCCTGGGTGAAAATAGGTATGGTGTCCCATTTACTACATGCTAAGATGACTGTGCCAAGAAAGCACTAATTACAGATGTGCAAGATGGAAAAAACTGAGTCCTTCATGCCTTTTAGAAATCTTATGCTTTGCCTTGATCTGACCATCCTCCTCCCAGACCCACAGCCTTAATGACTCATATAAGATCCTGAAATTAATCTCTCAAATTCATCTATAATTCTTCCATGAAAGCTTTAAAATTGCCCTATATGTACAATTTTACTGCTCTCAGTTCACCTTGTTTGAGTGTGGATGTGGTTTTCTTGTGGCAGGCTAGAGGTCGATCGAAAGAGCATGCAATTCACAGTTCTTCAACAAAATTTTAAGCCACAGGTTTAGTGGCAACTCTGGGATCTCTGGTTAAATTAGGTTTTCCAATAGGAACCTCTATGGATTCCAAACATGTTCATATATATTAGCAGAGGTGAAAGATGGTGGATAAAGATTTTAGCATCACGAATTAAATTGCTATATTATTCTTGAGTTTACGGTTTAAGCCTGTGCCCTTATGCAAATTTATTAAAAAGTATTCCATTGATTTTGAAGAGCACTGTAATAGAGCTATCTGTTCTCTGTACATCTGATGGCATCTGGGATCAGCCAAACTTGTTCAAGACCTGCCATTTCTAAGAAAATGAATTCTGGGCAGGATCATCCATCTAGGCTGGGATGGTGGAAGAAAGGGAATACAGGTTTCTTAATGGTGTGATTATCTGGCCATGAAAAGACATGCTTTTACAACAGAAGGTAGTTTAAGATCAGGAGAAAACTTGTGATGACTTTCCCTTTAACGTACTTCATGCATAAGCCACAGCAAAGTTGGGGTCATAGATGATGAATTATCTGGATTCTGCCTAATGGACCTTTTTTTTTTTTTTAAAGTTTTATAAGTTTTGGTATTAGAACCTTCTTTTTCTATCAGTCTTTATGACTTACTCATCCTAGTTGTTCCCTAACTGATGACAATGATTGTATGTCACCCTTCAGGCACCAAGCCACTCTGGAAATGTGGATTTCCTGGCTTCTTCTCAAGAGGAGAACAATGTATTGAAAAGGCCAAATAGAGAAGATGGGGTAACAGCTCTTAACAGTATAGTCCTTAGGATATCAGTAGCAGAGAAATTATGATTGTGAATCTTGGGGTTGGCATCCCAAATAACTTTGTCCCTACAAAGTATTAACTCAATCTCTGAACATCTCCCTCTGGGGCAGTAATGACCTGCATTAGGAGTCTTAGATACTTCCATCAACAGCCTGATAGCCTTAACAAGCCCAGTGAGCTCAATTGTCGGCATTAACACAGAAGTGCAGACAGACCACACATGATTGCCCATTAGGCTAAAAATTCCTAAAAGCAAGCAAAAAACCCCAGGTGGCTGATGCTTTTGAATAAATAATAAAGACAGACTGTGGTGGTCAGGCTACGGTCCAACTATTTAGTAAGTCTACAAAAAGTGGATATCATGGTACTCTTGGGGCACACAATCCCTTCTGGAAAATGGGCATTTTGCTCTCGGGTATGCTGGAAGGATTCTGTCCTGTGGCTTTTTTTGTGGCAATAGATAAAATAAGCCCTTACTATTCATGTCTTTTTTCCTGCCTGTTGTGTAAGAATGGGTTTGCTGCCTGCACCTTGATATACAGCTTTCCTCAGTCTTGGACTCCATCCACAAATGTGTTCCCTGGGCCCAATAAATTAAACATAGGATAAACAAAGCCAGCAATGCACACATTCAGATTATGAATGAATCCTATTCTGCAAGGTATGGAGTCCTTTCCTCAAGCTGCCAGAAGTATGTGAGTCAGTGGAAATGTAGGATCTCCCTAGGTAAGACTCTGTCCTGATACCAGGCTTTTATTTATCATTCTCAAGAGAAAGTTCACTGTGGCTAGCAATCAGTTAATGAGAAACAAATTCTCCAGATAATAGTATTTTTTACTTTTTTGGTAGGTATGTTCCTTTCTACACAACAGTTTGTGAACACATAATTAAACAGTTATTCGACTGTGGGCTTGATTTATGGCAGACCAACTCAGGGATCTATAATCAAGTTCCAGTCTTGCCTGTTTAATTGATCGATGGGAAAGTAACTTGCTGTAATTTAATAAAACTGAAAGCATCAAAGGTTTTCAGGTTGTTGATATTTATCTTGGGAGACTGATCATAAAATACGCAAGACGACCCTCGGTACTCGCTGGATCCAAAGGTCCAAGCTGCTTTTTATGCTTGGCTTTTTTTTCCCCCATAGCACATCTAAAAGCCTTGTCTTTCTCCCTTTTTCAACACAGAGGCTTTACACTTTCAGGCCTGAAGTCTTATACGTTGTGAGCACTCAAACTGCTTTATTGTTTTTATTCCCCAAGATTCCCATAATTTTCTCTCTTTCCCCAGAAAAAATATGGCTGCTAATGTCATCTTCCTGCTCTGTCCCTGTGAATCTATTACTATTACTCTTTCTTGGAATCCCCATATCCACTGATGTCCGTATCACTATCAATGGAACTTTTTAATGGAAAAAATAGTAAGGAGAAAAATCATTACTGTTCTTCATTTCTTAAGATATTTGTAAATGTTAACTTAAATCCTTTGTGCAAGCATTTTATTATTTGTATATGTAAGTAAGGCTACGACTAATGAAGAAGATATTCCGTCAAAAAAAGCCTCAGAGCAGAACCGTATATCCTCTGGTGACACAAAACTCAGTGTTTTTTAAGCAAACATAGCACGATATCATTAGGGCTTTACTGCAAAATGTTGCTGTATATTGTTCAGTTATAGATAAGGAATATAAATATTCTATCTAGAGTAGCTGAAGGACATGCTCTACTTATTCTTGCTCTTAGAGAAAGGTACAGAGAAATACGTTTGCCTCTGTCATTGCCTTTTGAAAGGGATTTGGTGCTGAGGTATTATTTTTACTTTGCAAATTTCCTCCTTAGAATAAATTTCATTGTTAAAAAAACATGGTGATGGAGGACAGCCCTCGTGCTGACAGCTTTCTCAAATCAGAATGGCTGAGCGTGCCTCATATATCTTGGCAGTGAGGATACCCTGCAATATATGCTAGCACTCAATGGAAAATTAGCAGCAGCAGCATCTATGGTGGGAGGTGGTAGAAGGGGGGAGAAGGGGAAGAAGGGGGTGGCATGACTAGAGAAATGCAACAAAACAATTTCCAGATGA
>NW_008824243.1:6368415-6372708 GCF_000699105.1 Pygoscelis adeliae
AGCAAGGATTAGCATTGCCTAGCAGCCATTTGTTTTGGTACTATAGAGATATAGGAATTATAGCTGGTGTGGCAAACCATGCACAGAGAACAATTAGTGCTAAAAGATAAAAGGAACATAAATCCAAGAAAGGTGGTTTGAATCCAATCTTACTTTAGAAAGCATTCTTCCTCTAACTAGCTAAATTGAATCAGCTATTAATAATGCAGTGACCTTCTGAGAGATTCAGCCCATAGATGTGATTTACTCTTGATGTGCCCAGAAAGCAGTGTTCTAAAAGGATAAGCAGAAGTTTCAGACTACAGTGTTTTTTGCTACTTTATGTACTTATGGATCCTTAACTGGAAGGGGGGAGCAGGTATATGCTGGGATCTTACTTTGATATGAGATTCAAGGTAAGCCTGGATATATGTCAGATCCTGGGAAGTAAAAAGCGCTCCAGTTTCAAATTGACCCATGTGTCTGAGTCTATTTATTAGTCATATTTTCAGGTCTTAAGGAATTAATACTGCTTCCCCCCTACAGGGAGTAAAAAAAAAAAGTATCTGTTCCTGCTTGTATTGTGATGTATGTAACGGTAGACATTGTTAGGTCCAACAAAACTCTGTTGAATAATAATCTTTGCTGGGAGTATGGCTGGAAGTACAGCTGAGCCTGTCAAGTAGCTGCTAGCTGATACCAAAGGCCAGTCCTGCTCCTCCTTCTGCCTCCCAGTTAAGCACTTTCCTTTTTGGGTTCCAGCACAGGCTCATCACACTGGGGTCCCATTCAATGGTGAATTTGTTCAGGGAGCTGAGCCAACAGAAGTTAGGGTACAGTTGTGCTAGTTTAGTGTTTGGGACTGGTTCACTGCAAGTGAGATGAAAGATAAGGAAATAATAGCATAAGGAAAATGGTGGGAGCACTTGGCTGCAGCTTGGGGTTAGTTTTCCTTAGCTGCAGTATGAATCTGCATCTTAATTGTACATAAACTTATATGCACATACACAGATACAAAACTACTAACAGACTTTAAGGAAACAGCTGTATCAGTAGAACTGGACATTAGATGGACATAGCTTTTCTGCCTTTATATTTACTGACATCTGCTGTCATTTCCCTTTTGCTGTTTTCTTCCTCTTCTCCCCTGTGACTGGCACATTTCCCAGTGGTATGACTCAAACATTAGACCAACGTCCTAAGCCAACTGATCTTTGAACAGTTTGGGGGAAAAGAGGGAGTACTGTGCCACCCACAGCAGAGGCAGCTGTTGCAGAAAGGCAGGCATTTGAAGACTGTCACTTTAGCCATGGTCCTGTGCAGTGGGTGTACCAGAGCAGTCCTATCATGCCTCTATTTTGCTAAAAAAGAGGCCCAGAGACTGAAATAAAATACTGGTCTCCTGACTGTCTCCATTATTTAACAGTCAGCTTGCTAGCTGGCTCTGTTTTGGACCATCCCATCTCACTTTCTAAGGCTATGTCAAAGTGTCCTTAGTCATGTGGACACATGCCTGTCTGGCTTTCATTTAGCAATATAGACATAGCTTGTTTGATTTAGAGAAAAATCTCCAGGAAAAATTGCTCTACATATCCCACAGCAGTAATTTAATCCCAGCCCTTTTAAGCAATAATCACTCTTTGTACTCCCTCTGATGAGTCAACTACTTAGTTCAGTGTGCAGGACTATGGTAAAGTAGGTCCTGCCCCTGCAGGCACAAGGTCTCATTTGTCCATCCACGAAGATGCTGGATTCTTGGGTGAGGACCCAAGTCACAGTCAAGCCCAATTTATGTATGCAGAGAAAGACTCTGTTGCTCAGCAATTAGTTAATACTCCTGATCTTGGCATTGAAATTACATTTACTATCAGGTCTGTGAATCTGGCTGAAGTTTGGGATCACATCATGGAGTGTGTTTCCATGCTTATTTTTCTTCAGTCAAATCAGCTACTGAAATTAAAGGAAATTTTATCTGAGTCATAGCTGAATAAACCCTCAGGTCATGTTCTGGCACCCCTGCATACTAGGTACCTCTGTGCTGGTCCAGGAATCCTACTGCAGTTAGATTAGTAATGAGGACATGACCCCAGGAAAACTAAAAACATCTTGGTTTTCGTGAGTCTTTGGAAGTGCAGTTCTCCGAGATAAAGGCACCACTAAATAGTGAAAGCGCTAAAAACTCTGAAACAGTATTAAAGTTAGTACATTGTCTCTTGTTCCTTTTGTAATCCTCCTGGATAGGATTGCATGAAGAAGCTGACTTTGGTTTAATTGAGACACAGCAGAAGGCAGTGTTCCTCTGATGTTACTTTAATTACAGCAGAAGGAAAAATAGCAATAGCAGAAGTACTTGAGTAGTAATTTCAGCAGGTGCATCGGCAGTAATAAGAAATCTCATTCTTGCTTATCATTGTCAACAGGGGGGAAATTGTTCCTTCAGCCCTTTGCAGTGAATCACCAGATTATCATAAATCAGTCCCTAAGTGCTATTTCAATAGCATGAATTTGGGAGACCAGCAATTTTCTGATGTACTCTCTATCTGTTCATTTAAAAATGGCTCTTTTCAGTGGATAATATGGGAAATTAACTTCCTACATCCTCCTGGTGCCACCACAGACACATTATTTGTGGGGAGCAACATCTCCCTGATATACACTGTGCAGTGATGTTCAACCACTACCTGTCACCATGAAGAGTATAATGCTAGCCATACTAATTCCTGGGGGAACAAGAAACTTGAGATGAATGTAAAGGTCAGAAGTGTTTATTAATTGTCCTGCTAAAAGGATGTTCATTTAGAATGGATAGTAATTGTAGCTGATTGATAGATATATGATAGGACAGTATTTCTTTAAAAGTAATTTGTTTATCTGTTTTCTTTAAAATGCCAAAGCACATATCCCTGATGAGAGGGAGCTCAGACTGGTCACCAGAGCTGAGCATTAAATAATGGCGTGTTCCAGGTTGGTACAGGCTTTAACAGCAACTAAGCGCAACAAAAACACTCAAAATATCTTAGGTGGCTCTTCGGTTTCTTTTAAGAGCTGAAATTAAAATTTCAAAGGATTGATGTAATTTTCTTTTTTAAGCTCTAAAAAGATGATAAATATTCTTGTGTGAGGAAAAGAAAAGCTTTGCTATCCTCAAGAGTACCCTCGCAAAGCATACAGGGTGGAAACTACTTCAGCCATACACTTACACTTCTGCATAGCATTCCCGATGTCAGACCTGTCTAAAATATATTTGAAGTAACAATGTTATCAGTTAGAGAGCCTTTATTTTTTTAGTTTTTTAACAACTACAGTGTCTAGTAGGATCTCTAAGCACAGGATCCACTGAAATGAAATGTTTTATCAGAAGTTTCTTTCTTTTTGAGATAAAGTAGTTTCAAGGCAAAAAAAAAAAAAAAAAAGACAGCTAATTTCAATAATTCAACATGCCTATGTTCCCATCTCTTTTCTGGTGTTGAAGCTAAAAACATATTTTACAGAAAAGGTAGTGCCTTTTGCATAGGACAAGGACAGTGAGCAAGGTATTGATGTATTTCATAGAGTTGCTGATATTGCTGAAAAAGACAAACTCTTGCTCATTCAAAAGAATTCCCCTTCCTCCCCTGCCCTGGTACCCAACGATTTTATTGACTTAGCTGTAGCTATTGAAGTATCAGTCAAAAATGTTAAAATGAGATTATTGGAAATGTTCTTTTAGATCTCTTGAATAACAGTGGGCAAAATAACCCTAAACTCTGGCTGTTTAAGCCTTTATTTGGATTGGAATACTTATTAAAAAAATTTCTTATTTCTTTTTCCCTGCCTTAAAAATTCTGTATCACAAATGCACCGTAAAAAACATAGAGGTTATCAGAGCAAGAGGAACACAGCAATTGCTTAGTTTGTCTCTTCCCACACTTATTTTAAAGACTGATTATTTAACACACTAGTTCAAACTCATTAGGCGTATTAAAACTTTACATAAAATCATATGCACAGCATCTTAATGTATTAAAATAACAAGGGATTACATCTGTTTGAAATGGCTGGGGAGGCATTTCCTTTATATTCTAAAATGAGTTTTTATGAAACTCCTACATGGGAATGAGAAGTTGGGTTAACGGCTCTTTTAAGTACTCTAGTGAACTAGTTTTAAAAACTAGTGCTTACTTTGCAATCACCTCTGCATAGCACAGCTTGCATTTTCATGCAACACTTTCCTGTGTCATGTTGTGTAAGCCATTGGATTTTGCACTTTTTCTCCAAAAAATGTTTTGTGTGACTTGGATATTAGACACCTTTGGCAATAGGAAGAGAATAGTA
>NW_008824243.1:6372728-6373873 GCF_000699105.1 Pygoscelis adeliae
ATTCAAACACAAATGCCTTTATTTTATAGTGTACATTAATTTGAGATGATGCATTGATTAAAAGGGTTTGCATCAATGGGGAATGGAGTCTGTCACCTACAGGCAGAAGCTTGGAGGTTAAGTTCAAGTAAGCATTTACAGATTTTGATGTTTCTACTTTGCTAACTACTTACATGCTTTCTGCTCTGCCAAAAATGGAATAGATGCTGAGCTTTTATGTACAATTGGAGCAACTGTCCTTGAAAATCCACAAAAACCACCCACCACTCTTCCTCCAAATTAGACAATTCTGAAGCATATGGGGAAACAGAAACAGTAACCTAACTTTTCTCATAATTTTTTTTTAAAGCTATTTCTTCATGAATGTGGGTGAGAATTACAGAGAACAAAAACTTTTGGTTTTTTTTTTTTCTCCAGAACACATAGATTCTGGAAATAACTTGTACAAAGTTTCTGCAGGCTGACTTCCCAATGTGTCTTGATTGCAATACTCAAGAACCTTCTCACGATCTTCATCCCTGTTTGTCATTCCTTTTGTTTCTACATAACAGCATGGGGTCCCATAATTGAGATGGGGTTTGTTTTGTTGCTGTATGGTGATAGACAAGCTTCCCTAGTGTCACACAGAAATAGGACAGTGACTGGGGTGCCATCATGGGAGAGGTGGGTCAGAATGTCTTTGGCAGATAAATATCTGCCTAGAGTGTAAGATACACCAAGTGCCTTTGTATTTTCTAAAAATAGATCCGAGCTTGATTTTTAAAGTAGTTGTAAGCTCTGGAGAAGATGTAAGTATGTTACTACCAGGTGGCTGTTCTGGACCTTGTTTGAGCTCTCTCTCTTTCTGCATGCCCTATGTATTGAGGTACCTGACATGGGGTCTACATTCTGCTTAAGTCCTAGTTTGGATGGAGCCTCAACTGCCTGTCTTGGCACAGTGTGCCTAGGACCTGGTGACTGTGCACATGCCAACAACAGCAATAATGCAGGACAGGCTGGACCATGACAGAATCATAGAATCATTAAGGTTGGAAAAGACCTCTAAGATCATCGAGTCCAACCGTCAACCCAACACCACCATGCCTACTAAACCATGTCCCTAAGCACCTCATCTACACGTCTTTTAAATACCTCCAGGGATGGTG
>NW_008824243.1:6374695-6380469 GCF_000699105.1 Pygoscelis adeliae
ACTCCATTCACCACAACTCTCTGGGCCCGGCCGTCCAGCCAGTTTTTGACCCAGCGCAGAGTCCACCTGCCTATGCCGTGAGCCACCAGCTTCCCTAGGAGAATGCTGTGGGAGACGGTGTCAAAGGCCTTACTGAAGTCCAGGTAGACCACATCCACAGCCTTTCCCTCGTCTACTAGGCGGGTCACCTGGTCATAGAAGGAGATGAGGTTGGTCAAGCAGGACCTGCCTTTCATGAACCTGTGCTGGCTGGGCCTGATCCCCTGGTACCGGGGTTGGTAACGGACAGGTCTGTTTTCCTCCCGGGTGCCATATCTGAGGTGACAACTGCTCATGCAGAGGGGGAGTTTGCTCTCCAGAAAACTACTCCTCTTGCCTTAAATAATATGCATTGAGTTAAACTGATTTCTTGAGTTTGTCAATATGTTTTCCCTTTCCTGATAGGAATAAAGAGACTCTAGCTGGCTGAAGGAAGAATTTCTAATAGGTATAGCCCTTTAAAATGAATCACCATTGGTAAAGCTCTGATGATGAAATACACAATTCTGTTCAATATATGTAAGCCAATTCTCACCAATTTAGCATTGCTTAAATGGGAATTATATCCTTCTGCCTCCAGGCAGACCTGTAAAATCATATAGTACAATTAGAGCAACAGGACACGTTCACTGGTTGGTTGCAATCAAGATAAGGCTTGGAAACTATGGTGGTTTTTAATTTGTAAAGTCTATGGATTCCTCCCCTAAGGGTCTGAGAAATGGAACCATGAAAAGTATTTTGTTAGTGGGCTTAAATTCACTATATATCTCCACTGGGAGGTTTTTAGAGGTCTGCAAATTGAAAAAGGTTGAAACCAAACTGCATTAGGTCATTATATAAGAGGAGGGATGGAAGGATGATAAAAACATGTATTTCAAAGCTTTATTTGGAAATCTGGGCCCTTTATTAGAAACATAAAAGTGTACAAGTCAGAAAGACAATCACTGTGTTTTCATAGGTATCAGAAGAACTAGTGGTCCAGTCTGCACTTGTTAAATGAAACAGAGAATGCCTAGAGAGGGCCAAAGGCTCGCCTGGCAGGTAAGCGAGGTAGAGGAAGGGAGAGGAAGGCTGGCCACTGGCTGACTACTGGTGTCAGCCTACCTACGAACAACCTGAATACTGCTGAGATTTAATTGTATTGTAATTGCTGTATAATTAATTCATTTAAACCTTGGAGAAGTGCCTTTGTCATTTTAAATCTAAATAAATCCCTTCATCCATTAGGGGAACATGTAGTATTTTGGGGTGTGTGCATTTTTTGAAAGCTTGGGCACTTAACTGAATCTCCAGGTGGACAGCTTTCATGCTGCAGTTTAGTGTCAAAAGCAAAACCCTTTAACTGGCAGCAGCACTGCCCTGGATGTGCCTTTTCTGCATCACCAATGCAGCTTCTGCTGGGCAGAGCATGACTCAGCCTTCATCAGTCCCTCTCCTGGCCGAGTGTGTGAACAACTACTCCTTGAGCTCCAGGAGACACTTCCTTTATTTTATCCTGATACTTAATTGCTTTTTGCTGCAGAAAGGCATATATTCTAGCTCCAAGCTTTATGAACGCCCTACTACATTTATCACTGCATTTTCTGCTTTAAAATAAGGGTGTTGTGTTTTATAAAATCAGAGAATAACATTTTGCACAAACTTTTCTGTATTTCTGGTACTTAATTGTGGATAAGGAACTGGAAGTGAGTTGATAGTGGTTGCAAGCTGCTCTGTTAACTGCATCCCCTATAAATAACAGCCCAAAGTCATTGCAAACTGTTCTGTTCTCTGTATTTAGTCTTACCTATTTATCTTATTTTAACTAACTGAGGTTGAAAAGAAGGCTCTAGATTTAACACTGGGGAATACATTCCCTTGTAAAAAAGTAAGAGAGTGGGGATTCCTGACCAGTGAGAATGGCTTTGTCAGATGATCACATTGTAGGAAATCTGTAAATGTTAAATCCAGCTTTAATATAGCAAAACAGTATCCAGCCCAGCTAGTAAAGAAGCTTTTTCAATGGAGTAAATACTTCTGTTGCTCTTCCACCTCTGTAAAACTGATTGCTGCTAAAAAGCATTTGTGTTCTACATTTTCTTGTTTCAATGACATACAACTCTATGTCCAGGTATCTCTGAACCTCCGGTTTCTACTTTTAGCCTTAGATATCAAAGTTCCTAATTGAATTCGTGAGATAATTTTCTTTCCTTATTATGGTCTTCCATTAACCTTTCTCATTTCTATGAGATTTATTATCTATTCTTTGCTTGCCAGTGGCTGGAATGTATTTGCCTTTTGCTCTTGAAAGATCTGGGTATGGTAAGAGGGGTATGGATTCTAATCACATTAATTCTTAAATGACTTTGCTAACCTTTCTCATTAATTTTTTACTTTCTTGATCCCTTTTGGGATGGAGATGAACAATGCATATCTGCTTAATCAAAATCAGGCTTAATCAATCACAGTTCTGTAGTGTGTATATATGTATAAAAATATATATGAGAAAATCATGGCTCACTGATGGAGAAAGAATAAATTTGAGGGAGTAGCATTTAAAACAAATTACAGTGATGTTGTAGGACCAGTAATTCTTACTATACAGTAAAATTATAGTAAGATGCTATATTATTAAAAATATCGTTTTAAAAATACATTGGCACTTTCATAAAAATACTCTCCCCTTTGCCAGAAAATCACCATACTTGATCTTCACCCATGCACACATTTTCATGAAACTTGAGAAACCCCACTTACTTCTGATTTATGTAAGCACTTATTTTACCCTTCTGAGGCATTCAGAATGTATATTTTTAGAAAATATACAACTGTGATGAATTCATATTCAGCATTAAGGGAAAAATCCTAAGCTTATTAAACAAGGGAATGAGCTGTACTGTGTTCCCTGTGTCTTTTGGAAGAAGGTAGTTTGTCTCAACCAGCTAACAAATCTTAAAAAAAAAATCACTCTACATTTAAAAACTCTAGAGTAGATATGGTAAACATTTAGCATAATAAAAATGCTTACCCAAAATATTTTAATATTATATCTTTTCCTTAACAAAACCAGCTGACAGAGTGAGGTTGCTTGGAAAAGAGCAGGTTTCATGTGTATGTATGAGATGGAATCAATATACATTATTTGTTCTACCAAAATACAATTGTCTGCCAAGACAGCTCTGTCCGAGAACTGGACAGAGGTGGTATTTAAATACCCGTGCAATAGAAATTATCATTGTTGGCAGACTGATATTCATCAGAAGTATCTGTATCTTACCTTATGATAAAATGTGCTCCTCAGTTTTGTTCTGTGTTTATTATAATGTTATAGCTATCATTAATTAGCATTTATCTTTCATCTATCACTAAGCAATAGTGCTGAAACATGCAAGATGTATAGAAGGAAAACACTTTACTCTGTTGCTGCCTGAAGCTTTCCCAGTCAACGCTCTCTTTCAGTAGACCATGTCGTTGAAGATGATGAAAGAGGGGTTTCCAGTAATACTTTCAAAGTTTAAATGAAAAATGAGAAACGTCCTAAAATAGCAAACATCCAGGTAAGGGAGATCTCTGTTCAAACTGCTGCTGCACTCCCTTTTGCTTACCAACTGTTGTGTTTGTCCCTCTCACAGTCTCCTGTTGCAGCTGCTCCACTTTGCTAGAAACCCTCTAATTTCTTGGCTACATCTACTCAGGACCTGTGGATACCCACTCCTTTTGTCCTTCAATGGCAATATCTCTTTTCACTTTCGTGTTTTCTAGAGACATTTTATCACAGCTTCGTTTCCCTCTTTGCCCCTCTTTCTTCAGCCTTCATTATAGTAGGCACAAGAAGTCAAGTCTCGACTTTCTTCTGCAATACAGGTAGCCCCGCCGTTTCAGTGCCCTTTTGGACACATGTTCCCAGTTTTAATTCCTCCTTCCCAAACACCAGTTTAAAAACTGATTCTTATTTTTCCTGACAGAGTCACCCAAGCATATTATACAGAGGTACTAAAGCATTATTTCTCCTAAGAAAACGTTCTGGTGTGTCCTAGGATCACATTTGCTTTACAGTGCCACTGTCCATCAGTGAGTCAGAACGATTTTTCTTCTCTGTTTCTGATTAATGAACACTGAATTTAGCAACACTATAAAAGGAGCTACTTACAGACATGGGGCACGCTGTACACTGAAGACCCTGCCACAGTGGAGCAGCCACCAGGCACACCACCTAAGGGGAACTCAGCATGCCTGGACCCCTGCACATGTGCCTTCGACAATCGCACTGTATCCATGGCCCTACTCATAGTGCAGTAGTAGTGGTCGCTATCTCCTGATAGACTTTCAGGATCTTAAGGAATCTTGCCCTTCTACGAATACAATGAGAGCTCTTCCTTTCTCTTTCCTATCACCTTGTACACACAGATTTATTCTTATTTCTCTCGCCTTTGATGTATCAAGCCTTCTGAAAAGAATATAGTCATTCACAAGGTCTTAACTACTCAAGGCCGTAAGTGCTGCATTTTAAAGTGTTACCCTTGAAGTCTTTGAACTACCTCCAATTCAACATTAATTTTCCTGGGTTACTCGCCCTGAGTTAATTAGTTCTCTGTACTGTCTGCCCACATCTTTGATTTGTTTTAGAGGTTTCCTTACTTGCACAGAAAAAGATTTCTTCTTTCTGCATGTGAGTGAAGTGAAATAATGGTCTTCAGTATTCTGCAAGATTATTAATTCAGGAAGTTGAAAATCATATTGTCATTCTCTATGGGGAAACCTATTATTATATCACCATTAAGTACTGATTAAATATACATTGTCCTTGTATAAATATATTATGCTAATAGTCCTTCCATGATCTTATAATACTTCAGGATTATTCCAAAACCAATAGATGTAGAAAATCCCATTTTTTTGAATTGATAATTTAGTAATTTTCCTCTACATAGTCCATCAGATAACAGGCATAGGAAAGAGATTGTGGAGCATAGGCCAAACTTTGGATTCACAGTAGGTTTCATAAAAGCTGTATGAGCATCATAAAGTTTTTAGGAGGACTCATTTTGATACAGCCAGTATAGAGTAATCTGCAGACAAACTTGAATTAATAGCACTAAAACCATGGCAAGCTGAAGTCACCTCCCATTGTGTGTTCACCCTGCCATCTCAAAAGTGCCAATTTTATTGAGCAAGTTTTGTAACTCATACTGCCAAATTCTACACTGTGAACAGAATCTGAGCTATTTCAAAACTTCCTCACATTTCTCTGTACCTCCCAAATAACTTCAGTATAGGGATGCTCTCACTCAAGCATAACTTCGTTCAAATATGGCACAGGTATTCGGGTGAAATAATGTGATAGTCCCTGCCATTCTTCTGTGAAAGATATCCAAAGCACTCACCTTCAGCTCAGTCTCTGAAGTGATAAGAGTCTTGGAAAGTATTATGGGCCCTGTGAAAGTCAAGACCATTGATTTCAATGTGACTGGGTTTTTCACACTACAGCTTGGTTTGCCGGATGACTGGAATGCAGTGATACATAAGAATTTGAGGAGATGTAGTAACAATGTGCAATTGGATGCATGTAATTAAGATTAATATTTTTAAAAGAGAAAGAAGTGTTGTGCATTTTTTTTTTTCCCTTTGGAAAAGACCCCTAAGATCATCGAGTCCAACCTGTCAACCCAACACCACCATGCCCACTAAACCATGTCCCTAAGCACCTCATCTACACGTCTTTTAAATACCTCCAGGGATGGTGACTCAACCACTTC
>NW_008824243.1:6381503-6391075 GCF_000699105.1 Pygoscelis adeliae
AACCCGTGCTGGCTGGGCCTGATGCCCTGGTTGTCCCGCACCTGCCTTGTGAGCGCCCTCAAGATGATCCGCTCCATGATCTTCCCCGGCACTGAGGTCAGGCTAACAGGCCTGTAGTTCCCCGGATCCTCCTTCCGGCCCTTCTTGTAGATGGGCGTCACATTGGCCAGCCTCCAGTCGTCCGGGACCTCCCCCGTTAACCAGGACTGCTGATAGATGATGGAGAGCGGCTTTGCTAGCTCCTCCGCCAGCTCTCTCAGCACCCTCGGGTGGATGAGATGAGTTCAAGTAAAAATAATATAAAGCCATTAAAAATTGCAAGCACGCAGAGATTATTTAAATAATGTGTGGGAATAGTATCCAGGATCAACTTACATTTACTCTTTCATTTTCAGCCAAATAAAAGCATATTTTGTCATTTGAGGAGAGTTACGTGGCTTTACAAGTACTGTTCATGCCTTTTGAGACATACGTTTTCAGCACTGTTGGTGTATTAGTGAAATGCATGCTTCATTGCAAGAATATTTTTTCAGATTCTTTTAAATGATGGAACATCAAAGGCTCATTTTCCATTTAAAATAACGTACACAAAATGAAATGAAAAGTATTGAATAACATTTAACTTTGAAATATTCATTTTTCCAAAGTATTTGTGATGTAACAGAGAAGCAACTTGCAGCCTGTGATTTCTTTCTTAAGATGGAACAGGCTGGTAGAAAATGCAGGAGGCTGAGAAGAAAATCACCCTGAAGAAGGAAGGCAGATGGGTAAGAGAGACATATTTAAAGAAAAAATTCTTTATGGTCTCTTTGGATAGCTCAATCCAATTGAGTTTTGTTTTGGGCTTTTTTTGTTTGTTTTTTTTTTTTTTTTTTATACAGGATAGGAATGAATTTGAGGAAACACTGTGTTCATACCTGAATAAAAGATAGACCTGCTGCTGTGCAGAAAAAATGAATTTAATATCCCACATTTCCTGAATATGCTTGTGAGGGCCTGGATTAAGCAACACAAAAGCAGGGAAGCAAGCTGTTCTCTGCAATCCAAACTACTCCAGTGAAAATATGTGAAAGCTACAAGTGTGCCAAATTGGGCTGCAGGTACATCTCTAACAGAGTTGTATAAACAGTGCACAGAGACTACTCAATTTTTTGCATGTAGGCTGTTGGTGTTTTTTTGGCAGACTGATCTCTTAGTTGAATGCTTATTATAATGTAGTCTTCAGGCTCAGAGCAATAGAAAGGTCCTTGTGCAAACAGAGCCCCCTGCTAGTCCTTTAAAATTTCAAAAATTAAATAAGACTCCATTCAGCTACAATTTTTTCCTTGAAGAGGAACTGTGATTGGGAATCGTAACAGACATCTACACTTCTCTGTGGAAGTAATCCTGCTGGGCAAATACATAATTCAAAAAATCCACAAATAGTCAAGGATATGACCATATGAGGTTCCTGTTATACCATTGCCTGTAATAAATGGGAAGCAAATGAGAGGAGTGGGAATTCTGTGAAGAGTGTGGAGTTGGAAGTTGGAGTTACGTGGCCTGACAAATTAGATAAAAAAAGACTTTTTTTCTCTGTGTCTCTCTAGTGTCTTGCACCCCAGATCACTGCCCCTCTGCCTCTGGTGTTTGTGAGAACAGATTCAGGCTTTTAGGGAGAGCCATCACTAGGGAGGATCTTGCTCTGGCTAATGGGTGTGTTTGTGACTTCTGGCCATGCTCATGCCTGCTTTTTTGATAAAGCGGCAATTGGGGGTTAGCTAAAAGCTTCCTTCATGAGAGGCAGTACTGCATTCTCCAGGAAGGGGAGGAAGGAGCTGCTCGAGCCATCCCTGTGCCCCCACAGCATCCCTCAGGGCTTCTCAGGAAAAAAAGGGGACTTGCAATGTACCATATCAAGCCTCTGAAGCCAGATGGTGCAGTGAGAAAACTGTGTGGAGGGTCATCAGGGAAGAGAGGAGAACCTGTCGCCATGTTCCCAAAATGTGGCATGCAACTTTGTCCACCCAGTAGACTGGCCAGGCCAAGGTGAGGACCTGTCCAGATTCTCAGTTAGACAGTAGGGACCATCAGCAAGAGCTCTGAGCACAAAGCCAGGTACCACAGAATCAATTAGAAAGGACGTAACAAGTTCTCTCTTCTCAAATAATCTTGGTGATGGTTAATAAACCCTTGCCCTGGGCACCCCTTTTGGTGTGGCAGATTTGAATAGCACTGTCCCGAGCTTTTGGGTAACACAGCACTTACTCTGTAGACAGCAGCATAATATTTTGCTAGCAGCCGCTCAGTTGCCCTCTCGTGTCAAGCAGTTGCTACCCAGATGCTCGCAAGTACAATACCGTGTTGACACAAACTATCTGCCATGTGCAACTATTTATACATTCGCACTATGTTAGTGAGATATGAGGGCAGCTCTGTTTTTCCTTAAAAATCCCTTTGCACTTACAAGCAGCTTTGACTCAGTGTTGTGGAAATGAATATTAAAATGCAGCCTAGTTTTCTCCCCCTTTAGAGCATGGACAGCTTCTGCAGACTCACATGTGAAAGAGAAAGCATGCTTTGGACTCCCTTAGTGAATCACCTCTATTTCACCGGTGATTCATTGCTTGAAAGGAGAGGAAAGCAAAACAGGCCTGTTTACACCAAGTGTCATCCATTTATCTGGTTATTTACTTATTTTAGCCCAGAGCATTCTCAAAGCAATGGAATGCGGCTGGACTGACAGCTGCCAAAGTCTGGTGCTTTTTCTCAAGCCCTGGGCTATGCTTGGCACCTGCATATATGGGAGTGAGTAGAGATGAGATGGAGAACCTTCATTCACGTAAAGATCTCTTGCACTGAAGCATGGAAGAGTGGGAGAAGGATTCATACTGCCAGCTTAGGTGCATGCTAGGAGCATTCTGGATTTGTGCATCCTTGGGTACTTCAGCCTGCTCCAGCAGGGCTGGCTGAGAATCCATCTAACTAGGTCCTCAGAAGCTGGGGTGGTTCTCATCTGCCCAGCTAGGGGCTTCCTGATCTCTCTATCTGTTGGTGCAGCAAGGGGCAATTCAGGAAACTGCAATACATGGAGCAGGTACTGAAATCTAGCAGTTTGTTTATGCAAATGTCTTTACTATGATTTAATTTTCATCCTGCATAATATGTCATCTGCAGCGTGCAGAAAAGCTAAATTCTTCTTTTAAATGTATAAAAATACTATAATGGCAATTACTTAACCCAGATATGTTTATAAATAGCTCAGTGTTTTTGCAAAATGTGAGCAAACTGTCACAGGCTACAGCTACATCCATAAGCAATTATGTGGTTTATGTTTTTTTCTAGCAAACATGGGACATAGCACAACACTCTTCCTCTTAAATCTTGCTACCTAGACTCCATAGACAAAGAAGCTACATTTGTGTTGACTCTGTGAGGAGCAATATGATTTTTTTGTTGTTCTTGTTGAATCTAGGCAAGACATTTCATGTTAGAACTGTCTTTGGATTATTTGTTGTTAGTGATAGAAGAACACCTTCGCGTGTGTTTTAGCTAACATTAGTCACAGACAGGAGGAAACTCTTTGAAGTCCCGGGAGGCAGAATCATTTTTAAAATGCAGATTTTTTGCCACCCAAGATAAGGTAATCTTGGATCAGCAACAAAAGCTTTCCTGAATAGGAGCAGTTATTGGACAGACTGCTAAATGAATTCTGGCCATTCTTTTAAGCAGCACTGAAATTAGGGCAAGGGCTGAATTTTTTTATTAGTACTTCAGAAAAGCATCCTTTTTTTTTTTTTTTTAATTCAACATTTCAATGCCCTTTTAGTAGGAATAAAAAAACCCCCATGATTTTTTCTGCTCAAAATCTGTCACTGCCAGAACTGCCAGTTCCAGCAGTTTTCAGGCAATCTGAAGGTCTGTATTGGGCTTTTTGTTTTAGAGTGACTTGTGCTTGTTCACAAAAGACAGTACCTTTTAAACCAGTTTGTCTGGAAAACTCATCTCTTAGAAATCCCTTCGTTTGTCATGCTATATTCCATTTAACTTTCTGCTTGTATTTACTACTCTTTCATGCTACCGACTCTCCAAAAGCAGAATTTAACTAATTAATCAAATATTGTAGACATAGAAATATCACTGCTCAGTTGCATCATCTGCCTACAGACTGCATTACGGTGGGAAAAAAGACGTGCAGAAGCACATCCTTTCAGAATTCATCTGAGGCCTTGAGACTTAGGCAAGTCCATTGGTCATTGATAAATTCGTGTGCGTTGAACATCATTTAGGATGGCCAATATTAGCTAGTGAAGAGGGGAGATGAGGCCTTTGCAGAAACAAAGACAACCATTGATGAATGATTCCTGGTATTTCCAGACTGCAAAGTCACCACATGGCAATTTCATGAGCAACACAAGGTGGCAGAAGTCTAGTGTCTCTCCTTTCTTTGTATTCCTGGAAAAAAGGTTGATCATAACTGGCCCTACGTCTGTAAAATTTTCTCTGAATATCAATCTCATTGTAGCAATAGAAGAGCATTTGTCTTCGAACTTCAGAATATATTCAAACAAAATGAACCTCAAAGTAGTTCCATGTTGTCATGTTGATTTTTAGAAATGTTAAATATTTCTATCCCCCTAATAAACAAGCTCTACTTGCCCCAAGATGGACACCTGGAACACGAAACATCACAAATCTGTGTTGCTTTACATGGAAAACATCTTCAGAGTCCAAGGAATACTTGAGTGAACAGCTGAAAGACAAAATAGACTGTATTTGTACAAGTAACACAAATATAAAGACATTTATGAAATTATTTAACATCTAAATATTTTCTGCATTCTGTCTTGTCTACCCAGAGGAAAGGTCTTGTTTTGCTGGAAACTTACTTTCAGCCTGCTGTGATACGTGAGCTCCTCACAGATGTGAAAAGAAAACAGGAATTTGCAGCTGAAGAAAACTATCGCTCTTTATAAAAGCAGATCTCCCCTTTCTCTCACTCAAACCAAGTTATGAGCCAGTTCTATTTATCTGAGCTTTCCCACCCCAGCTGGTGCATGTGTTGCATTGCCCTCTGCTGCTTGCCTTACATTGGTCCTGTCAAGGAAGACCTACTCTAAAAGGATGATGCAAGTCTCACTACTCCTGATAGATACCAATTTAGATGACAAAGTTACTCCATTCTTCAGGCAGAATAAATTACTCAAAAACAATACCTCCAATGTGTAGCCATTAGGGAGGTGACAGTAAGCGTTTCTGTCATGGACATTATCAAGTAATGCCAAACCGAGATGCCCTCCACTCATTCTTTCTGTAGATCTCTGTAGCATTTGGAGAAGACTAAAAATCCTGATGTGGATTTTAAGGTTCAAATTTGGGGGAAGTATAGTCCTGGGAAAGAAAAAAACACTCATCAATACGCAAGATGGGAAAGCTCATATCTTAAGGCTGATTACACACGGTTGAAATAAAGCTGGCACTGGCCATTTACTTCTGCTCTTCAGTCAGGAAGTCTTATGATAGAGCTTTTGCATGATCATGACTCTTCCCAATCCTGTAGTGTCGCAGTTAGATGGAAAACCCTAAAGATTAAGAGTTGCTCAGGCACTTACAACAGTGGGTACCACATAAGGCCATAAGATTTTTCTTGCTTCCTTGTTTATTATACTAGCATCTACTGTTGAACAGTGCATTTCAAAATAATTTCACCTCTCTGAGGGATTTGGGGCGCTATCTTGCAAAAAGTCAGTGGCTATAGGGGTTTTGGAGACCTGAGTCCTTTAGTCTCACAGAAATCTTATTTCCATCATCAATTCAATGGGGCATCACGTGGAGCTGCTCCTGAAAGGAGCCAGCTTGTCCTTTCATTTTGCTCAGATTAACATTCATGTAGCTGCATGATGAACCAGTCTAGGGACTGACTTGGTCAAAAACTAATTCCCCCTTCAATTTCTTATTTTGTCATTATTCACGTAAATCATAACATAACATAATATAACATAACATAACATACATGTTTAAACTTACATAGGCATTGTATCTTGGTTATGTATCTCAAACACTTGCATTTATATGTGGTTACCTATTTAATTCTTATAAATATAAATTTTAAAAGAATAAGATAGTCTTTCCAAGAATTAATACCGTATTGATTGAGATGTTTTATGCCTTTTCAGAGCTTAAAGCATTTATAAAAAGCATACTTTATAGTAAAACTAAGTCCACTGCTATATCACATATAAAAATTTCTGAAATATCACTTCAGTTTTCACATATATGCATCACTTTACTGAACCCCAATGATTATTGTTTTTATTCTTATGGCTAAGAGTGTTGGTGGCCTAGATACAAGGGTGAGGATTATTCTCAAGCAGCACAAAGTATATGATGATTGCTTCAATCTGCCAAAATTTTTGTCTGGAACTAGTATACTGCAGAAGGTACCCCAGATCAGCATACCGTGTTAAGTTCTGTTTGGTGTTACTTGATAATGTCCATGACAGAAAATGTTTACTGCCACCTCCCTAATGGCTACAAATCGGAGGTATTGTTTCTGAGTAATTTATTCTGCCTGAAGGATGGAGTAATTTTGTCATCTAAATTATTTTTTTAAGCAAAATGGTAAAGGAACCATTCGATTTAGTCTTTTGCAATACAGAGAATGACTTGCCTGGGCTTAACCTCTCCTGTGATTCTGTTACCTCTAAACTAAAGAGTGCTTATGAAATGTCACATACCTGCCCTGCTACTCAATTTGTCCTCGCAGAGGAAGTCTTTCCAATCTCGCAAAGGTATTGTGAAACACCATTTATCAGCGTATACAGAGCTTTGAGATCCTTGGCAAGGGGGAATAATAGGATTGTAAGGTCCTTTTTTTTAAGATATTTTTAAATATCAAAATAGGGATTGAATTCTAGTTATATATTTCAGCAAATATAGCAGAAAAGAAATAAAACCTTTTAAGTAAAATAATTTGTTTATACTTTGAAAATAACAATTTGTAGACCTGCTGCCTTCCAGTGGACTGTTTCAAGTCCTATTCAAACCAATGGCTTGACTCCCTACCTCTTAGGGCACTTGCATCAGGACTCGGGAGAGTCTCGCAAATCCAGCTGACGTGTTGGACACCGCACATGACTCAGAACTAATGGAAATTCAATAATGAATGACAGCATTCAATACCACTCTGCAAACAACGCAGAAAGGAAGAGAGAGTTCCCTGTTGACTATGGACCTGGGGGGGCTCAAGTGCGCTGTTTCTAACCAACAAGAGCTAACACATCTAGTGTTTGTGAGCCGCGCATGCATGTAACCCAACAAAACAATAAAACCCCAGCAACACCACACTTTTCTCCTCAAATGCCTTCCAGTTCATCAGCAGCATGGGTTATAAGGGTGTGGGACTATCACAAAGAACCTTCTCTTTGGTAGTAATTATACTGCCTCTGATGTCTCGCACACTGCCTCAGTAATCTGTCCCTGTACTCAGCTTCCCTGAGATTTGGGATGCCCCACAGGGCTGTCCAACTTGTCTGAGAATGGGAATGAGGAGTTATTTTCAAGTTTCTGATACTTTTAAAGTACGTGGTTTATCTGAAGTGTGACTTCAATGCATGAAGCTATGGTAGATCTCAGAGAACATCACAGGTAGTAATTGTGATTAGGGCCTAAAACCCAGCACATTTTTCTGGGGGAAGGCTTTGAGCACAAGCTCGTTATAAATACATATCTACCTCATGTGGCTTTTGAAGAATGACAATATGCTATCACAGCAACAAGAAGCCACTGTGACTGCTTTCCTTAACAAATGTGTTTTTCTATGTTTTGATGCAACTCATACAAAGATCAGATTCTAGTTTCAGTATTATGGTTACGTGTCTTTTGGGAAGGAACACTGCAAACACTTGTGGAAAAAAATTGTTCTGCTTCTATTATGCAATGAACTTCACATAAGAATAAATCACGAAGGCTCTCCACTTTTAATTTTTTTTCCCTGCATATTGATGTTTGTGAAATCACCCTTTTTAGGACAAGTAGTTAAAAGTAGTTTTCTCTACTGTGAGGGTTGATCCTGCCTTTAGTATCATTTGTTAACTCCTAATACTTGGGGACTTACAGGCAGATTCGAAGAAGACTAGATTGACCACAGATGCTCAACTGATCAGACAATGGAGTATTGTGAGCAGCGCACGTTTTCACATCTGGTACAAGATGAAGGCCTTGTACCTTAGACATGGCCAGGGTTAGATGGTTCCTGAATGAGTGTTCTTCGGATCTCAGGTTTTTGCACTTGTGTCCTTATCTTTGTAATTTCCCACAGTTTGGACTGTCATTTTACTGGTTATTTAAAAACAAAGAAATACAGCTTGTTCCCTCTCTCTTCCCAGTCTTACTGCAAGTTATTAAATATCTAAGTGGCAAGAAACAGATTGTCTTGACAGCCCAAGCACTTTTCTTCCTTCTTTTGTCTCTCATGCTCTGCTGTGGAGTCATTAAGCCACTAGAGGAGAAGAAAAATAAGGGGACCTCCAGCTGTAAGCAGCAGCACTTAGGAAGCGGGAAACAAAGGAAAAACAGCAGAAAGGAAAGTAGAAAAAAAGAATCCCCCAATTTTTGTAGCTGATTCTATAGTTAACTGAATAAAATAATTTGGGGGGGGGGGGGGGGTTTCAAAGGAAAAACAGCAGAAAGGAAAGTAGAAAAAAAGAATCCCCCAATTTTTGTAGCTGATTCTATAGTTAACTGAATAAAATAATTTGGGGGGGGGGGGGAGTTTCCTTCTTTTTTCCCCACCATGTCTGTGCATGCAAATTCACATGTTCATTTTTGAACTGGTAATGATTCAGAAGCAAACTTCAGCAAAACAACTTCAGTCAAAACGCAATAAGCAGGTAGGCCAGTGATGTTAAGAGGATAATTGAGAGCTGTGTTTTCTGCAATTAACAGATTGAAAGGAAAGAAGATGGATGGAGATTGGTTTAAAAAAAAAAAGCTGCAATGTTATGGCTGGTGTTATTTAATTATTTCCAAGTTAACAATGCAAAATGAGGGTACTCTAAATATAAACCCTTATCTTTAATTGTCAAGCCTGTCCTGATCTACTTCCGCTGGAAAACCTAAAATCAATGGGAATGAATCCTAGCAGCGGTCCAGTTACTACCAAAGAAGGACTGGGTGTAAGAAAGGAGGGCAACGTGCTTTAAAAGACAATGCAACAGAAAGTAATGCAATCTGAGCAAAAAAAGGACGGTTTGTTTTCTTGGCTGCCTGCATCCTGAGCTCACTTTAAATGACAGACTTCTCTTCTCTCTGCATTTCAATTAGCCTGTGCCAATGGGCAAGTGGGGAAAGGAATATTAATGAGACAGCCTCAGAGCGAGGGTGGGAGCCGGGTACTGGCGGTTATTCCCGCGGCAGACCGAAAAGGGCGCAGGGTGGTCGGGTTGGGTTATGCCCCGTCAAACACGTACTTAACAAGAGGTGACTAAAAGGTTGAGAAGGGCCACGGAAAACGTGGTTTCTCGTTCTGGGGATCGCTTTTCATGCTGTTTATCGTTCGCGCACGGGCGAAGTTACCGCGCCCGCCCGCTCCG
>NW_008824243.1:6392009-6466525 GCF_000699105.1 Pygoscelis adeliae
TAGTGAGGGGAGGAATGGTTAACCCCCCGTCTTTTTATACGTACGTTTTTTATTTTTTGTTCCTTTTCGTCTTGGGGCTTTCAGCTTACGGAAAAGGGAAGCATCTGATGCGTCTGCTCGCGTGCCACTTTTGATCCTACGTTGCCTCTTTGCACAGAGCAGGATCGTTGGGAAAGATGGAGATACAATAAGTTGCTAGGAGTGCAAAGTGCTGCAGAAATCCGGTGGTTTCCTTTCTCCACTGAAGTGACATATTTTTCCTCGGGTTAAGTTGAAAGCGCTGCTTGGCGGAGACTGACTGTAGCTGAGAGTGGGTTTGTGTTTTTCTTGCACGGTTAGGTTCCGCGAAGAGCAGCGATGAAGAGGACGCTGGCGCTCTCCGAGATGCAGTTGGTTCTTCTCGTTTTATTGGTGTGGCTACCAACAAGGTGAGAGGATGTTTAATTTTGTTGCTCAGTACAAACATGTCTGTTACGATCTGCTAAGGGTACGCTTGTGTGAGAGGTTATAAAAGTATAGTATGTAGTAATGTAATAAAAAAAAGCTTTCTCAGCTGTTTGAATGCAGTATTACATAGTTTCCAGAGGAAATGCAGCAGAAGGTAGTCTAGGGACCATATAAGCCTAATCTCTCGTCATTAAACAGTTTGTGCATTGGTGCTTTATTTCACCATTAAAAAAATAATTCCTTTAAATGCCTTATTGGGTCTTAAAGATTTATTGGAGTTACTGTATCACTGTGATTCTGTACCATACAGAACAGTCAAGATGGAGAAATAGATTATCGTGGAGTCAAATAGCAAATCACAGTCTCTAAAATAACGCTCGCATATTTTTTAGTACGGGCATGCCTTTTTTTTTTCCCTGGTCTTTTTTTTGGTCAACATAACAGAATTCAAAATGATACTTAAGCTTTAAACCTCTAGGTGGAGATAGCATACAACTTCACAATCACATATAATAAAACAATAGCCTCATTTATTAATCAACTTTTCTTATGTTGTTTAAAGTTCTCCATTTCTAAAGTGACAACATAAGAGAAAGTAATTTTAATCATGTAATTAAAGTTTTGTGTTGCCCACAGTCCCTAAACATGCAATTAATTGTAGTTTGTAACTTTGGTGTACTTGCTTTGCTTCTGACTGCAGTAGGTCTTGTCCTAATATGGCAAGGGTCGTAAGCTAAAAAATGCAAGTTTCCTGTGATTTAAAAAGTCTGCATTTATTTCTGTCTATTTTCTAGTGAACAAAATATTTCCTGAAACTATGTTTCCTATTCCACTTTATGCCTAACTATGGTGCAGTATTAGTTGAGTCACAGTGGGCCAGATCCTGCAAACCCTACTCAAGTGAGTAATCTCACTGACGTCAAAGAGACTACATGCGTAATTAAGGACTTTATGCCTGAGTAAAGTTTGCAGGATTCGGCCCTAATTTGATATGATTGTGTGATCTAATTTTTTAGTGGTATCTTGAGTTCAAAAAACTGTTGTATCTCAAAAAGAAGCTTAAAAAATGGCAGAGACTTACAGTACAGAAATACATTTTAAAAATGAGTGATCCAGTAATTAAAAATGAGCCATCCAGTAATCAAAATTAAGGAAAAACTCACACATCAGTAAAATCACACATGACATTTTGGTACGTTCTTTATAAGTTCATCTGATTTTGGTCGATTCTGTGGTTTATGTGATGGAAAGCACAGACTGCAATGATTTACATTTAAATGCTTCCTCCACGCTGTTGAATTGGGGACCAACATAAAGCCCTGTCTTTAATCATGTTATAGCTTGCTTTAGAGAAAATGTCACCCAAACCTGCTTCTGGTTTGGAGGAGGAAGAAAACATGCTTGTTTTTATGGCATTCAGAATGCCTTTATCAGTACTTCATTTAGAGATGATAAATACTCAAACATTTCAGGTTAAAGATTTAGATAGCTGAAAAAGATATAAATGATAATGCGTGTAGCATATGGTGCTTTACTTCCTTGATACTAATATTCCGGTGTTAAGTAGGTAAGACTGATGAGCTCATGCATTTCACATGCATGGTGCTTAAAAATGTTGGCACGGTAACATTTGCATGTGTAAGGCTTTCTGCATGGGAGTGTTCCCCTAGTACACAAAACCTTTGGTCTGGGTGTCCAGGTCCGGGAGGACTGTTCAACACCACAGCTGGCCGGGCAGCAGATTCGTGTTCCAGCCCCTAGTGTTTTCCACAGAGATATGACCCATAAAGGCTGTAGCCTCTCTTTCTTCATCGGGGAAGTTTGAAACAATCTATAGTCTTCTTGACACTTCATTAATGATTTTTTTCTATCCAGCTTTTATAAGGTTTGTCTGCATCTAGTGGAACATCAGACAGTGCTTTTTATAACAAAACAGCATTTTAGAAACATGAAGGCTATCCACAGCTATCCTGCAGCTTGCTAGTCAGCATCGTTGTTCCCACCCACCAAATACTGACATCAGAGGACTCCCTGAGCATGATCGCTGGAGTTTTCCCTCGTTAGTTCTTCTCGTCATGTACGTTACATGACCATTGGGTGGAAGCATATCCACAGGATTTATCCGGAGAGAGAGTATACTTAGGTGAGGACAGATAGGGTAGAGCTGGAAGGAGACAGTTTTGTGTGTGGGAACCCGGGTTATCAGTCCGGGAGTGACGTGCCACCGAGGCCTGGGAAGCTCTTTTAGGCTTTTGCACCTGCACAGCCAAATGTGTTAGTGGAGCTTGAAGTAGCACTCACGGTGGTGCAATGTTGACTAGAAGTAGAGGCTACTGGAAAATGACTTTTGGAAATTTTAGATAGTATATTGTTGACTCTTATGTTTCTGAACATGTTATATATAAATTGTGTATTCATATCCTCTTAACTATACCCTTCCTGTTAGAGGGCAGCAAGTTAAATATTCAAGGCCAGCCTGCAAAAACTGCATGTTGAGTGTACACTAAAACATATCTAGCATTTTCTAAAATGTAAAATGTCCATTTAGATCAGTGCTGGCTGACTCCCTGGAAGACGAAGCTAAGAATAACATCACCATCTTTACAAGAATTCTAGACAGACTTCTGGATGGTTATGATAATCGTCTCAGACCTGGATTAGGAGGTAATAAAAACAATTAAAGATTGATTTTAAAAAAAACAGTTTTAATGTTCAGATTTTATGCAGTGATATTCTTCCTTCAGGGTTTTTTTTCCCCTAACAACTGGTATGTAGCTTGATAAATTATTTATAACTCTGTATTCACCCAGCTGAATCATTTGAAGTTTGAGGAAGATAACATCTATGAATGGAAAGGAGGCACTTTCACACATTTATCTTAAGTAAAAAGAAAAAAAATCTGGTGATTTAACATAGTAAACCAGAATGAGAACAAAAATAACGTCTAAAGCTGTTATTCCAGTCAGGGAATTTTGGTTGAGCAAGGAATGCAGGCTTGATTCCCTGCAATGCGATGAGTGTATGTTTTCAGAAATCTGCACAAGTGTTTTGCGTGTTGTGTCTAAAATCCACATTGTAGATTCATCCTTCATACCAGCAAATTCAATGGGGATGTTGTATTTTTGACTTCCTTGGAATTAGGGTTTCACTGGTAATTAGCATTTTGTTTCTAGGTACCTTGCATGTATTTGGGCATTTGGAGAAAAAAAAAGAAAAAAGGGAATAATGGAGGACAGAGGTCACTGCACTCTTGTGCCATGACTGTCAGTTATGTTTCAAAATGTCAGTTCACATTTTCATTTTAAAGCTGTATGCCAGCTCATGTAAGTATATAAGCAAGAAATTTAAATAATTTGTCTGCTGTTGGAAGTATTACTATGCAAAAAGATCTCTATGGTATGGGGAGGGGCAGAATATCTTGGTTTTGATAATATTTTATCTACTATTTTTGTTTATCTGCTATTTATACTATCTAACATAAATATTTATTTATCAAATATAACACTGTTACTATTATTCATTTTGGTAATTGTAATTTTCAACCTGGAGACTGTTTCAGCTTGCTAAAACTAATTCTAGTGCAAAATCCCTGGGAGCCATTCCTGTTCCTGTTGATTTCAGTAAGACCAGGCCCAAAGCTAGAGACCTGCTCTAACTTCCATGGAAATTACTCTGACGACTCCGTTTGATCAAATTAGGAATTAGTTAAAGCTCACAGTTTTTAGCCAACTCTCTTCCATCCTGACCTGTGGCTCCACTGCTCTTCTGGTTCCGGAGAATCTTGGCTTGCATCTGACACAGCATAAAGTGGGAGCTGGCGCTGGCTGGAAACAGCTTTCTCATTATACATTAATCTTAACCTAGGATATCTTTTCATTTCCATTTCTGGCCTCTGTACAGTGGAGACTTGTGAAATATTTTATATTTAAGGATTTTTTAATTTAGATGATCCATAAAATGAGACATACACCACTGTTGATGTGAGAATTTATACAGTGATGTTTTACATAGAGATTCAATTTCTTTGCAAAATGCCCGAATTTAAGAATTTCGACATAGTATAAACATACAGTGCCTTGCAGGTGACTTGCAGAAGCATTTCATATCACAAAGCTCGTGTTTAATTGGCAGGGTTTTTAAAATCATGTTTTTTATTAGAAAAATAATGAATAATTTTTTTCTTGTTTACAAAAAGGAATGTGCCATTTAATGAGAGCAGTCTGCAGTTCCTTTGCATATCATGTATTCTTTTTAATATTAGAATTTATATTGTTGAAAACATGAATTTAAAAAATATTTTTTCTAATGGATTTTTATTTTAGATTTTCCATTAAATCTACTTCGAAATACCTTCCTCTTTTTCTTTGGCAAGCCTCCAAGGTAATTAAAATATACTTTGGGAGCATAAAAATTAAAGAATTAACATCTGTTTGATATTGGCATACATGGCAATCAACCCATGCAGAACATGTGTGAAATGAAACTGTCATGCATATTAAACTGTGATGATTCATGATACATTAATCTTAATCTGCAAGAACACTTCAGTTGTGGATGGAGGGATTCTTATAGTTTAAAAGAAGGCTTGTAAAAGCCAGTTGTGATAATCCATGATATGAAATATACCAAACACTGCTTTTATACATAATGCATAGTAATTAGGGAGTTTCATATTTCAGGAATTTTGTAGCACTATTCCTTTTTCTCTATTAACCTGTACTCTGAAAATAAAAATGGAAATAATTAATCTTTTTTTTAAACACTATGTGCCTAGTGAGTCCTGATAGTTTCTGAAAGTGTTTTTGCATAGACTACTGCATTTTGACCATGCCACGTCATTAATTTAATATACTTAGTCTCAGTACTGTTCCACTTGCATTTATATGATCGAAATAATTCAATTGAAACCAGTAGAGCATTTACTTTGGCATAGCAGCTTGCATTATCCTGGTACACTACTATGACTGAGATCACAATCTGGCCTAACGTGCTACCACAGAAATAGTCCAGGGTCTGAGATGGATTCTTTTAAAGTCTTCTGAAAGCAAGAGTTGTTCACCAGCCCACTTTCACCTGTTGTGAAAGACATTTTCAGAGATGTCTTACAGAAAAATTTCAGCTCATTGGAAAGAATTATTCATCGCAAAAATGTTTTTAATAATGAAAAGTGTTAGCTTAACACTGGCATTTTAGCTAGTTATTGACCAACAAAATGGAAACGTATAGGCTCCTTCAAAGACTGTATATAAATTCAACTAAGTAATTGTCTGTTTGGGAATTCGTTCTTGAATTTAGGAATAGATTTATAATTAATTTTACTGGGAGAATTGGTGTGAGTACTTACAGTATGTAACTTGATGCTTTACTGATACATCAATATACTTCAGAACTGAGTACTATTTTCTATAGACTGTTAAGGCAGCTTTGACTTTTACTGGTGATGCAACTCTGTCATATAAACAGGTTTTGGCTGTTAGCTATTGGCTGTCCTAGCAGCTGGGATCCTTGGATGATGTATGAACACTATAGTGATGAAATAGCCTGCAAAATGGGTGTGGGCAGGGAAAAGAAGACACTGCACTGTCCCCTGAAGCCAGAGACATCTCGTATGACTTAGATAATGTCCCGACCTGCTGTGTTGGTATGGATGGGCATGAGGGTATTCAAGAGGAGATAAATTTTTCTCCGTACTCATTTTATGCTAAGCACAGGATTGCAGCTGGAACACTCCTGACTGCACTTTCAGTTCTGACATGAACTATTTTACCCAAACATTCCACGCCATTTCTGTTTAGACATCAAAATAAATTACAAGTTCAGTTTCAAAACAAATTCCCTATGTCATTAGCACTAATTTGTATGAAATACAGCCATGCAAATGACAAGTCATAGAGAGTTTGATTGTTTATGATTTTCTTCAAAATCATGAAGGTATTTTCTTCTATTTATTTGCTGTAATGTTTGCAAGACACTTAGGGTAGCACTTTTCCATAAATCCTTTGATTTTTATTAGCATATAGAAAAAGAAATCTACAAAACAATGGACACTAAAGCTAAGCAAGGGAGCAAAAGAGAATTTAGATCTTCAAATAATGAGACAACAGAATGTGGAAGCTGAGATATAGCTGCATTCAAATCTGGAAGTGATTGAATTATCTGTCTGCTCTGTCTGCTTTGCCCTGCCCCATGGACAGAGATGATTAAAGGAAAAAGGGACATAGGTTAAGGCAATCCCCTCTTTTAGTATGTTGATGTTCTTGCGTATCAGGTGTATCAGCAAAAACATACATATTTTTTAAAATGGTAGCTTCTTTTTAAAAATGAAAACGAGGAAGGAAGGGAGAAGGAATGGAGATGGTGCTAGGATTTTGATATCATGTTGGATACTTCAGTAGTCTTATCATCTCCACTATTCAGCCTGCTTTGCTTTCTCACGTTTGAAATTGGCAATTTCCAGCAGCTATAGAACTTCTGTCTGTTCTACTCTTCCAAATTTATAAAATATAATTGAAAACAAGACTTAGAAAATATAAAATTTAAATCTTGAATAAAACCACAAAGGGAAGTTACAAGGAGAGAGGACTGGACTTAATAGCCTGAAGGCCAGATTTTCAGCTGCCATACTGACATTGAAAAGAGCTATGCAAATTTATACAATTTGAGGATCTTTCCACAAACTGTGGTCAGTCTCACCAGCTTCAGGAATGGCATTCTCATTGTAACCAAAGAGTTGAATGTTAGTTATTAAAAAACCTGAGGAAGATCAGACAGTAGGTAGGTGAAAACTAAATGCCTCTGTGGTTCCATTTTGAAGGATCCATCTCTGCTGCAAGGTGACTTTCAGATGTTCCGATTCCTTTAAAGAAGAACCTCCACTGCATTTCACTTATAGACATACCAAAACCTTTTTTTCACAACATTTTGTAAATAAATTGAGCAGGAAAACCAAAGACAACTGAAAAGGATTATTGCTGATTATTGCTATCAGAGAGATGGTGAGCAGTGAGCACTTGTGGGTATGATCATTCTTCTTTGCAGCACTGGATATAGCGTTGCATAGAATCAGTGTAGTAGTATAGAGTATCAGACTCTGTGATTAAAAGTTGTATGATGTGCTCACCAATATGAGCTAAAAGGGAAAAAAAACATTTTTTCACATTCCCCCCCCCCCAGATCAGGAGAGAGAGAGATATATCTATGTGTGTGTGTGTATATGGGTGTGTGTGTTTATCAAAGAGTTGTATGTCTTCAGTTGCCAGGAAACAAGGCCATGATCATATGCTGATAATCTGGAATATGTTAAATTTAGGGCAGTATATTTATATATCTCTGTGATTCAGAGTTTTTAATCATCTTTAGAAGAGTTTGTAGCTGTAGCAGTCCCCCAGCTGGGCATTCAAAATTTAGTGGTGTTTGTCAGCCTCATCATGCTTAATACACATTCAGGGTATCCTAAAAGAAGGTCCTTTGACTATTTGTGCTGCAGAACACTACAGGAAAGCTTTCACTACTGTTTTTAAAGGAAAAAGTGCCGTTCCCCTGCTCAGTTCTGGTTGCTTCCTTAGCCCTTACTTGCTCCAGTTTAATCTTTTGGAAATGTTAATGTCTCTCTGCCAGTGCTAGTGCAGAGCAATTCAGAGCAGCACTTGCATTTTCTGAAAGCCCACTATCTATGTAGTTATGCCGGGATACAAAGGAGTAAACTACTGTATGCTCTTTCTCGGGCATACCTGGAAGAGTCACATGGAATCTGGCCATAATAGTGCTTTCAGAGGAGTCAACGAGAAACTCAGATTAATTTATGTTAGACTTGTGGATAATGTATACTGGCAAAAAGCATTCCTTGTAAAAAATGGAAAAGCAATAAAGAGGAGGATATGAAAATCTCATTTAATTAGTTATCCAGGGCATGCAGATGGTGCTAAAATCCAAGAACAGAACTAACTCAGTAGCTACAAGCATTCTAGGGAATGAATCATTAGGAAAGTGGAAGGATAAAAAAACCCTCAGAAACTGTTGTGATACTGAAGAACAAACCAGCAAAAATGATGTAGAATAGGATAGTGGCTGAGCAGCTAAACAAAACTTATTTATTTATTTATTTATTGAAATTCTGTGGATAAATCGACAGTGAAGACATCAAAATAAAATTAACATTACAACTGTGTGGAGTATTGCAATCGGGGAAAGTGTTGCACTGTGCAGAGTGGCAAAATGCTATGCTTCACAACAGTTAACAAAAATCTAGGTACTTTACAGTAAAGTTTATATGCCTATAAAGGAGCTTGTCTGGGAGGATCTCCCAGTTCACTGAACATGTATATTCAGTACTTTTTTTTTTTCCTGGCAAAGAATCAGCATTTGCTTCTAATGCTAGAAATACTGCTGATGACACCAAGGCTGAATTAAGGCTTTGCTTACTTTTATCTCAGCTACAAGGAAGACATGAAAGCAAATACTGCAGATTTCTGTGGAGCTCATTGGAGCTCATTGTAAATCAGACTGATGGGATGGTTTAATTTTTCAGCCAGATTTGATGGGCTAAGACAAGCATCTTTTTTCAGCGATACATTTATTCTGGGTTATTTAGAAACTGGTTGAAAAGCAGTGGCCTTGCTGATACCCAGGTATTCTACTGTTGACTGCTTCCCACTAAGGCCTCTTATCATGTTACATAAATCTTGCAATGAGTTTGCTATCCGAAATACAGACCTACTTCTCACTCAGTCTGACTAGTTTTAATAACCAAGTACCAAAGGATTGCAATATTATAGTTCCAAAATTTTTATTACCCTTCTGAAATGATACAATTTATGTAATGCCACCTGAATTGGAAATACAATTATTATTTAAATAATCTAACTCTGAAACGTTTTCAGAAATATTTAAGCGCATTAGAAATTCATCCAGGATACCTTTGGGGGATTTTAATGGATTTCGTGGGTTTTTAGTAGTGGATTTTAACGAAGCAAAAAGTGAATTTAAAATGTAGAAATCAATGTATATGTTGCTTACAATGAAAAAAATGTTAGTCATTCTGTGGCAACAGAGACACATTTTGTAATACAAAATTAATAGTATTCTGGGTTACACTAAAAGGTGTGCTTATAAACAGTATCAGGGAAATCCTTTAATGTTTACTGCTATGATGTAGCCATGGAGTACTCAGTTTCGTATATTCTTTGTATAGCGAGACACACAGAAAGTTATGTTTCAAATCTTTTCTTTAATAAGTTATACCAAAAAAAGAGTGCTAACTAAAGAATGTAAGAAGGAAGCTATAGAGGTCTCTTACTCAATTGTATAATCACCTAAAGGTATTAAGAAAGTTTTGGTGAAGAACTGTTAAACCAGCAGTTAATAAAAGCATTGACGCTCTTTGAATTTTTAGTTTTAGATATATAGGACACAGACAACATTTGGAATACACTGTCCCTTACAGAGCTGGAAAAATGAACCTTAGGAGTGTGTTTGATTTAAGGAAAAATGGTAGTTACATCATACTGTGATATGAGTAGGCGTCACTGTTTTAGTGATGTTGATTTCTGCTCATGTGACAACAACCAATATTTAAGCAGATAGTCATGCATAACTTTCTTTCAAGACAGTTCATTGGCAAGTTTTGACATTTTTTTTTCAATGGAAACTAAAAACTTGGGATTAAATGGACATGCAGAACTCCTTCAGCTTCTTTGTTTAGAAAAGGTTGGGTTTATTTAACCTTAGTTCTTGCAGCCTCTAATGGCAAATATATATTTAAGTATATTTCCTGTATTTTAGCACCCCATAAATAAAAACTGCCATGACACACACCTTTTACTATGTATTTACATTCTGCATAGCACAACTGCTTCTACTCCATTCAAGGCCTGACTGTGGTGAAAACAATGTAACAATACGATCTTTATTTATAAGACATAATCTAAAGTGATAAAAAATGAATAAATATTACTTTTTTTCCCCTCCTTACCTTTACTAGGCAAGCTCATGACTATTAGGCAAATGATGGTGGTTTTCAACACAGTTGCAGAGGTAACGGTTGCTCAAAGAAGTGGTGGAGTCTCCATGTTTGTGGAGACACTCAAAATTTGACAGAGTATGACCTGGGCAACCTGATCTGTCTTCAGAGCTGGCTCTGCTCTGGACCTTCCAGAGGTGCTTTTTAAACTGAATTATTCTAAGATTCTGTGACTTACAACCAGCAAGACATTGAAATAGTGGCTGAAGTTTTCAATCTTAATTGGCAACTGTGAAAAATTAAATTTAGAATGTCAGTTCTAGAAGATATAGCTGAATAAGAATACCTGTGTAGATGAAAGGTTTAGACTGCCTATGGACAGCGGAATGCACAGTGGTGTACAACTCTTGAGCTTATTATTCATAAACAATCCACTGTGATGAATAGAAGATTTGGGGTAAATGGGAAGGGTCTGGAAAAATGCAGAGGACATATCATTTTTTATGGTCTTTGCCTTGGATTTTCTAACATTCAGCAGAAGCTGGGAGTTGACTAAGACTAAAAGTGACTCTGGCCACATTTTTCCCACTATCACCATAACCTGGAGTCCTGACAAGGGTTAAATATGGGAAAAGACAGTATTTTAAAGGAGAGGCACTGTATTTCATTGAACCATTCCCGGTTTACTTTGTCATCACTAGATGGACAGCGTACAGGGAACTGAAAAGCTGTACACCACTGTGTATCCTAGAGCTCAACACCTCATCAGGAAGCACCCGGGAACCTCTAAACCCTGCCCTTCTGAAGTGTCCTGATGGAGGTCTTTCTTTTTGTTCTTCTGTTTTCATAGTTGCCTTTTCCCTTTCTAAATACCTATCGATTTAATACGTTCTTCTAGAAAATGCCCAACTCTGCTTTTTGACCAAAATTCCATGAGTTTATTTCACTCCATCTAAATATAGCTTTCCCCAAATCCAGGCCAGACATGCCATGTAGATGCAGCTGTCTAATTTTGCATATTTTTTTTTGTGGTATGAAACCCAGATTTGCCTTACCCTCCTTCCAGGTACAGTTGCTTACGTCCAGCTGCCTGAAAGATTTCATATCTAATGAAACTGGATTGGGGAGGTTGAAATGATGCGAAGACAGACTCCTGGGTCGGTAGAAAGCAAAAATCCTTCTCTACCCACAGATTGTACGGCCTTCCTTTTGTGCCGATACCATTTTGTTGGTGTTGTTGAGTGGTCTGAGATAGATCTGTTCTGGCAGTATTCCTGACTACATATTCCTGTTTCTGTTTTCTTGGTGTGCCACCATTTCATTACCTTTTTTAAGAATAACCTTTTCAATGCACAACCTAGTGCATCCAATTTTTAGAATTAGTAGTGTGTAGAGAGGTATTTCATCAACAAGGACATTGTAATTGCCTGTACATTAAAACTGCATCTGCTCTGTTTTGTACAGTATTTTGGTCTGTATTAATTGTTGGTATTAGTAGCTCTTATTAGTGGCTACTATTAGTATCTAACAGTAGCTTCTAAAGACTCCAAGAAACAGATGCGAAGTAGAACATAATGCTGTTTTTCAACAACCTAGCATTAGGGCAATACAAGCCAAGGTGAAAAACCACTATGAGCAAGGAACAGGGGAAAGGGCAGGAGGACAGGACAAAAGAGTTGGAGAGTGAAGGAGGGAGATGAAATGGTGATACTAAACATTGGCCACTTTTAAACAACTGGCAGATTAAGACAGCTGAATGATAGTTTTTTCAAATATCCTTTGGAAATTTGAAAGTAGAATAAAGTAAGCAGTTTTATCATTATGGTATATACATGTATTTAAATTTCTGACATTAATGTTTTTCAACAATGACTCATCTGTCTCAAAAAGCAGCTATAGAGGATATATCAGATAACGTTTTGCGTTACTGTACAATTCACCAGGCTAAATTAAAACATCAGCAGAAGATTTTGAATTAATATTGTGAAAAGTCTAATAAATTTTAATGATAAGAATCAAAGCACTTTAATATGCCAAGATTAATCTTTAAACACATTTTTATGTCTGTTTTTTCCAGGTTAATGCTCAAATTAAATTAATCATAAGCTAAAGGAAGTTTTGTTTACCACTGTCATCCTAGTAATAGTTTGCTTTATAATGCAGAGTATGTCAGCACTGGTTTTCTGAAATTGTCTGTACATCAGGAAGGTATGATTCTGCTAACCTTCTAGAAGTGGTGTTGCTGTTTGGGAACCATTTGTGTGATTACTTTGTAGCACATGGCTCTTGATTTACATTCCGTAATTCCTTGCCATATGTTGAGGGCTATTTAATAATTAGAGCAGTTAACTGTGAAAGCAGCGTAAATCAATTTCCCTCTTACCTGGGATTATTGTGCACATCAGAGGACATGAAACATTTTAGTAAAGTTCTGTAGCTGCAGTTAGAGATTGGATTCAGTTGTATCTGACCAAATTACATGTATTTTTTATGTCCGTACATACATATTTGGTTCTGCACGTGCATTTTTTTGTCAAACCAGTAGAGATCATGCATCCTAATCTGCAATTTGTTTGGGAAAAACATGGATGCCCCACGTTCCATCTGCTTATTCTGTGTTTTTTACAAACTGTAAGTTAAGTGTCTTGTAATCTTGTAGTGTTATGACTAATAGAGTTGACTGCAGTCTGAATTCAGTGCCATGGACCACTGACCTTCACTATGTTCTGAAACATATAATTCAATAAGAATCAGTTAAAAATTGATGTACGCTGTAAAACCTGCATGTCCATTAGATGTACATCATGGCTTTTCTCACAGCAGTGACACTGAAAATGTATGAGAGAACTCAGACTACTTTGCAAAAGGGGTGACTTTTATATCTGAGTAAATACAGAAGGTACGTGAGGGTGAAGTAACCGGGAGGTATGATCCACCATTGGTAATGGAACAGATCCATGTCTCCAAGCCCCAGTACAGTGCTCTGTTTTACAGGTCACATAACTTCTAACACAGATTTGACCTGAGTGGAGAGGTTTATGCAGGAGATATATTCCACCTGGAAGATGACTTCTAAATAAGCTGTTTTTTGAAACTCCTATTTTTTTTTTGTTGAAGTGTTTATAGTCTGCTTGCATTTGTGATCTTTCATGTGAATGTAGTTTCCTGGGGTTACCTATCTGCGTTTAACATCTTCCTCTATTTTAATTTAAAAATTGCATCCTCTTGATCCCTTAAATACCTGAATGTCAGGAAAGCAATGTATCTTCTGACTGAAAGATTGCCCTGTCGTTACGAGTTCTTCTTCTCTTGGTCTCCATTGCTTGGTTCTGATTCTCTCATCCAAGAGAGGTAATTGTCTTCCAACACATTCCCTGTTTTTTCTTTCTTGTATCCATTCCCAGTTGTCCTAAGATAATAGGTTCTCCAGACCACTTCTATCAGGAGATTGGGAGTTATTAGAGCCATCCTTTTCCATTCCCTCAAGTGTGTGAGCCTTTCAGCAGAACAGCAGAGCAGAAAGGGAATGGAGGGGAAGGAGAATCTGCATTTATCTTTAAGAATTTAGAGGTGGGTTGAAGGGACAATTCCTGCCCTGAATACACCAGCCTAATGTTCTAGATATTTCCTTCTGACTGACAATCTAAAGGCTACTGTAGATACCTTTTTATTCTCATTATTTGAAGTAATTTACATTTGTCACAATTTATAGGCTCACTGAATGAGGAATGAAGTCCATCTGGATGAGAAGAGGCTAAAGAGCAGTTGTAGTGTGGAGTATATAAATGAGGAAAAACAGAAATCTGAGCCTTCGATTCAGTGCTGTGTTGATAAAACCCCTCTGGCATCCTGAGGGCATGCCATGGCATTTCACGGACTGTCCTTATCAGTGTCCATAGTGTAACTGAGTACCAAACAGTGAACTTCTTTCTACTAGATCTTTAAATGTGAATTTGGTACTGCATTGCCTCATGCAGTTTCTGAACAAAAGGGAAGATATTTCCTCCTGGAAAAATAAATAAATAAATAAATAAATAAATATGAGAAGGGAGAAATATAAATGCCTGTTGTTTGAGATAAGGGAATGGTCACATCCTTAATAATCCCTTTCTATCTGCTGGGTGCTAAAAGCTGTCAGAGAATTCTTTTTTTTTTTACCAGGCGTTTTGTCTTTAGTTGACCATAAAAAAAATGAACAGATAATCTTGTTTGCTACTGCATAATATGCTATTTTTAAAATAACCAATTGTTTTAAAATAATATTCTGTGGTAGATGCTGTCTGCGTTTTCACAAAGCCGTAGTATCTGCTTAGAAGAATATGCACTTTAAGAAACTGGATTCTGGTTAAACTCATATTAGGCATTGTTTCAAAGAAAAAAAATACTGTTTTGCATTTTCTGCCTGCAAAAAAACCAACCTGTTAATATTAAAAGCAGATTCTTGTCCCAAATATGTAGCCTTTCCACATATAGAAGCCTGATGGGTTCTGAAAGTCCCATGGACAGCCAGAGGGGAATTCTTTTGTCACAGGCAACCATAAAAGACAAATTTGAGGCTGCTTAATCCAAGCTCTGGGAGTATCCTGGGAGTATGTTTTAGAGAAGATTCTGGGAAACACTGCTATCTGTAAAGTAGCTTGGAGACATTCAAGTGACTCAGCCATGGGACTTTTGAGTGCTACAGTGCACTTCTTGTAGGCACATTACACAGACTTAATCTAAGACCTTTTATTTTATTATTAACTAGATAACAGAATAGTAAGTGACAACCCTGTAACATGTTAAAACGGGATTTAAAAAAAAGATTGCCCCATTACTGCCCATGTTACTATTTTTTGCTCATTTGGGGGGTACTTGTTTGATTTAAGTATTAATATGATTCTCTGCAGGGTCAAGCCATGAACTCGTCGTTTGTCAGGACTCCTGTTTAGCAAGAAGCTTATTATCCATGACCATCCCACGGGTTGTCCTGCCAAACAAAAAAATGTTAAGAATAAAAAAAAGGCAACTTGGCAGCCAGTCTGATTTATGCTGTGTCTCAGAACCCATACCTCTATTCCTCCTTTCCCTGCATTTCAGCAACTGCGGGGATCAGGGAATGTAAAGAAAAAGTGTACCTACCTGTTCTTATGCAGCCTGGGTATTTAGGGTATTAACATACACACAACCTCCAGCTGATTTTAGTAAGTCCATGCTAGCTTGTTTGAGAATATTAGAGTAGTCTGGATAAACATTAATTTCCTGTACTTCATCGTTTTTTCACTACTTTTAAAATAGTAACTGCTGGCTGGTTGATAGAAGGATTAGAATGCTGTCTAGTTTTTTTGACACTGTGTCACAATCTTCTGAAATGCTATTACAGAATTTCATACAGCGTTACCTATTAAAAATATATTTGAGGCTCCTGCTGCAAAAAATGCATTAAGAGTGCCCACTAATACACAGGTATTAAATAAAGGCACTACCTTTTTCTACCATTGGTTCCTGTCATGCTTGAATGCAAAGTACAAGGCTAGCAAAAGATAAAAGAACTGTAGCTCCATTTTTAATGACTGTATGATCCAGGACTATAGTAACCAGGCACTATACACGGACAGTAAAATTAATCTGTCTGAAAGGATCATAATTTTCAATGCTTTCTTAAGTCGGTTGATCTCTAGAGGAGCTCCATCAGCCTTTGGGACTTCAGAACATGTGAATTTCGTACTTTGCTCTGATAGCAGCAAGCCTTGGGAAGATGCCGACTTCTGGTGATAATGAGTGTTTGCCACAGAACAAGCAAGACTGTTCTTCCCAGAGCTTCATCCTGCTGTCTGTCAGCTCCAGGGTGCCAACTCTTTTTGCCATGGCTGACCACAGAGACAGGCATTCTCCAAAGGCTTCCTCTGAAGCTGGCCATCACTAGGGGAGGCCTTTTGCGCTGACTCCAGTGGGTCTGGCATGCCCCCAAATCTTCATTAAATAATTAACAAGGGTATTAAGCACTGTGACAGTGTCTGTTTTAGCTTAGAAAAAGTAGGGTGTAGCCAAAGGGTGAAATCCTGTATGTATTATGTATGTATTATCACAGTTCCTTGGTCACTCCAGTGTGAGTTCTGCGTCCATTTCACATGTCCTTGATGCGGAAGGACTTTGTCCTCTGATGTTCTTCCAGGGAATTATGAGAATTTTGGGGTTTTTTTTAATGATTGGAATGTGGGAAGGTACTAAAGGAGAGCCACCTCTCATAACTTGTAGTTTGCCTGGCAAGTTGACATGTTACCAGCATAAGCCAAAGCGGATCCTGAAATCTAACCTGGAGAAAATCTAGGCTGAATGATCTTGGTTAGAAAAGCACCTGGGCCTGCGTAAGAGGAGGTGAACAAGCCAATGAGCTAGCAACTAAAATCAAGTGAGTCAGGAGCCACTGTGCAATAAAGGTGTATCTTAAGAAGCCCAGGCTCGGCCACTTCATGACTGTAAAGAGAAACTTGAAGGTGCTGCTTTTTTAAAGTGATACTGCTGTTATGGGGACATGTGTTTTGGAGTACGGGAGGGGCTGTCAGAGTGAGTGTATCAAATGGGATGATTTATAAATGCTGTGACTTGGAATAAAGCACAGAGGTTATACATGAAATTAGCCTAGAAGGGTAATGCAGCAGAATTTGACAGGATGTTCCATGACTCTAAGTACCAAGGTAATAAAATTCAAACATTTAAAAAAAAAAAAAAAAAAGAGAAAGGCTTCTGAATGTAAGTTTCTAAAATCTGAAATAATTTTGGGGATTGTTCTGCCTTACCTGCATGTTACAGTTTCCTTTCTAATAGCATAAGCCTCTAAGCAGAGTAGATGGAAATACAGTTGCATGGGAGTAATAACTTTGCCATCCTTACTTCTGTGATGACACCAATTCAGGTCAGTCTAAATAATTACTGCTCCACTTTATCAAAGTCTGCTCCCTTCCATTTCCAGACTTGTTTGAGTGCTCTTGTTCTCTCTGTCTTCCTCTGTCTCATTCTTTAGACAGTGTTGGGGCAGTCTGGTTCATTTTAGCTTTATCATGCTCATCCAGTTGATCTAAACAATGTAGTAGTCCCATTTGTTAATCAGCCTGGTTATTATAAACAATCTCTTTGCATACTGATGGAAGTGTCTAAAGGGATAAGGTTTAGTGCTGATGTTTTAGTTTTCATTTGAATGCCATGTAGTTTTGGTTTGCTGCCAAATGTGTTGTGTGTTAGCTAAGTTCATTTTACTTCAAGCTTTTAAGTAACCCATCTCAGTAAGATCACATTTCTTCCAGCCAAACTCAACTATGTTTTCACTTCATGTTTCTATTGAACATTTTGTGCAACTCCAACTAAAAATGACTCACATTTGTTTATTTTAGAGCTGAATGCTTTTTAATTCTTTTTCCTTTTTTCTTGGTATGTGAGGATGTAATGAAAAGGGAACAAACTGAGATTTGGAGGATTTCATGGTAGTCTGACTTTATGGGAACAGATTTCGTATTACCCATGTGTTTAAATTGCCCTTCCCAATGATTTCATTCACTCCTTCTTGTTCCTATTTTCAACATTTTGTTTCTCCCTTTGTTAATTGTACCATAGTCAAGACTATTGTTTATAATTACTCAGTTGTCTCAAATGTTTATACAACCAAAGCATCCATGTTGTATTAATATCTTTACAATGAACCTGTAAATTGGAGGAATATTCGGTTTAAAAGATAGGGAAAAAAATCCAGAAAGATGTCTAGGTAGTTAATTGCTGTTCTAATCACTTGGCTGTTGATACCTCTGAGATTGTCAAAATGTTGCTTGAGGTGCCAAAAGTCTATGAAGTCCAACAGTAATGACTGAGAGTTTCTACATTTCTTCTTTTCCCTGTGCAAAGAACCAATTAAGTTATGCACTTCTGGGTTGCTTCAGACTCTATTTCATGTTTAAGTACTGGCAGGATTCAAGCTGGTTGAATTGGTTGGCCAATTCAAGACTGGTTGATTGGTTGGCCCGATGTTATATGGGCTGCACCCATCAGTACAGTACCTTTCTCATCAGGGATGAAGTACGTTCTACCTTAAACATCTTATTTATTCTCTTTCTGATTTGCAAAAGGGATCTGAATCCATCTCCCACTTTCCAACTCTGTTAACTAGACACAGAGCTTTTGATCGTTCTGGGAGAGTGTTTTCTTCCACTGGAGATGTTTTACTGTGTATACAATATCTACGTATGTGTCAGAGCATGGACTGAGACCTATGTTTTGTACTGCTGGACTGTAGAGCCATTCACAGTCTTTGACCAATCAGCCCCATACAGACTGAGGGCTTAGGTTTGGCAGTGCCTACATCTCCTGGACCCCACGTATAGTGGGATTAATTCCTTCAAACAGCCAGGTCTCCTTTGTGGAACATGGGGAAAGCTAGGCATGTTGGCACACCTCAGAAATGGTGTGGGCATAGCATTAACTGTCTGCAAATGTGGGTCATAAAGTCAATAAACTGAGTGGGGATCTGTCAAGCTAACTAATTAAAAAATACTGAAGAGAGGCATGCAGCTGAAGCCTTTTCTTATCAACACAGGTGAAACATCCAAGTTTGGGTGGGAAAACATTACCAGTCTCTACTTCATCTGTTCACAGTGGTGTGCCCCCTCTAAAGCTCATGTCATTCCTCCTTTCCTGAAAAGAGCCATGAGAGTAGCTGATAGCCTGGGATGATGGAAACTTGTGAGAGAGCGAGAGCACCTCTTGTCAAGTGCATGCTCTGATTTAAAGCAGAGACGTGAACTGAAGTTACTGTGTGTCAAGGTCTGTCTGGACCACAAAAGTGAATTTTCTAAGGTAGGGCATGCTTACTCAGTCTTTGGAAGGAATTTTTCTGCTTTGTGTAAATAACTAGTTACTGAGCAGAGACTTCAGTTTATGTCTGCTACATCCCATGAGTACTGCTAGGCTGTGGAATCAGACTCTTGCTTGGTTTCTTGCTTTCTCTTTCAAAGTCTTTCTGGACCAGTAAATTTATAATTATTTATAGTTTGAGGAACTCATTGGGACTTGGTTGAGAGCCAGTTCTTTAAGCTGCTTGGCAGCATCAGGATATTTTTGCCTTAAGGTGGAAATATAAGCATCCAGGGAATTTTAGATACTGACAATGTTAGACAGGAATTTGGGACTAAAGGGGATTCAGACAAATATAAGTGCAAAATTTAGTCATTATGATCTGGACCACAGAGACATTCAGATTAATTTTTATTGATTTAAGTGGAAACTTGGAGCTTAAATAACTTTGTGGAGCTTGTCCAATATACTTAAAGAGATAATTGGGCACCAAAATCAGTCTTTAGCCCTACCCTTGAGTGACTTTCTCAAACTTGTGGAGGAAGCCTATAATAAAGTTAAAACTGCACCTCAAATGTCACTTTTATCCAAGGCTCTTCATTCATAGGACCCTTTGGAAATGTGTTTAGTTTTGTTACCTGAAGTAATAAGGTTTGCAAATTAAAGGTCTCTTGGTAGAGAGAGAAGAAAAAGTAGTAAAGATAATGTTTGTGTATGTGATCTGCACTCTTTTCTTCTTTTTGAGTGAGAGTTAAACCCCAAATCTGTCATGTGCATGTGAAAATTATCTTAGTAACGTGTGAATGTATCACTCGGCACAGAGAGAACTTTTTAATTTTCCATTTGCTAGCTGGAAACAGTGCTCTTACAGTTTGCACCAGTGTCTTTTACATACAGGACAAATCTGAGTAATTACCTGACTGTGGAGATATATCACATTATTTGAGTTGCTGATATGCCTACATTTCATTCTGTGCACATTTTGTCTGTAACCTACACCTAAAAAAGACACTAGCTCAGCTATAAACATATCTGAAAATGTTTTCCCAAGTCATATTTTTTGCCACAGAAAAAAAGGATGTTGACAGTTAAGCGAAACGTTTTTTCCAGGTTAATGTGTGGTTTTTTTAATGGTCAAAAAGTCTCACTTATATCTCTAAAGATACGCCCACTTTTAACTGAAGTTTTATATTACAGTAAATTCTCCCTCAAATGTATATTTTCCTGCTATTTCGGACCAGCTATGTTCAATTTCAGAATAATAAATACTACTTTTCTGAAATAAAAATTCCAATTCAGGTATGGGCTTATACACAGGACCAGGTATTCAGTTAGTCTAAATGACGTAATGATATTTATTTCAAGAGTACGGTATTGCTTTACAGGGTTGCCCAACTTCATGAGTTCTGTGTAGGCCTTTGGAGGGTCTGATAGTCTTTACATGGACCTGTCTATTTTTTACATGATATAATGTCTGTTAATGGATATAAGCTCTTCAGAGGGAGATCAGTTGGGGTCTGTTAGCCTACTGGCTTTCAATTCCTCTATCTTTCTCCAGAATATTTTCTCCGGAACATATTCTTGTTTCAGTCAACACCATGAGAAATCAAGTACAGCACCCGATTCAGGTCTCATTTACACCAAAGTGAATCAAGAGAGCAACTGTTAACAGTAACACTTACAGGTATTACTAGGTCTTACTGGTAAGCTTGCTCTACATATACTCTGTTAAAGATGGAGATTTGAAAGAGAAGTTTACTTATGGCTCATATTAAGAAATTGTCTTGCCAATAGATCAAGGATAGAATGAGGCTATTGGAAGTGAAGCACTGATGTCAAGAAGGAAGTGAATTTGTTTCTTCTCACAGTTGGCTTCAATTTACAAATTGGAAGTGTATTTATGTAGGCACATGTGACTTTGAAACTGTTGTAATTTAACAGTGGATAATGAATGAAGATGCTGAGTAGCTGGATAGATAAAACTGTCACATAAAGCACCAAAACCAAATATAAAGAACAACTGTCAGAACAGTATTTTGAAATATCTGCATTCCTATGGATTTTGCTGCTCTTATGGCTCCTTGTTGCATGACCTCCTCTGACCCCCATTCCCTACCAGCCACAGAGTACCTTGAGCTGTCAACAGACACACTAAGGAGCTTGTCAGATAAGGGCAGCATGTTGAGTTGGAACAGTGTTTGATGGATTAAGAACCTGGCTGTTTCACCTGTGCAATTCCTGACTTGTATTATGAATGACAATTTCAAAGCCTTTGGGCAACATTGCAAAGCATGCCCTTGGAGACCATATTACAATGTCAGAACAATGTCAATTCCAGTTAAATAATTTTTTATAGCAAAATAATTGAAGTAACATCAAGCTTTTGACAGCATTTCCACAAAAACTCAGAAATCCTCAGATAAGGCTCCCACAGCACTGCAGCTTGACCTCCTTTTTTATTTTTTGTTGACATAATTAAAGAGCAGTATTTTATTTTCACATTTTTTTTGCATTCTGTAGGAGCCCTTCAGTTACAGCCTTGCAGTGTTCTCCTGGGTACTATTTACACTACATTTAAAATAATGTTTGTAAGAAATTGTTTCATGCTATGCATTAGAACTGCGTATGTATATTTTAAAAGCTCTGTCCCACCAAGAACACTTTTGATGGTTTTGGATTACCTCAAACAGATTGGCTTTTGTTTTAGCTGCCCAAACCCTGGATTTACAGTTTTATTGACTGAAAATTCAAGTTTAAAAAAAAAAAAAAAAGTCCAACCCAGTCTACTAGCCTGTTTTCTTGTGAAGATAGCCTTGACACATTAATGGATAATATAGCCAGCTTCATGCAAACGAACATCTGGAACCTTGCTGATGGTCCATTCTGAAGACTTCGCAATGATCACACTCCTTTCTTCTCTTCTGTTAAACATGCTTAGGATGAGCCATGCATGTTTTGTCCCTGCTCTCTGCGAAGAAAGGATTATAGGTTATTTTAGTGAGAGGAGAGAAGGAATGAGCAAAACACAGATCATTCTCAAATTTGAGAAATATTCAGAAAATTTATTTCAAGAAAGAGAATCCTGCCTCAGAGTTTTCCAGGAAAGGGAGAGCTCTCAGGTGCGCCCAACCCTGCATGTCTAGCTACCCCACATCGCAGACACTGGAACCCTGTGTGCCCCTTCAGAGATGCAGGCAGGTGAGAAGGGATATTTGAAAAAAAGCAGAGAAGTTTTGAAAACTGCCTGGCAGGCAGCAGTCCAAAGGAACTCATTCAAAATTGAATTGCCTCTGTGGAAATTTCCAATTTTGACAAATTGGTAGATGCTGATGAGGAACCTTTTAATCTGACTTTCCTGACCATCTCTGTTACTTAACCTGTGATTGATTTAGACTTCAGACACTACAAATTCTCTGCCAAGCAGCCTACTTCAGCTGAGCCAGCCCTTCTACTGAGGAACAAGTCAGCAGGACTTCAGACCATCAGAAAGGGTATCCCAGCAGCTGGCGAAATAGCATAACAGAGTGGACAAAGGCATTGATACCAACTCTAACTAAGCTCTGAACTGCTCTTCTAATTTTTGACGAGTCAGTGATGTTGACATTTTCCAGTGTGGATAATTAATGTTGGACAGCTGAAGCCAGGTTTGGTAAACACCTGTGCTTCACATTACTTACACTTCATTTAATCCTTCTGCCTCAGCTTCCCAAGTGTGGAAAAATGAAGATAATGAAATTATTATCTTCAGAGAGAGGTTATTATAATTAATGTTTGTAAAATCCTAAATGTAATTAAAGCACACAGTAAACCTTCCAGCTAAGGATAGATAAGGATCTGTAAATCTTCTGCAATTTGGTATATTTATTGCTTTTTCTTACTTTTTCAGTTTTTTTCAGTTTTGGTATCATGACAGTTCAAGTAAGGAAAGGGAATGAGAAGAAACCAGTGCTTGAGAACCATGTGAAACATGGTCTTAATAGTTATTGGTTTTACTACTGCCATAGGATGTGTTTTTCTTCCTCTCTTTATTCTTAACTTTCTTGACTCTTTTTTTGTCAGTTTACCTTTGGCTTCCATCTTCTGAGAAATTTGCCTAAACTAAGTCAGATAAGGCTTCTCTTTTAACATTTATGACCAAGGCAAGTTAGAAACAATGCTATAATAGCATTTGCTGAATTTCAGAGCACTTCATGTGATGATGGCATCTACATGTCATATTCTTTGCCCGAGACTTCTTTCCCCTAAAAGAAGCATCAGAAATAGAAACTATACCCTTACCCTTTCCTGTTCCTGTTTCTTTGTTTAACCTTCAATGGCAGTGATTCAGAATAACTTAAGAGCTCGCAAGTATAAATGAGTCAGCCACCCCTCCTCCCAACAGAGGGTTCTTCAAAAACTAGGCTGTTTTTCAAAAGCATTAGGCCTCCATTGATTTAAGCACTTTTGAAAATCAGGCCTTTTAGTTATATGTTTAGATGTCCATCAAAGAAAAAGATTTTATAATTCTAGTGGAAAAACTTGTCCTTAATTTTTCTCAAAAAAATAGACTCTAGATTTGTACACGAACACATGTTGCATTGAACATTTTTTAGCTGAGTACATTCCTTTGGCTTTTCCACAAGCACTGATGATCCAGAACTGTTTGAATCTTCAGTGGGCTAAGTGTGATGACTTGTGCTGTTCTTGACAGAATGTGAGTTATAAAAAGTCTGTAACTGTGGTGCCTGCTGGATGAATTCTGATTAGAGAGTCCATCTGAAACTGTGCTTTGTGCCTCTGAATTGTTTTCAGTAAGTTAACTAGCAGGACAAACTGGTATGTTTTAATACAGACTTTATTTGACGAGCATGTATTCTTTCAAAGCAATAACTACAACACTTGTTGTAAAAAAGAAGGATTAATTTTTTCTTTTCGTAGACACTGATTCTGAAACCCCGAGTTAAAATTTGTAATTCAGAGGAATCTTTATTGTAACACTATGTAAAGTAACAAAGAAGAAAGAGACGCAAGGCTCAGGCTGCTAACACTAACAGATGGTAACAGGAATAATTCAAGATTTATTACATTTCAGCTGCTTTTGTCTTTAAGGACCAGTTTCCTTGTATGTTGGGTATGAATAGAAACTTATAAAATATGCAGAATTTTGAGAGAAAATAAGAGGCAGAAATAAAAATCTGCCAGTTCCTCTTTTGTGTACTTTCCTCTTTCTTTTTTCCCTGTCTTCCTTTGTTCTGTTTTCTTATCCCTCCTTTTCCCTCAGTCTTCTCATCGCTTGTAACTTTTCAGCTTCCCTTGTCCCTTTCATACCCTGTTTCAAGATGTTCTACCTCGTCCCTTCACTCTCTGGTGCAGCATGGCTCTTGCCTGAGGAGAAGCAGCCTGGTGGAGTGCCTGCCGTCAGGATGGACTCTCACTTCGGGGGAGAGCAACTGGTTGCATTGAAACTAACTGCTGTCTCCATTGCCTGGAGCTGTGGTGGTTTAAGGCAGTTTTGGCAAAAAAGAAATAAAGGTGCATGATTAATTTGCATCCATTCCCATTCCTGAGGCTATCGGGGATGAATTTGCCCCAGGACTTTTTATATTTACATTGAAGTGCTTATCTTAATTATGACAACCTGAAATGAAGCTCTTGCAGCTGAGGATCTGTGGATAGCAAGCCTCTTCTTCTTCCCATCCATCCCCCCTCCACTCCCCAAGTCTTGATCCTTCACTCCAAGGATTTGAAGTGATTTGAAGTGAGTAATGCACACCAACAAGGGGAATCTAAAGACTGTTGTAACAGCATTCAACAATATCTTGCGGTCAATTTGTTTGTTCTCAGCTCTGTCTTCTTTGCTCATTTCTGATGGGAGGATGGATCCAGAAGTATGTAGAAACAATATGATAGAATATGGGACTTTCTTTTTAATTAAAACTTAAAATGCAAGGCAAGCCTGAAGATTCCATGTCCTATAGTTTACTATATGCAAATTGTAAAGTCATTCCCATGTGTCAAATAATATGTCAGATGCAAACAACTGATAGCAATAGGGTGAGGTTACAAGAGGACCATGCTTCCAACCATTTGGGGCAGGGGGGGTGCAGGTTAAGATTTGCCAAGTGACTTTGTTGCCTATAGTAGCGTTCCTTCAGATTTTATCAGTACAATTGAAATTAGCCTTGGTTCTCTGCTGTTGGGATACCTGATTGTCAATCATATTTTTGTAACGCCAGTGTTTTTCATGCAATTGTAATTAAGATTTTGTGTTGTCATTATGGTACAGGCCAAATTTCACAGTACAGGCCAAATTTCAGTTAGTCCCTGCAGCACTGTTTTACCCCCTGAAGAGTAGCTCTCTTGTCACTTTTCCATTTCATCTCAGTCTGTGCCAGGTAACCATTTGGAGGGAATAATCTTTTTTTCTGGAGAGTCTCCCACAGGCAACATGCAGTCACTAGTCTTCTGAACTGTACTTATGGTTTCTGTATATTTCAGCCAGACCCATACTTCATCCTTGTCGAATACTAAGAACAGTGCAGACTCAGCACCTCTTGTTGTCCACTGACTTAAAATTAGTTTGTAAGATGTTTGGAGTAGAAATCAACTCAGCTTGTGTATGGATGCTGCATATGGGATTACAGAAGTCTCTATCACACAAATAAACATCTCTCAGGACGTGCAGGGGAAGTGTGCTTTTGAACTTTCAGAGTGACACATGGTAATAGTCAGCCTTTATTTATTTGCTTAAAAAGCAGAGACGATCTGGGAAAGAAGATTTTTTTGGGTAGGAAAGGCTTTACTAAGTCCTGTATTCTAATAAGCACATAACTAGTGTTCGGCTGAAGAAGGAAATTCAAGTTTCCTTAAAGATGAGGGTGCAGGAATGTGCCTCCCCCATGCTCCAGAAGTTTTCTGAAAGTACCGTATCACCCCATATCTGCTTTGCGTGCAGCTACATCCCTTTGAAAATACACTGCTCCCCATGCAGCTGCTCACGGAACACTTGCCTTTGCCTGGTGGCTGGTAGAGCATCCGCTGTCATGGGTGAGCACTGCTGATTTCTCCCAATAGAGGGCAGTAATTATACTGTTGGCCTCAATACAATTAAAAGTAAAATCTGCCTATGCCACATATTTGTCAAAAGGTAGCTTTTGGGAACATAGAAACTATTAACTCTCCATATTAAATGATGATTAAATATGGAAATCATAATATAACAGCAGGATCACTCATATGACAGGCAGCTATATAATTTTTAGGAATGGGAAATTCTGGGGTGAGTCAAATTGCAGCTAGCTGTATTCAAATATTTATTTTCCAGCCAGCAACTGGCTTTAAGGCAGAGAATTCCTCGTGTTGACTGTCTTGAATGCAGATGGTAGTTGGCAACTGCTGTAAGAAATTCCCTGCAAGTGTGTGCTATCCCTCTTAGTGAATATCGTTCCATTTTGAGCCTAATTGAAAACTGAAGATAGAAAACTCAGCAATTATTTTTCCCTGCAGTACAATATTTAATATTCTGATTTCATGGCTGTCTGACTACAGTGATTAGGAAGAACATTTTCTTATAGTATTTACAGTACCACAACAATGTATCAGGAGCATCGTGTATCAACGGAAGGAACTGTTATGTTAAAATACGTGCCACTTAAAAACATACCCAATTAAAAAGTAGGATGCTGTTGAGTGTTACGTTTGATGTAGTCAATAATTGCTTTGTAAGCTTTTTCTTGCCTTTGGCTTTGAAAAGCTATTCAGGATCGAGTAAACAGCCTTGAACTAGAAAGACTTTAATAGGAATGATCTGCAACAAGAGAGATAACACCTCTGCAACAAAGGCATTTTATGTTTAGAACTGTACTACCATGTTAAGTCCAAGACAGTGTGGTTATTTTTGCTGGTGGAGAAATGGGAAATACCTGTGTAGTTGCTGATGGTTGTATAGTCCTTCAACTGAAACAAACTCTCGTCCAATAACCTCTGTGTTAAGTTGGGTAGAGACCCCCAGTATTTACAACAGGAAACTGGTTAGGAGAAGTAAATAAGGACAGAAACTTTTTCAAAATGTCCCGTAATTTTGCATAGAGAGTTTGAAGAAGTACTATAAATTTAAAATATTTGCTTGTTTTTTCTTTTTATATTAGATAGTATTACTGAAGTCTTCACAAACATCTATGTGACCAGTTTTGGACCTGTTTCAGATACTGATATGGTGAGTTTCTGAATCTTTTGCATATATCGTAAATGGTGTAAGATATATACTATTAACTTCCTTTAAACTTGTATTCTGCTTTTACTTATTATGGACAAATTGGGAATGATTTCACTGAAGTCAGGAAGTGCCAAATCCCAGTAGTTCTAAAGATGGAAATTGGTTTATAGACCTTACATGATAAGTACACTTGTATTAGCTGTTTAGTTTGGACCAGTGAATCTCCTGATTATCCCCACTGACTGTACTTTGGTTCATATTCTGGAGCAGCCTTGAGATGGGTGAACTGGATTCCTCTTGGATGAAACTAGAGTGAAAGGTGCTCTGTAGGAGCACTCTTAATGTTGGCAACAGTCTGAGGGACCTGACTGGAGTCAGTCTAAACTAAACTTCTTGAAAGACATAGCTTGGAAGTTGGGTCATCAGCACCATTGTGGTGTTCTACAGATCTGTCCTTCATAATTTGCGCTATTTAGTAACCATTTAAAGGAAGTCAGTAACATTAAAAAGAAAGAAACTGTCAGGATATCGCTCTGGATTAGAGTTTTTCATGAAAACAGCAATGGAACAAACTCTGAGGCAAGGGGTCCTTTGCAGGCTCACTGCAAATCATACACAGATTAGGCAGAATGCGTTGCACCAGGGAGAAAGATCTTCATGGATATAACATCTCTGAAAGGAAAGAAGGGAAGGAAAACCTGAAGGTTAACTTTATCTGCCTTTGCCATTCCTGCAAGAAATTATTTCCTGCATGAGATTTTTTTTGAAGTGTTTTGAACATTCGTGATTATATATGAGACATACAGAATACTACCTATGTGTATCTATAGGTATTAAAAAATGAATATTTTTAGAAACAGGCAATATTTACCTTTTCTATGAAAACTTTCAGGTTATGCATCATACAAAACAGGAATCATCTTGATGTTACAAGCTAGGCTGCAACGAAACTAAATATTTCATGGTACGGTGTACATTTTAAAAGTTATTTGCTCATTGACTAACAGGTAGTCATATCTTTGGAGAATATGTTCTGGTTTTTTGTTTGTTTTTTGTGTATGATAGTTTCAGTTTTCAAGCTTTGTTTCGATTGTGATGAACACATTACTGAGGCTTCACATGAAAAGTAATTTCATAGGAAAAATAGACATTTATTTTCTTTTTGTCACTGTGTATGTTACTGATTCTCTTGAGGGTTTTTTCCTAATGATGTTAAGTTTCTGAAATGATTCTTACTTTATTACTAATTATAAAAAACAAGTATCCACAGCTATATACTAAGGTGATATGAACATCTTGACCTTGTCAGTCTAGTATCTCATGACTTCACAGTGTTTACACTTACAGTATTCTTGTGAAATGGGGACATGATATTAACCCAATTTTAAAGATGTGGTCCTGAGGCACAAGGAGACTTATTCAAGGCTGTGCAAGTCATCTGTGCTTAAATGGGAATTTAATGAAAAGCTCTCTGAGCCTCATCCCTAGCTCCTGAAATACTTCTGACATCAATGTGTAAATGTGTGGAGAACTCTGGGTTTCCATTTGCACAGACAGATATGACGGCACAGTAAGGGGTCGGGTCATTTGATGCTACAGCTCTAACAGCTCTGTGCAGAGGTGTTAATCGAAACAGAGTGCAGTGCATCAGAACGGCAGCTGTTACTGTAATGGGTAGGTCTATTTGCAGATAAGTAGATAGGTAAGTAAGAGCAGTTTAATACTTACTACTACAAGCTTCAGGGTTAATTTAGCTTGTTCAGTTGATAATTATAAAATCGTTTTGAAATGTATGAGCAGTCAATTAGAAAATTTCAACATGTGAGTTTTGAAATAATAGCTTCCAAACTATCACATATTCTGTCAAATATGAAGGTGACATTAGAGTTTTTACCATGAGCACTCTTTCATTTAGGTATTGCATTACTGAATTGATAATGTAAACTACTATACAGAGGATTTACTGATATTTTCTTCCGTAAATGTTGGAAGCTCCAGAATATTCTCATTTTCTAAGCTTCCTCCTTAAAAGGCTTCATTGGAAGAATAAATTTGACTCTTGCCCATGTCCTCCTAAATCTCCAGAGGATCCCAAACTGAATCTCAGATCTTTTCAGGAAGGCTGGGTCCCAGCCCCTGAGGTCCTCTGCTTTCACAGTGTGAGTGGTGAGGCCCTCAGTCACATCAGGTTTTTAGGATGGATACTACTGTTGCCCAGAAGTCTCAGAGTCAATTGCTGCCAGTAGGATTCCTTCCCCTGGGATTTTTCATAGCAACAAAACTCAGCAGGTATATGACTGCACCCCTTTGCATTATCTATTTGCCAGTTTGGGTTTTTTTTCCCTTTGGTTAGCATCTTGTGAAGAATAACAGTGCTCAGGAGAAAAGCCTGTTGAAAATGGGAAGGGGACTCACTGCCATGGGAGATGATTAATATGTGTTTACAGTATGGAAGAGGGAGGTGGCACACTGAAAATGATGGGTGGATAGGAGTTAAGGACACAGTTGTCGCATAGCAGTGTTGATTCACAAAGTTGATAAAATGTCATTCTCACCTTTGTTGTTGTTGAATCGATAGCAATTTGTGAGGCTTCTGTTTTCCTCACTTAGTAGTTCCCATTAATGATAATATGGTATTATGTGCAATCTGTGACTCAGTAGGATTGCTAGAATGTAGGTTTTTGTTCATATTCCCTGTATTTTTCCAATATCACAATTTTTCAAAAAAATAATTAAGTCCAGGGGAATTTGATCTTTGACTGATTTTAGGCTAGCTGAAGTTGTCATTGATAAGTTTAGGAGGTAAAAGCTGAGGCTGAGATTTTTCTCCAAATGTGTTAAGAGTCAAAAACTTTTGATCCTTGCTGTGGATTAACATTTTGACTAAGTTAAAAAGATGCTACTCTCTGTTCTGCCCAAAATAGTCGGCTACCAAATCTGTTGACTCTTGGCCAGAACTCTGTTGCAAACTGCGCTTCAGATGAACTGTTGTGAGTAAAATATTGGTATATTGGTATCTGTGTTAGCTGTGTCATAAAAATGCTATTGTATGTCAACCACAGTATTTAATGTCAAAGGAAATGCCAATATACAACAGGAATTTTCAACTTCGTTTTGCAAACTAATGAGAATCAAGGAAGGCAAACCAAAATATGGGATTAAACAGATTTTACTTTCACTGTTCTGTCTTTTTGAGCTGTTATTTCTCTGAAATGTTTAAGTTCAGTGTTGTAATGCTATGCCTTACAGGCTTCCAACCAGATCAGTGACACAAGTTTATTTTGACATTAGCCTGAGAGAAGAAAAGCTGCATTGTTTAGAAAAACAAACAAACCAAAAATTGAACAGAACAATTGAAAAGCAAAGCATATGTGAATTTTCTAAAAACTTATAAGGCTAAATTATGATTAAAGAGGCTAATTAAAACATTTGTAATTAAATTTTGTAATTAAACATTTGTTATTAAATATTTAATATTTGAAAATTCTGAGGTGAAGGATAATTTTGGTTGGATTATGATTTGTAGGATAACAAAATGGAAATAATTTCATGTAAATATGAAAACTGATTATTTCTCTGTTTTTTCAAAATGAATTATTTGAAGTCTGGTAGATTGATGTATTTTTAAATATGCTGCTAACCCTGATTTTAGCACTGCAAGCAAGGTACTTTTACAGCTTTTTCTCAGACTTAATTTCTTTCCAGGCTCTCCTGACACTTTGGCTTCTAAAATTTCCCAGATAACCATAAATGCTGATGTCCTTGATAGAAAAAAAAAAATATAAGTAATAAATGAGAAACATATTTACTCCTCAAGCAATGGTTATTATATGTAAGACAGAGCATATAGGCACTGAGAACAGTCTTTCCTGCTTTCCTACAACACGCAGTTAGTAGTAAGTGGCAGGACCTGAATCGGTTTTGCTTGAATATTAAAACTAACAAGATTTCTGAAAGTTTTGTGTTTCAACTTTCAACCTTAGCTTTTCATTGTCTTTGGGGAGTTTTGTTTACTGTGGTTACATCTTTGTTTTCCCCTATTTGTTTATACACAACAATTTATCCTAGTTTCCTGGTGATAGACCTCTATTTTTTCACTCTAGAGTCAAGAAACATGAACATTTCTCTGTAGAGATGGTCATACCCAGCTAGTTCATCACTACACACACATCCATCTTGTCAGTTTTCAATTAAACTTTCACTAAGTGTTTCTGATTTTTCAAATATAGCCAGAACAGAAATTTCAATGGAGGCTGAAGGTCAAATCCAGAAATGACTGAAAGGATTATTACATCATCTCTCACTAGAACTGAGGATGGTTCCTTAGAGAGAGTGGCTGAACTGGGAACCGCGTTTTTCTGTATCTGTTTTTCAGATTTCCTCATTCCATTTTGTATTTCAGATTTTGTCTTTTTCTATGAAACTTACTTTTTAGCTGTTTCAAAGTTTAATTATTAGCTATGGTTCCTTACCTGGAGAGAAGCTGTACAGGGGTTGTATGATATGTAAGTCAGACCAGAATAAGGGAATGCACCAAGATGATTTTTTCACAAAGATTAAAAAAAGCACTGCAATTATTTTACTGTAGCTTTTATTTTAACTCAGTAACAGAAGACTAAAGAGTAAAAGGCAAATAGAAATGATAAATACACTTGGCTTTCTTGGGTGTTGGGAAGCATCTAGGTTGTCTTTTTATCATTGATATGTTTCTGAAAAGTCAATCCCTTTTATTACAGGCTCAGGTCATTGCCTTTGCAAGTTAAATCCATAGGCTGAAATTTCGAGGAGAATATCTCACATGATCTCTTGCAGAATCTCTGTCCTTTTCTTCTGTTGGGAAGGCCTGTTCCCCTGTGCAGCATCCTGCCAAGTGGATCAGTATTGGAGATTGATTTGTCAGAGGCTGTGTCCAAGCCCTTCACTGACGTTAGCCCTCAGTGTACCTCTTGTTTGGATTCCTGTCCCTGGTACCAGGCATCCACTGTGTTTCAGGGTCGTTCTTTCTCCATGTCTGAATAAAACAGGGTAATGAGAAGTGTTTGTATTTTCAGTGACAGCAGTGTGAATAATATCCTGTAGTCTCTTTTCGAAGTAATCCCTATTCATATCTTTCATATTCCTCTCTTATCCCTCCTCAGTGCTTATTTTAGACTCAGAGTTCATTCTACATCAGGTGTATGGAAAGAAAGAGAAAGAAAATAATTCAGAGAAGGTCCTTTTCATAAATGGATATGAATAGGAAGACATTCTCCTCCCTAGACACTATCATTCAAACTGGTTAAACACATTTTTTCCAGATTTTTTTCAAATACTTCATGTTTAGATTAAATGCTTAGACAAAAATGACTGAAGTTGGCAGATGAAGCGGAAATAAAAGGCTTGAAATGAGTTCTTCAAATAGAGAAAAATCATGCTACAATTCCCTAGAAATATACCACGTATTCTTTATAGTATTAAAGGTCATATATATCTTGCAGACATTACTTACCTATTTAAAAATGAATACATGTTCCTTTGAAATGCAGTGATGGAATAGTGTTTAAGTTTTTAACAGGGCTGTTAAGGGTTTTGGTAAAGAATAACCAACAGTGCAGTTTCAAACCACAACCCTCCTTCATAAGGGAGTTTATTCAGAATATTTTCAAGAATTCTATTCACCAGCATATAAGATCGGCACCTCCCAAAGGCCAGAAAGGAATTTCTGGCTGTCTGCTATTTCCTTCTATGTTCTGTGTTTTGTACACATTAGGATGTAAGTTTTGGAAAAGAACAAACGGACTCAGTTTATACATCAGTGCAGTGAGATTTGATGTTACATACACAGCTAGTGAGGTACTCAGTGTTTGTGACTGGAGCGTTGAGGGGTTTTTGGGGAGAGGAGAATTGCATCCTGAACTCTTTCAGTCGTGATATTGTTAGACAACTATTTATTTATTTTTTTTTTTAGAGAAGAGATAAGTAGAAAGTGAGATGGAGGTGGTAGAAACATTGATTGTCCAATCTGGTAGACAGGCCTAAGTAAAGCCAAGCTATACAACAGTGTGCTTCAAGAACTATGGGGTTTTGCAGACTGTTGTAGTGTGTTAGCCCTTGTGTATGCCGTTTGTACATGCATAAATCTATCCCACAGAGAATGAAATGACCAAGACAACAAACTAATGATTTGATCCTCCCACTGTAAAGCTGATTTCAGCATTCACTCAAAAGCTAGATGCTTTTGTGAGGAATGCTTAATGAGGAAGTTTGGTAAATTAATTTGCAGAAGTTCCATCACAAACTTACACTCATCAAACCCACAAATACCAGATTATAGCAAAAATGCATCTACTGGGCAGATCATTTTGCTTTGAATAACTGCATTTTTTTGAGTCTCCTGTCTAAAACTCCTTTTTGGTTTTCTTGGAAGTGGTTTTGATACTTAGTTGCATACCAACCATGTTAGTATTCAACAGTACTAGTTGCATACTAATATTGTTAATGCTTTTAAGCTAAACTGAAAGAAAAATTGCACATTGCCTTAAGGTAGATATGACACCAAGAATGAGCTTTCTAAGAACTAAACTTAAGAAATTATACTAATCTAAAAATAAATATTAATATGAAGCCCCTATATTAGCTACGTGAGATTTAGGTTAATGAATCTTATGTGTTTATCTCGTCAGTGTATCAACCACAGTATTTCTGACTGTCTTTAAAGAATCAATAAAAAGATATACGTGCCATTTTCCCTTTCCTTATTTTTAATTTTTTTGTATTTGCCTTTTTAAAGCTTTATATTTTACAGTATTTAAAATTTGCTTTCATGGTTATATATGTGTGTCAGTTAATGGCTTTATGTGGTCAAGAAAAAGCCAAACTTTCTTTGGAGAACTGACTGAGAAAAATCTTTGCAAGTAGGGAATGAGGAACTCTGGCCTGAACTATTCACTGAACAAAATACTGTGTTCGAGAGGGTGATCAATAAAATATTCAGTCTGCTCCATGACAATACTGCTTGCTAATGGACACTCACAATTTTTGAGATGTTTGGAACACTTCCATCTTTACTCCAGATGCAAAGACTGCCAAAATCTGCCAACCATTAGCTGAGAGGGTGAGAGTACATTTTTTGTTGTTTGAACTTTTCCCATACAAATCTGGCCTTAGCAAAAAAGAAGACTGCCACGTAGTGAGGAGGGATTGCTTATACTCAGGTCAGTTAAAGCTTCTCCCAGAGATACTAATGTCTTTTTTTTACTGCGCATGCTGTTATGTACAACAACTGCGTATTAAAAGAAGAATGAAATTCCTTCGCCATTTTATTCTTCTGACCATTGAACTGGCAGAGGCTCAATTGCTTCTTAACACTGTAGTAAGAATCTCATCATCTGTACCTAAAATTTCATGTAAGCTGGTAGAATATCTATTTGAAAGATTATGTTTAATTGTACTGTGTTAGAATCCAGTTGTGAAAGCACCATTTCAGACACAAATCAGTAGGAAGCATTCGCTTGTCTAGAAATGATCACAGGAGTCCTTTGTAGTCCTGGAAGTATGCTCTTGTGATTTTGTGGAGATACTGCACTATATACTGGAGAGTGGTTTGGTAATGTCCAGAGAGAGCACAGGTTTTTTTTATATAGGAGAATCTGCAGATTGTATGAAACGAGTATCAGGTATTAATTTGAGTCTTTTTTTCTGGAGTCCAGATTTGCATTTCTAACAGAATGTTAGTCTTGCTTGGCAAGTAGACATTACACAGCGTTTACCACAAAGTGGTACATATATGGGATAGGAAATAGTTACAAAATCTTTATGTAGCATCTTTTGATAAATGCTGGGGTTTTGTCACATTGATTATATTCAAAATACTTTAACAGTTTCCTGTTTTTTCGTTTGTTTTGTATGGCAGTTATCATAGGGATATTCATGATCATAAGTAGAACAGATTTGGCTCAGGAGGGAACATGGGATCAGTGAATATAGCACTCGGATGCAAAAGGCATGGATTGTATTTTGCTTTTCATAACGCTCTGTAAATGGACCGGGACAAGTTAATTTCATCTCTGTGCCTTGGTTTCCTTTCATACAAAATTGAGATCCCAATACTTCCTTTGAAAAATGCACTGAGGTCTATAGAAAGGTAAGTTATTTAAGAATTATGTGTGATTTTATTGCTATTGTGGTAAATGGAAGGAGAAGGTGTTAATGATCATTCATACCAAACCTTGGTTTATTCCCTGTTCCTATCTTCTAAATGGGATGTTCTGCAAATAAAGATTTCCAGCATGGATTGGATGGAGAGCTTAGAATTACCTGTGAATCAGTCAGAGATTTATCAGTGGGATCTTTCAAGGCTGCAGCTCAGATTCTCTCCTGCTTATTCCACTTCCTAAGCAGTTGCCATGCATCAGATATGGTTTTTTGAAATGTTGCTGTTTTGATTTAGTGGCATTTCATGTCTGCTTTTTTTCCATTTTATATCTCTTGTAATTCTTTTTATATATGTTGGAAGACAGTGAAGAAGCAGGACCTTTGAAATTCTTTATTGATGGAAACATTACAAAAACTTAAGATTTATATTCTAATCATTTATGTGCAGGGATATTTGTCAAAGGAACCTGTAGGATTTATTACTCACTTCTGTTGAATTTCAGTGGGATTTCAAAGTCTTACTCCCTCAGGCTCTTCTTTCCACTTCTTTATACCACAAACATCAATCTTATACATAGCAATGATTTATTGGCAAAGCCCCTCAGACAGAAACCACAAGGAGGCTTTTAGGCCAATTGTTTTCCTTGAATTACGTGATATTTCTAGCCAGATTTCATATATTCTCCCTGCTTCAAGCACACTGTTCCTGCTGCTCCTGGTCCTCCATGATTTTATGTGTTTTGTGACTTTCCCTGGTCTACAACTGAACTGATAGATAACTTGGAATTTGTAAATTGGATTTTAAGTCACACAATATTTAGCAAATAACACAACGTATAAATTAGCAAATAAAACAGGACGATTGAATGTGATATATCATAGAGAAATGGGAAAATTACTTGTCGTGAGGCAGTGTCTCTGGCAGTGATGAGAGACAGTAAAAGATCAGGTATAATGTCAAAGAAATACATGTTGTGGAAGTGCATAATTTTGTATTTCACAGATATATTTCTAAAATGTTATTAGACATAATACCAACTGGCATTAAAGAAACCCAAGCAAATTAATTTTCAGTGTACTGCAGTGTTAGTTTTATTTAATATTTGTTTGAATAACCATAATTTTAATTAGAAAAATGACAAAATTGTATTGTAGTAATGTAAGACCTTTCGATATAGCTAAAAATTGCGCTTGTGGTTTTTGTCAGGTTAGTTTATAAGTATCCCATTACATAATTCTGAAAAGATCTCCCCAAGCACCTGTCACAGTTCCTAATGACAACTGTTTTCTCTCCTGCCCCTGCCATGCTCCTTCGGGTAACAGAATTCTCTTTCCTTTATTCCACATGCTCGTCTTAGTCTCTGCCCCTGACTTGGGAAAGGTCCTCACAGCTCCTTGGCTCACAGACCAAAGGAGCTAAAGAGGGCTGCCGCTTCTCGCTGTCTACTCAGTGCTCCTTTTGTACCACTGTATGATTGACTGAAAAAAACTTAAGCCTTGTTAATCAGCACACAAGGGAGCCAGCAGAAAGTGATGGGGGCTGATAAGTTCCTTGAAATCACTTTTATATTGAAATCACTTGAATATTTTATATTGGTTGAATTTTATCATTCGAAGATAATTTACTCAGAAATGGTTTACATAAACTGTAGCATTTGCAGAGTAATTGCAATAGTACAGACTGTTGTAACATACTAATATTTTGAAATCATGGGTCCATTTTGCACCTGTCCAACAAAACTGAAATTGCACCAAGGTAGCATTTGCCAATACACAGAATACAGTTTGCTTCTGACAAAGTTTTTAAGCTCTTCAATTTCCAATTTATATGCTGTGCTGACAGTAGCAAACCACTAAATCCATTTACAGATCCAATTTGAAGTTAGTTGATGAATTTACATTATCAATGTTTAATCAGTATCTTTTTTGTTTGTTTGTTTAGAACCGCAACAAAACCCAGCAGATGGGATACCCAGCGCTGGGTGACACAGGCATCTGGTCTATGTCATCAGTCTGTTTTCGCTTGCATCCTTTTCTCCAGACTGTACTTCCTTCCCAAGATTAGCCATCAAAGTTCAGCAGTGTGTGTCACCTGTTAATCATCAGCTATTGTTCCCTACCTATGTACTTGTGTTAATAAAATCCATACCACTACAGAGCCTTACTTTCCCCTGTGCAATAATCTTCCTTGTACCAGTCTGCCAGGATATATTGTACCCTTTATGGGTAGCCTTGTTTCCTTCCTTCCAGTCTCAGCCATTCTCCGTGCTCTTGGAATGCTGGGTTACGCTCCTTCAGGTGTATCTGTTGCAGGAACCGTTTAATATCCTGTGTATTTTTTTCTTACTTCTTAATGTAAAAATAGCTGTGTTTATTGAAATTACCCTTGTCACACATACTATGTGTATCAGGTACAGAAATCTAAATATTGGAAGGGTTCAATATACAAACAACAGCTAGCAATCATGAAGGAGAATGTCATACCCTTAATAAATGGACTTCCTGTTTATTCTTAGTATTATACAATTTTGTGTGATGGTTGTTCTCCCTTGACAATTTTACCAAGGGAATTTTTGCAACCAGAGCTTTTCTGTTTTGGCCCTCAAAAAGCAGATTAATGTTTCATTGTGTCAAAAAAAGCATATCTTTATTCCATTACAGGAATACACAATAGATGTTTTCTTCCGTCAGAGATGGAAGGATGAGAGATTAAAGTTTAAGGGCCCAATGAACATTCTTCGATTGAACAACTTAATGGCCAGCAAAATCTGGACCCCAGATACATTTTTTCACAATGGGAAGAAGTCAGTGGCTCATAACATGACAATGCCAAACAAGCTTCTACGAATCCAAGATGATGGGACTCTCTTGTACACCATGAGGTGAGTCTATTCATCTGTTCTCTACTCAAGCTATTTCTCGATGTGATTTTTCCAGATAACAATTAAATAAGGTTCCAGGAGGACTCTCCTTTGTTTCATTTCTGTCCCAGCAGAAAGCAAGCTACGAAACTGTACGTTTTTGTTTCCAGTTCTGTTACAAGTCTGTTGGCCGGTTATGAGTTAGATCAGTTTTCCTACGTGTTCCTCAGTTTTCATACCTCTATAAATGTATTAAAAGGTGCTGACCACCTGTATAAAGTGCTTTGAGATCTTCAGATGGGAATCACTGTGTAAGAATTATTAAGAATGCTCAAAATTTACCAACTCCATCTTAGAATGATTAAAATAGTATATGACTTTTGCCTGTTACTGCACCCATTGTACCGACCATGTGAGCCTTTAAGCAAATTTATTATTAAGATCAGTGGCAATAAAAACTAAAGAGTAAGAAGAAAGGGTTAATAAGGCTTCAAATTCTTTCCAGCAAGAACTACAGGGAAAATATGTCTTACTCTGTAATAACTGTTTCTTTATATCTAGTGACAATATTTTACTTAGAGTTTTAATTTTTACATCCTGTGCATGATTAGCAGTTAAGATAGACATTAAGCTGGTAAAATGTATTAAATTTTCTTAGAAAATAATTTACGAAAAATTATAAGTATCATGTATGCATAGGCATAAGCAGCATTTTTATAAGACTGATTTCTTCTTCGATTACTCTTCTTGCAGTAATGTTACCTATATGAGTTTTTTGGAAATTTTTTATCCAAATTTCCAGAGACCCCTGACTTAGTTTCTTTCTTTTTCTTTGAGAGTATTTAATAAATTGAATTTGTTGTGAATGTAGACTTAAAATCCCCAGCCTAAGTAGGATATAAAATGTGAGCTGTAAAGCAAACATGTAATGTGCAATTTTTTCCATGCAGCCATACCAGCATCCCTTAAACCTGATTTACTATACAACACCCAAACCTTCATAGTATTGAGTGTTGATGGGTAGACTGCTAATGATGTTGAATGATGTGGTGGCTGGAGAGGTTCAGAAAAGTTTGCTGGAAATAAATTGAGACACCCATTTATAGTGTTTCTGCTGGGGCTCAAATCAATATTTGAACTTGTATCTGTATAAACTGACTGAAATTCTCTCCCTCCAGAAGGTGTTATAATGATATGCTATACATAATAGGAAATACTGTTTGAAACCATTATGAAGACTTTTTTTTAAAAAACATAAGATGGGTCATGTCAGCTAGAATTAACTAAGCGTTTCCATGACTTGTAAGTAAGTTGCTCCTGAGGATATGAGATTAATGTGTAAACTGTTTTCATTGTCTAGATTTTAAACAGCCATTTTTATCTGTGTCTATTCAAAATGATAGTGTGATTTATATCAGAGGCTCATGCAGTTCTTTCCTTTCCCTTCAGTTGTTTGCTGACTCTTCTCTCTCTCTGCCCCTTGATTTCAGAAGAACTTTCCTGGGGAGTGGGGGAATAGAAATATGGAATATTTTTGGGTGGAAAGTTGGGAGAACATTGTGGGGAATACAATGACTATGAACCACTGGGAGTACAGGAGGATGTAGCTGATGTTTGAGGCTGGATGAAGAGGAATGAAGACATCCAGAAAAAAATCTCTACCCAGAGGAGACTTACAGGATAGGAAGGAGAAACAGAGCTTTTTATTTATTTATTTATTTAAATTAAAAATAATGGGAAAGAAAAGTCTGTCAAAAACTTTCTTCAAACTGTTTTAAATTATTTTTTTACCGTATCAATCCCCATATTTGATACTGGGACATGGCTGGGATTTTTTCACAAAATGAGCAAAAGCGAATGCATTGTTAACATACTGTCATGCTTACGCATAAACAAAAACAATAATCACAAGTAACACGGAGAATGAGTAGCAGCAATCTTTTGAAAGAACACAAATGGGTTTTTTTCTACATCTTCCATTCAAACTGTAAAAAAAAAAAAAATTCAGAAAACTATGGAGCACAGTCCTTTGGCAAATTAACTGTATTTTATGTGCTTTTGTAATGAGCCTTTGAGAGCCATATAATCACACATGTACCTCAGAATATTATGAGAAGAAAATGACTGTTCTTAACAACCTGCAGTTACATAATTTATATTTTCATTTAAATGGCCTTTCCTCATAGTTTTGAGGTCAGCTCTTTCAGGTTTTTGATGTGATAAGTCAATGCCTTCCAAAGGAACACATAAAAGGGAAGAAGCAAGAGCTGATTTAAATTTTAATTAGTTTAATACAACATTTGAGTTTCATTTCCTAAATCAGCATGAATTCTGTTCATTTCTGTGGAATTGATTTTCTTGTCCTGCTAACTGACTTAAATGCATAGCGGTCTTTTGCCTTTTAGGCTTACAGTCCAAGCTGAATGTCCAATGCACTTGGAGGACTTCCCTATGGATGCTCACTCATGCCCACTGAAATTTGGCAGCTGTAAGTATATAACGAGAAGTATAGCCTTTGGCTAGTGAATATCTAACATTGTTCAGCATCACTTTGTTTCAGTAAGCTGTTACATGAGAGGTTTAAAACACAAGATGGTACTTTTTGAAAAATTTGTAACGTGACACATCAAAATCTCTTTTCTCTGTTCAGTGTTGTGTCTTCTAATGTATTTTAAAGCTTTCTTGACTCCAGTTAAGAATAGACACTATGCACCTAATTCAGAACGGCACTGATCTACTTTTATTCCAGCATGTAAACCATACCGATGAATGCAGGCCTGGGTGCACGTAGCCTGTGTAGTATTAATGAAGAGCAGATTAAAGACTTCAAATAATGTTTGTTTTGATTTAGTGAAACACTTATTTTTGGTTTATTGTTAATGATATTTGTTTTTACATTCTTAGTCAATGAAGGCAACAACAAATGGCTTCTTGTGATAAAATATTTCACTCATTATCGCATCTGCATGTTATAGACAGGTGGACTTTGATCTCACTAGTATTATTTTAACAGCAGCGTAACTTCATTTACCTATATTACAGCCTTTATTATTCTTCTTTGTGAATTAGGATCACATTATATATATATATATATATATATAAAATACATATCCTGGATATAAAACCACCAAAAGTTTTTCTTTTTTTCTTTGGCTGCAGCCTACATTCTCTGCTGGGCCCAGGAAAGGGAATGTTTTTTTGAGGAAACCAGTTAATACCTTTAAATTCTGGCTTTTACATTAATTGCAGCCACCACAAGTTACAAAACAGGTGATATGCTGCCACTAAGGACATCATTAACCAGATGAACATTGTCAGAGCACTGTGCCCACTCTCCATAACCCTGACATATCCCTTTTCCTTTGAGTTTGGAGCAAATTAAACCAAGTCTGTGTTTCTGACAATGTTTCCACACTAAAGGGAAATCTTAGCTATGGAGATAAAAGATCATTAGCATTAATAATATTTGTATCATGCAGCCTTTTTTGCCCCCTAAATATTATAGATATAATACATAATACAGCTTAACTAAGTAACACCAGAGATGTTAGCCAAAATTGGCTACTGACTAATAATATTTACATATATGTGCACAGCAAGGTATGTTTGATTTATAAGATGTGGGAGGAAAAAAGACTCGTATGTAGCCTCAAAACAACTTAAAAAAAAACGTAATAATGAAACTGATACTCAGGCCAAGAGGCTACTTTACAGCACAACTCTTTACAGTACAACTTCACTTACATTCCTAAGTTGGAAACCCTTTTGACTAGGTATATTAGACTTTGTGTGAACAGTTTATTTTTTTTTCTTTTTTTTTCTCTCAATTGTTTGGTTGGGTTTTTTTGCTTACTAATTTCTTCTTTGTTCTCTTCCCATGGTTTCTGGTTTTCTAGTAAACGGGAGAATTCGAACTGTGAGCAATGTGATTTTAGAAAAGCTGTCTTTCGTTTCCCCCGCAGTCACCTGGGCGCCAGCCTGTTGGCACATCCAGGGGACTCTTATTTCTGTTCATTTTGAATGGCTTCACACTCATTTTATTTCTTTACCTAGAACTCATTTCTAGACTGCTGTGCATTTTTCAGCTTTTATTCTGGGATAGAATTTGAATGATGAATAGTGGTGAAAATAGGCAGGAATCCTGAGGATTTTGTTTCAGCTGAGGCAAGTCTGCCAGTGGTATATATTTGTCACAGCTCCTCATATGCTGCTAATCTTACATTGCTAGGAGGATCATGGGCCTGTACGAATGTCTCAGGGCTTTTTTTATACATAAGAGAAAGTCAAACTGAATGTATTGGAGAAGCTGTAGCTTAATAGATTGCCTTTCTTTATCCTCATCAAAAAGTCTAGCCACCAGTGGGGAGGATGGGGACAAACCAGCAATTGGCAATACTGCTGGTTTGCATTAAAGCAGAGGTTGTCTTGTGGGAAGCTGGAAAGATAGAAGGGAAGCGTTAAAAATCTCTACATGCTACCCACCTGGTAGATTTTGTTAGTCATGCAGTTTGTGGCTAGTTGCATGAAGAAGTTTCTTTCTGGGCCTCCAGAGATTTCTCAAGTGGAAATGTTTGCAGCCCAGAAGAAATGTTGCTTTTCTTTTTCACTTCACTACAGTTATGGTATAAGACTTAAAATGTACTTGTCTCAGTCAATCAAAATGAACACACAATTTCTTCCATCAGTGGTTTACCCTTTTCCTTTCATACTCCATTTGTTAGTAGGCTATTAGACTGGAAAAACTTGCAGGACATACATACTCAATTTTTTTCTTACTTACTGGAGAGGCATTAATGTTATTTAAAATACAGTGTTGATTTGCTTTCATTCTAGTTTATTTTGACAGACCCTAGGCTAAATGTATGTTTGATCATGAATGCACTGAGGGAGCAGCCTGCTTAATGTCAGCGTGTTCCACAAAAAGATGCCAAGGACTGAAATTTGAGAGGGTATGCAGGGCAAGGCACAGAACCACTACAAGTTTGTTAAGGGCTTTGTCACTGAACCTGGCTTCCAATATTTAGGTATGAATTTCAGCTAATAATAAAATGCTTGGGATACACTCCCAAAGTGGAGAGTGGGGACAATGGAAAGTCAGAACAATGTAGGAATGAATTTTCAAAAACGTGTGTCTTAAATCTTGCAAATTGTTATTCTTTTCATCTGGCTTACCATGATTTTTAGGATACATATAATATCTAATCTCTGACAAGTTTTTTAACAGTGTAGAAGAGATGTTGTTTTTGATTTAATAGCAATAAATTGTGGTTAATAAGATCACAAATGAGTGCCCTGTTCCCATGCTGCAATAGGCATTTACCCTACAGTAAAGCTATTTTAAATGGCCAATGGTATTTTTTACCATATCATTTTAAGTTTTTGGGGTGTTTTTTTTTTTTTGAAAAATAAGTAGCTCTTCTAATTCTGTGAGTTTTGATGGAAGCTGTTTGATTTAAATTGCTGACAAAATATTTTATCTTATTTCCCACAGATGCATACACCACTTCAGAAGTGACATACATTTGGACTTATAATGCTTCAGATTCAGTGCAGGTGGCACCAGATGGCTCAAGATTGAATCAGTATGATCTTTTAGGCCAAACAATTGGAAAAGAGACAGTTAAATCAAGTACAGGTTAGTAAAAGATATTTTGAAGAAAAAGGCACTCACTCGGCTATGAAGAACATAGGCATTGCTGGTGGTGTTAGAAGGCTACTGAAAAAAACTTGCAAAATGTGAGATATTAGGCATAGTCTATTAATACATGGTACAAGTAACACATAGCAGCACCTTACTGATTCTTTCAAGTTAATAAGTAACTGGTGATAGCAGAGATGAACTTGTCCCCAGTGGCTGTTTTTTAATGCTATCTGGAGCTCAGTCTTGAATCCTAATGTTTGTAACCCAAGACTGGGATAATTGTTTAATTTCATATGGTAAATGACACTTTTTGTCTACTAAATGGTGAAGCATGCAGGTTTCAACCATTATTTTCCTTCCATCACGTTTTTGGCATTAAACGCTGGATTATTCTACCAGACTCTAGACTGTTCCTACATGTGCCAGGCTGTGATGGACCCCCATGATTGCCTTCTGACTGTAGATTAAGTTCTCAGGGTGCCTTTGTGTGAATGCAGAGAGTTGCTTATGTGCAGAAGCCTGCAGGACTGAAATTCTTGTCAGGGCATACAAGAGTTCCTGTAAGTTCCTGGACACTGATCTTTCCTGGAGCTCAGCTGTAGTTGTACTCAAAAACTTTCTTATATTCTGTAGGATGCTTTCTACTACAAAATACATTCTGTGCAATTTAACCCTAGCACATTTGGTTCTCATAAATGTACCAAACTTTCTTTTACCAAAGAAATGGACTTTCTTAAGATGATAACAGTTTATTTCATTGTATTTTGTTTGTTTTTGGCACCTAGGCGAATATACAGTAATGACGGCTCATTTTCACTTGAAGAGAAAAATTGGTTATTTTGTCATTCAGACTTACCTCCCCTGTATCATGACTGTCATTCTCTCTCAAGTATCATTCTGGCTGAACAGAGAATCTGTACCTGCCAGGACAGTCTTTGGTGAGTATACTGAGTAGCATTAGCTTTGCTTGCAACAGCAGAAGCTGTTAGGAAGCATTTCTGAAGTTTGCTTGGTAAAGGCCTTTTTCATTCAAGTTAGTGTGTTTGTAGAATGTGGTACTATTTCCAGTCCAAACAGCTTTCAACTGCAGCTTACAGATATCCTGAGAATCCCAAAGTTTTTGGAAATTAGCACATATGAGAGTAATGTCCATATATCCTTGACTCTCTTAAGAGGAAAAAGTTTTCACAGAATGGAAAAAGATGATAATGTTTCTATTTAAAAAGTAAATTTAGATTATTTTCTGAAATATCTTACCTTGATATTATCCAAATATTTTGGTGCTTGGTAGATAAGCACATTTCTAAATATATTTTTAAATTAAGCAAATTAAATTTGAATTTGTTGAATTATTTGAATGTGTTGAACTTTGCAAGCTGTAGTTCTTTAAAAGAAACGCTATTCTGGGGGTCTGGGCAAAGCTTGCTCACTAATTCAAATTGGAGTGTACTATAAGGCAGCGAACAGCTTCAGCAGCGCAAAATAATGGTCTTTCCCTTACAATAAGGTTTTGCTCTCTTCTTTATTAAAACAAAGTAACAGATGTCTTTCTTATTTGCATAACTTAAAGTTCTTTTAATTTGTTTGCTTTTAAAGAAAAAGAGACTAGCACAACAAAAGAAAGTAATGTCTGCGTGGAATCAGCCATCAGAAATGCTGCATAAAATCGTATGATTAGTCATCAGTAAACACCATGCACTCTTCAAAAAATAGGCCAAACTCAAATGCATATTAAGTATGATGCACAACAAAGCATTTACTGTCTCTCCTGGTAGAAAAAATGCCACACAAAGCATCGTGAAAATTGCAGGTTTGAATATGAGCCTTATTGAAGTCAGATGAAATGGGTCAGTGGTTTTGGTGGGACGAGAATTCTACCATGTTTTCCCAGGCACTTATCAGGCAGATTTTTTTTTTTTTCTTCAAAATCTTCTGTGAATTTGTCCATTTCTGCTTATCAAAATGCACATTCCTGTTTTCCAGCCTTGCAAGTACACCGTCAAATCCTTCTATATCTCTGTCTTTTCCCTTTTTCTGTACACCCTCGTATACATTTAGGACCATGTAACTGGTTTGTCCAAAAAAAGTCTCACATCTTCTCTTCCTAAAATGCACTTTCTGTTACTGTGTCGTCGGTAACAATGCACTACATCAGTAACAAGGCACTAGGATAATTTTCCTGGAATGTTGTGTTCCTTCCTGCATACCTCTTTCTTGTTCTTGATTTATTTTATTGTTTAATTTATGGTTGGTTTTTTTTTTAATAACTAATATCTGCATGGCAGCCTGCTGCTTTACTCTGCTGGGGGTTTAGCATAATATGGATAATGAACAGTGTCCTGTTTCAGGATGTCTGGAGGGAATCGGGTAGGATGGCCGCAAGTACAGAACCACACCACCCAGTGACATAAAACCTAAAATCTCTTTACTGAGCACAATGGGTACATCGAGGAGATAGCAAATTCTATGCTAGTATTTTATTTCTGCCACACAGACATGCACGTCTCGCACCAGTCAGGGCTCTGTCCCCTCCAGGCCAGCTTAGACTGGCGCCCTGAACCCAGGGGAGCAAGACGTGTCCAGGCTCTGCCTGATGGAGCAGCCTAGCCCCTGCATATGCAGCGTTTGCACCTCAGGCTTAGCCTTCTGCGTTGGGTTGGATGGCCCCTGAGGAGCTATTTCTTAACATTCTTTTACACTCTAGATGAGACTGTCAGCATAAGCTGCCAATGACCCAGTGACACATGAAGCCCATACTACAGCTAAGGTAATAAAACAAGCTACTTCCAGCAGGGAATACAAAAATTGCAGGACATTTTACTTTACATTTTTAGTTGTTTTTGTATGGAGTCGTCACTTGCTAGATATCCATCTTTGCATTGTATAATAAATATATCAGTATTAAAATATGATTAAGTAGAAAGTATCAGTTTTGATAAAATATTTTTCAGAATTGATGAGAAATTTATTTCAAGTACCTTCTTGAGAGCTACCAAGTCCTGGAAAGGACTAACTACTGGAGTACTGTTCCTTTCAAAGAAACTTAACTCCCAGTTATTCAAAGCACCACTTAGCATTTATTATTTCATGTTTGAAAGAAGTTACTTTTCTTTCCCCTTTCTGTTCTCTCGCAACGTAGTTTCAAGTTCTAGGTTAATGTTAAGGGCTTGGTATAATGAGGCTTCTTTTATAGTTGAGCTCTTTAATCCCTTTCCTTTATGGCATCTATTTAATACTGTTGACCTAAGCTATCCCAAATGAATTATGGCCTAATGTTATATTGTTTCAGCTTTGCTTTAAATTATTGGAAGAAGAAAGTTTTATCATCGTTAATTAAATAAGTCTTGAATGTGTTTTCTCTAGCAGATAAATTTGAAAAGCTTTTGATTGCATTTTTAGCGAAAGGGAATAAGCCTGGTTCATAATGCCTTCATTTAGTGCAAGATTACAATCTGTTTCATTTAGTAATGTGTTTATTGTTATGCATTTAGTGTCAACAATATTAGCAAAACTAATCTTGTGCAGCTTATTGAATTCTCGCTTCATTTTTAATGGGTCATAACATCTAGAAGCATCACATATATTTGAATAGCAGCATTAGATGCAGGTGACAGAAAAATCAGAAATTAGTTTTCTTAGTGCTACAGTTATCTATGTGTTTTAACTCGCATGGAGTAGGAAAAAGAATGTTAAAATGAATGTAGTTAGATATATATTCTTTGCTACCCGAAGCAGGCAAGAACAAAAATTAATAGTCATATTATTTTCTAGTACGTTGTCCAAGATGCAGAATTTTGAATTCACACAGCTATCTTCTTTTGTCAGGACTCTGTTCTCTGTGATCATTTTATTCTTATGCTGCATTCCTATCCCTGTGTTTTGCTTGTTCTTGGTTTATCTTTTCTGAACCTATATTAATTAATGTACATTTTGAAGCAAAAAGACATTTAGACCTGAAATAGACAGACTTTTTAGTTGTGCAACTACAGAAAGGGGAACCTACGAAAAGTTCAGATTTGTTCTCTGGTTATTTTTACATGGGAATTGAATAACGTAGACGCTTCCTTTTGAACAATTCTGTATATACAAAGTACCTTTTCCCATTTTGTTGAAAAAAATCTCAACTGTCTTTATTTACTTCTCCTTTCACACGCTGCAGATTATGTTTTGCGCTGTTAGAGATATCCCACCACTCACAGCTTTCAGTTTATAATTTCTTAATTGGGAATTTCTGCTAACTGTAGACATAACACTCTAGTGGTAGACAGCAGGCAAGCGTACCTGGAAAACTGTAGCCCTTAGAGACTGAGCTGGCTGCAAACAAACTAGTATGTCTTCTCAGCTCAGTGGTGTGCCAAGACATTAGCTCATGTTCCAATAGTGGCATAATGACATGTGACTTTTACTGGAGCTGGGGTAAATAGCACTTGCCGTTCAGCTTTGGGAATTAGCTTGGCTGTCGATCGATGGGGAACTCTGTTCCATTGCTCAGTATTGGTACAGTGAAGCAACATGAGCACTGACTTCACGACATGTATATGTACCTTAACCAACTGATTGAATGCAACTTTTCTGGAAGCAGATTACGTTATGGTCCTTGCCTACCATGCTATTTAAAAAGGCTTCTGGCCTTTTGTGTTGCTCTTTTAGAAAAAAAGGTAGACAGAGCACTTGAGCTATTTTCTACAGTCTTTCTCTCAATGGTTGTTCAGACTTATCTCCCGATGTCTAAGCAGAATCAGCATACACCCCTTTTGTATTGTATTTTCAAGTAATACATAGACATTGCATAAGTAAAAAAGAAACAGTATGGTGTGTAGCCAAATGTTATGGTATAATACTTTAAAATTACACTATCTCCAGAATTTTTAAGCTTATGTTTAGACCTCCAACCATTTACTCTTGGAGTGATAAAATGAAGTAGTAATCTGTATCTCTGTAAAAGGGGCAACAGTCTCTTCCTTCTGCTATGTTATTTGTATTTATAAATCTGTTCAGGTTTTGGACCAGGTTGAGTGATCTAATTACCTAACAACATTTGCAATTACTGTTAAGAAAAAAAGAAAGAGTGAAATAATAGAGCAATGGAATTAGCTTCCTAATAATACAAAAAGTAATTTATCAATCCTTTTGTGATATGTTCTTCAACCATTATGTGTATCTTTGAAAAGTGCTGTGATGAAAAGGCAAAATTGTGGGAGGAGTAGCACGACTTTATAAGAAATGGAACACATTTTAAGTATTTTGTACAAATCATTTGCAAAGCTGAAGTACCTCTTTTGTTACAGAAATGTCCTTTGGTAACTCGTTATTTAGGCCTTTTACTTTCATTTTCAAAGGAGATGTCCACATTCTAACATGAGAAAGCTAGGACATGATTTAGTTGACTAAAATCTGTTCAAATTAGAAAAATCAGTTGATACGCAAGAGGTGAAATTAGGGTCCAAAAGAACTTGTACCTGTCAAGGAGTAGCCTGACTTTTGCACACAAATGTAGGCATAAACTAGTCATGATGACAGATTTTAACTTTAATATTTATGTGCTATCTCCTCCAATTTCCACTGTATGTTTTTAGTTACGCGTTTCTAGTTTTTCAGTTTACCTCTTCCGCCGTTGCGTGGCAGTGCCCTATACTGTTGAGTGACAAACTGTTTGCCCAAAGGTGGCTATCTAACTTTAAACACATCTTGAATGTATCTATCTGTCCTAGAATCCAAAATATGACAGCGCTGGTATTTTCCACATATATAAGCTTAGTACCAGTGAAAAGTGTTGACTTTACAGCCCTGGAGATGGATATCCTCTCTCCAGTGAGCAGATGCCATTTCAAAAGCGGCACCATAAAAAAAACTCCTAGGCAATCACATAGCTCCAGTCTTGGCCTGAATGGATAAACCTGTAGTGATAGAAGATATTTAGCTTTTATAGGCATGTGCTGCTGAGAACAAAAGCTGTAATGATGTTGGGGGATATTTACTGTCAAGTATAAAATGCTTGGCCTTCTTCAGAGAAGGGAAACATCAACAGTTTATTTTAAAGACAAACTGATGACTGCTTGTGGTCTCTTACAAGTTGAAACCTGTCCATGTCCTTCTGGCACCCGTTGAGTGCCACATCTGCTGGGTGCTGGCCTATAGAAGATAGTTCTTGACCTGTATATAAACTGTGGTCTTTCTACATCAAAGTGAGATATCATGCAGTCTTTACATAACCTAAGTTATTTAGGCTGTTCAGAGTAGTATATGTTTTAGGGGAGAAGATTGTTTTCTTCTAATATTTTGACTACCTCATTGTAGGGGAACAATCTACTCACTTTTTAATACCAATTCTAGTTCACTAGTGTTATGAATTAGATAATGCAATGAGGAGTGTTTTTGATCTTGTCAGTGTATGGGGTTTGTGGGGTTTTAAGTTAAATCTTTGTGAAATAAGTGTTTTGTTTTACAAGTTGACCATATTCTTCCACATTAATAATTCTTCAGTCCTGTCAGGTTTAGCAGTGACACAGAGGTGGAATTCCATTCAGTCCTGAATTCAGACTGAATTTCCATTCAGTCCTTTTTCATAAAGACGACCTGATAACAGTGATTTTTCAAATGAACTATAATGTGCAAAATCATCTGTCTTTTGACTGAAGAAGAATAGCGAGTAAAAAAATATTAGAGATTCCTAAACTGACAGGTATCACAGATTAAATTTTCTGTCCAATTTTTTCCCACTCAATTCAGGTTAAATGACTATGGTAGCTTGAACATCACTGAATTTATAGAGTGAAGGAATAAATGAAAGTGCATTGGCAATTGTCTGACAATGTGCTGTTTGATTAGCATTTGGGTCACAAAGTGGTATGGCTTGCTGAACTTCTTAGAGAAATTGTCAACTGGTACCAAGGTACAAGATGTAAATTCATGATGTTTTAATTGAGACTAGAAAAGGTCAGCAGTTAATCTTAAATTAGATTTTTGAAGAAGCCAACAAGGCATCCAGAAGATTAGTTTATTCTAAAAGGTAGGACTTAAACAAAACAGTACCTTAGCAACTGTATATATTTACATGTGGATAAGGTCACCTTAACTCTGAGAAACAATCACTTTACTGATACTTCTCTATAATTAAAATGATTTATCTGCAGCTCAGGACCGGTGTTAATATTTAAAATTATCACATGCAAATGTAAGATAGACTTCCTTTTCCCTGAGGTGCTGAAAATAATGAAGCCATATGTTGTATAAGTGTTAGGAGAGATTAAGTTCTTTACAAAATATATTGTCTACACATTCTCATATAATATAGGATGATAGCTGCTTCCTTTTCTTCGTATAGGCTAGTAGATCCCAACAGTGTCACGGCTGATTCCAGACCAAATCTACTTCTTTAATTTATGGAGGCTGAAAAATAGCAATTAGAGAATTATGTTTGCTAAGGTGTCTGGATACTGTGTGACTCAGCGGGATGTTTCTGTGCCTTGTTTTCCCTGCTGCACAGGCCTTTGGAAGCCAAAAGGCTTTGGAAGCCAAAAGGCTTCCAAAAGTACTCTCCTGCTCATCAAGGGAGAGTAGCGCTGAGGCTGAGTCCACTTAGCTTTGCTCTGTCATCCTTTGTAGCACCCTCAGAGATGGAGATTCTTTACAGGAGGGATGGAAATTGCAAAGCCTGAAGAGGTCTGAGTAGGTGTAATTGCTGCCTCTCTTCCCTCTCACACAGTGGTTAAAAATGCTTCTCTTGTAGCAGAAGGAAAATTTGAGCTAGGTCGATCCTGCAGAACCCAGGTGACAGATTGCTGACAGTGGAGGATCTGGCTTAGGGAGAGTGACTTTACTTTCTCTTGGGAATCCTCTTACAACAATTTTATGAGTGTGTAGTTGTTGAAGCTGTGATGTGCTGTTACTAATATTTCTGTCATGGCATCTCCTTTGCCTGTCATAATGGAGTGTAGGTTTGTTGATCTGTGCTAAGTATATCACTTTGTGTTGCTGTTCATTCTGGAGACGTATTTAATGGCGTGCCACAAAGGGAATAGTTCAGTTTGTCTAAGTGTGATTCAGCCCGAGGTGGGAGAACTCATTTACTTAAGGAATGGAGACTGCATTTGTGGCTGTGGGTTTCTGCTTGCTAAAACTGATTCAGAAAAAATGTTCTCTTCCTTTCCTTCCATGTATCTTTTTTCTGATTTTTTTGAGTATAATTCCTGGCTTCCTACTGGGTCCTCATTATGTGCAAAGTACTGTAAAGTGCTTTTAATAACTGCCACAATGAAAGAACAATCTTCCTGGATCATCAAGACTTGTTTTCTGATACATAATACACAGTTATAATAATCTGGCATTTCAAATTAATATGTTGTTCTAGAAAAAATCTGTGTTACCTGAATGAAGACTTAACCTGTTTATGTGTTCAACTGTGTCACTGGATGGTTAGTGAGACAGCTATTGGAAAAAAACCCAAATCATTATTTCTAATAACAAAGGTCAATTTGTGTGGTACTGTCAGTAAAGATGGTGCCAGACCTGCAGCCACTGCAGTGAAGCCAGCCACCAAACATTAACGTATTAATCATTATTACTGTAATGCTGCAAAATGTTATGATTGCATTAAGGAATTGTTAATTTCATCCCTTACCTGTCCTGATAGTTAAAAAAAAAAAAAAAAATTATCTCTCTCCTGAAAGTAAAATCTTCAGCTGATTATAAAAGGGAAGTTTAGACAACAAAATTAAACTAAAATACTTCAAAGGAAACTCCAGGTGCAGCCTTTAATATGGTTCTGGCAGTTTGTCACCAATGTAGATAAGCAAATTTTCCATTGTATTTCACAAACATACCATAATAATTTTTGGTTTGTATTTTTGTTAACATTCAAAATCCAAGTTAAATCGTTGATGCTGTGGTTTTTTGTCCCCTTGCAGGAGTAACAACTGTGTTGACAATGACAACACTGAGCATCAGTGCTCGAAATTCACTCCCCAAAGTAGCATATGCAACAGCTATGGATTGGTTTATTGCTGTTTGTTATGCATTTGTATTCTCTGCATTAATTGAATTTGCAACTGTAAATTATTTCACGAAACGAGGATGGGCCTGGGATGGAAAAAGTGTAGTGAATGATAAGGTAAGTCCTAAGGAAATAGCCCTATTTCCAGTCAGTTGCACTAAAACAGCTGTAATATATTGTTTTGATAAAATTGGCTATATAAAAAAAATACATGATGCTTTAATTCAAAAGAATGTAGATGTATTTTCTGTCCTGAACAAAAATATATCTGCCCTGATGTAGCTAATCTATTTTAGTGTCAATAATCCAGATTGAGTTATTAAGCGCATTGGTGTTTTATGTTGGGAACTGTCTGACTTGTTTCTTGACTCCTCAGATACAACTGTTTATCTGGTTACTCAGAAAATTTAATCCAGATTATATTGGTTGATCACTTTTTTATTATTTAATCCAACTGAGTTGGAAATAAGAAAAAGATTACAGAAAGATAGAATGTATGTTAATTTTCCTGGTAACTAAGGGTCAGGAAAACAACTGAATGCCCATATATGTAAAAACTATTAATAACAAAATCTAGAAGTTTTGAACTTTTTCAGTATTCTGAAACTTACGCTTAATGATATGTAGACATTAATTTTTAAACTAATTTAAATAGCAGTGGTACAAAATTCCAAGCACTTCTTCACCTATGATGTATTGATGCTCTGAGTGTGTAGAAACAGTCATGCCTTAATTTTCTGGTATTGATAGTAGTGTAGGTGTGATAGCATGAAGAAATTTTAACCTGGTAGAATTTCTTATTTCGTGAACAGAATGAACTGGTGATATGCCTAAATTTGTGTCAAGCTTTACAGTTTATGATTTTAATAACACAGAACAAATGTTAAGGCTGATTTGTTGTTTTGACTGACTTACTGTATTACATAATTTTGTCCTATCCCAGTCCCTGATTCTACCAATGGAAAAGGATTTCTTCTGACAAAGCGTACTCTGATTTCTGTGGTTCTCCTTAAAATAGGATAGGATATTATTTGCTTCCTAGATGATAATAGTAGACGTGAAGCAAAGTTTAATTAACTGATCGTTTCTCAGCACTTTGAATGCATAAAGCACAATGCATAAAGAAGCAAAATGTTCAGTTAATGGTAAAGGAGAACTAGAGGAAATGAGTACATTGTTTATAATTCCCTGTGGCTTCCGGAAGGGCATGAACTATCCATAGCTTCAGGACCTGTTCCCTCATGCTAGAAGTAGATACTGAGTCACTACAAGTTTATCAGCATGTCACGAGTGAAGCTTTTCAGACTGGCACGTTGCCCTGGCATTGTAATAATGTAGGGAGCCCTTACAAACTCTCTGATCATCCTTTGGCTGTTCCTTTAAATTAATATAACAGTGTTGTCTCATGATCTTAGGAGTGGCAGCTGTTTAACAGCTAGGTAGTATTCCTTCCCTAGGAATGACAAAATTAGCCATTCCATTTTTAGATTTATATACCATTCACATGTCCAGTTCTCTATTTTCTTCAAACTGACTTAACAAAAAGCTAAACTTTTAACATATTCATCGTTTCTCCTACAAAAGTATGGTTCATCTTTATTATGCAGGTCTCATTAATGGTATTACAGATACCTTTAAAAACACACTAAGTGTGTCTGAAAGGAAGGAATTACAGATCAGTTAGAGTGTTCCTCTCGTAATTTGATTTGGTAATTTGCATCTGTGCACCTAAAGCCGGGCTTACTCTTCGCCAAATAAAGTGAAATATGTTTCCTCAGTGACAGCCATCTGTGTTCACGTTATATGGAAATTCCCATCTAAGTGCTGTCAACACAGAATTTGTCTCACAGGAAAGCAGGTGCAGGGACAAGCTACATATTTGATCAGCCCTTTTTCATGCTTCAGTCAATAAGGAACAATGCTGAATTCCCACCCGATCCCAGATTTTCTTTTTGTGTGACACCATCTCCTGAGACAAGGTATTTGGGGCACAACATCTAACCGTGAAGATCTTACCAAGATTTGTAGATGGCCCTGATAAATATCAAATTGGAGCTAATTTAAAACCAAAATTGGAAATTGGGTAGATGCGTCCCGGTGGAAGTGAAAAATTGGAATGCACCTGTATGAGAAATGTCACAAGAATTCCCTCACTTTGCCACTTCCATTAGATTGAAATTCAAACCAAACCAATACAACAGCTGATGATTTCTTGTATGAGCCAGAAGTTAACTGCTTCTTCATCTGTTTAATTCTGTATTTTGTGGAAGAGATGAACTGAATCTAATATTTATTTGCCTGCTTCTAAATTATATATGGAGAGCCTTGCTTCCTGAGAAACCGAAATCCTTCCATTCTTTCCTGTAGGTTATTAGAAGTTCCTTAGTTTGGGATTGCTGCAAAACAGTGAATCAATTTATAGCATTACAGTCTTATTGCAGAGCTAGTCTGTGTACCTATATATGTCTTAAAAACTCAAGCCTATACTCATTACCTATACATCCCTCTATCTGTCTATAGACATAGCCTCTTCACTGGAGTGCCATTGGCTAAACTTTAGCCATTTGAAAGTGTACACAACCCCGTAAAAACACAGAATTTCTGAGGTTGGAAGGGACCTCTCGAGATCGTCGAATTTAAGTCCCCTACTCCAAGCAGGGTCAGCTAGGCATGGTTGCTCAGGGTCATGGCCAGATGTTTTTTTAATATCTCCAAGGATGGAGACTCCACAACCTCTCTGGGCAACCTGTTCCAGTGCTCAGACGTGCTCACAGTAAAACTGTTTTTTTTGTATGTTTAAGTGGAATATTCTGTATTTTGGTTTGTGCCCATTGCCTCTTGTTCTTCCACTGGATATCGCTGAGAAGAGTCTGGTCTGGTCTTTACTCTCTCCCACCAGATATTGATATACATTGATAAGATTCCCTGCTGAGCCTTCTCTTCTCCAGGCTGAACAGTTCCAGCTCTCTCAGCCTTTCATATTTCAGATGCTTCGGGCCTTAAATCATCTTTGTTGTCCTTTGCTGGACTCGCTCCATTATGTCCATGTCTCTCTTGAGCTGGGGAGCCCAAAACTGGATCCAGCACTCCAGATCTGTCTCACCAGGGCTGAGTTGAGGGGAACGATCACCTCCCTTGCCCTGCTGGCAATGCTTTTTGTGATGCAGCCCAGGAGGCTGTTGGCCTTCATTGCTGTGAGGGCACATTGCTGGCTTGTGTTCAACTTGGTGTCCACCAGGACCCCCTGGGCTTTTTCTGCAAAGCTGCTTTCCAGCCCATTAGCCCCAGCCTGTACTGGTGGATGGGGTTATTCCTCCCCAGGTAGAGGACTTAAATTTCCCTTTGCGGAACTTCATTAAATTCTTGTCATTCCATCCCACTTTTCTTATCTTCTGTTATATTTTAGGTTCTAATCCCCATTTTCATCACTGTTATGCATTTTTAAACAATAATTTCTGAAAAACAGAAATAGTCCTTGGGCTAGTTCTCGGCTCACTTCTGCAACTACCAGGCTGGAGTCCTTCTTTCGCTTAATTGCAATCTCTTTCTGACCTCTGTATGTGTGTGTCTATGTATATATACATGTAAACACCCACATATTTCTCCAGAATCTCTTAAAAATGTAGACCATTACTGAAATTCCTTTATTTATTGGTGGTATGTTATGAGATGTTCAAATAATAATGATACTAGATTTATGTGGGAAAGATGGCCTAATTTTCATTTTATTACAATGCCGGGTAATGTTTTTTTTTCCAGTACACCCATTCACTCCTTCTAGTACTCTTAACAGAGAACATTTTGAAGATCTTGCAATTCTGTTGTAAGGAGTCAGATACAAAGCAGCTAGAGAAAGACCAACTCATTCCCAGTTATCCTTGCAATGGCAGTAACAGACCCTTCCTCATATAACTTCAGTAGGGCATTTGATGGTGCAAGAGTCCCTGTTTTTAGAGCATTCTTATGTTACTTGTACCTTCTTTTTGGATAGACTGGAAGTGTCTTTCTTTATATTTGAATTTATTGGTGTGGTGTTCCTGGTATTTATTTTAACGTACTCACACATACTCATTTGTTTCTTTTACATTTGAAATGATGTTTTATTAAGTCTATTCTGGCAAATACACGTTAAATATTTATCTTCATGCTGTCTTCCAATAGAAAAAAGAAAAAGCGTCTGTCATTAAGAAAAACAATGCCTATGCAGTGGCTGTTGCCAACTATGCTCCAAATATTACCAAGGACTCAGTGCTACCAACCATCTCCAAGAGTGCTACAACTGCAGAACCCAACAAGGCAAAACCAGAAGCAAAGCCACAGGAAGCAAAGAAGACATTCAACAGTGTTAGCAAAATTGACAGAATGTCTAGAATAGTGTTTCCAGTCTTATTTGGTACTTTTAATTTAGTGTATTGGGCTACATATTTAAACAGGGAGCCTGTCTTACTTGGCTTTGCGCCATCAACCTAAAAGCTGAATTGCACTGAGGACTTAAAGCATCATTCTAATCAGATAGGTTGTTTGCTATGTACAGTACGACTAATAACTGCTAATCTGTGAACCATTATGTACAGAGTGTATATAGATGTCTTATCTGTGTATCTCCAAAGGAGGGACACAGTGTTAATTCATGGGTCTGTAAACAGATAGCACCCATGGCAAATATAGCCAGCTCTTTAAAAGTTATACCCAGGGGAGTTCTGTTAAACTAGGATTCAAATATACAGAATTATATTCTCTCCGTACAATGAAATGAAGATATGATCCTACATAATTATTTAGGAACAGTATTTTTTTAATTTAAAGTTAAAATATTTTTCTATAAAGTAATTCTACTTTAATGAAAGAAACTGTCATTTAAAAAAGTGATTTTTTTAAAAAGGTGTAATTGTTTCATACAATAGCAGTACCCATGTACATAACAGTACGGAGGTCGTACAGTTCTGTTCACAAACATTCTGGATACTAGGTAGGCTGAAGAGGTAGTAAAGACTACTATATGGCAAAAGCCACAAGTTTCTTACTTCTGTCCTGTTTGAAGTTGTTAATAAACTCTTCTAATTGATTTCAGGGAAAAGCAAGTGTTAATCAAATTTCCAAATCAACCAACTTCCGCTAGTGAAACTTAGTCTTTCCACTGTTTTATTTATTTGATGTTGCTAAGCCAGGTTGTCTGGTTCAGCAAAGTTGGATTTTTTTGCTTTTTGATTTTGTTCTTAATTGGATTATTGTCAGGTTCATAAAGGCACTCAGAAATTTTTCAGGGTTAAGTATATCAGTAATATAATACACTCTTTTTCCTTGCTTAATGTTATCCTAAAACCTGCCATTAAAATATTTACCTGTATTTGTCCCAGAAAGCATTGTTTTCAAGGGAAACAAGAACCATGATTTAAGTTCAGGAAATTGTCCATATAATAAAATTTACTGCTGCTTTTGTAAATTGCAACTTTACATTTCGCTGACATAACTTTACAACTTTGTATACTAGAAATGGTTTTGCTAAGATTTGAATGTTATTTTTTTAATAAAAGGTCATGCATCATCAGTAGGTATCAACTGTATTTCATATACACAAATATAACAAAATTGGAGCTGCCATTTGCAATTTTATATGAACATTTAATACTGATCAGTAAAATTGTTTTTCATCTGAGCCTTTGCAAGGATTCTTTATGCCCCTAAAGGCCTGGTAAATCATGCCATAAGTAATAATTGTGTACTGTATTTAGATTTTAGTATACTTGGCCAATCAAAAATACTTTGATTCACACATACATTAGCAGTTATTAGTTGACCTTTAAAAAAAGATACACCTTTATGATGATGTCTTCTAGTAGAGACATATGTAGTCGTATAGTGTCATTTATTGCAGTTTTGTACAGTACTTGAGTATAGTGCATAAAATAGATATGTTCAGAGTTTAACAAAGTTGTACAAATATTTCTAAAATCAAATAAAAGAGTATCTTAAGACATGGAAATGTGCTAAAAACAACAAAGAGAAACACTGCTTTCATTTGCTGTTTTATTTTCTTGCTTTTTCTTTGCTTTTAATGTGATTCTGTTTTGTACTTTGTGTGACAGTATAGATGCCAAGGTCACAAATGCATATTATGAATAGAATTAATAGTTAAGACAGAGTTGACATCAGTAAAATAAAGACATTTTGTAAGTTATAAATGAAAGGGAGAAGCATGGACAAGGTGTGTATCCCTTGAAGTCCCTCTAATTAAGCCATCAGATTAAACCTTTCACATCAACAGTAACTAAAAAATGAGCACTTTACTCAGAAAGTTAAAATAAAAGTATCCTTATTTTCATATATATTTATATATAAATGTAGATCTTCCATGTAACATGGAGATGTGTGCAATAGTGTGATTATGAGCATAAGGCTGGAAGGCAAGCAATAAAAAAAGGGTTTTTCATGGTATAATTATACATTTTTAAAATGTTTCATTTGTAAACTATAAATTATCCCTTTAACGTCACATTGTCCAGGTATGAATAAATATATAAATATGTACATATGTACAAATAATTGTAAATATTAGAACTGTAGAAAAATCCCGTCACTTTTAACTCTAGTTGGCAAAGGGCTCTGCCTGTATAGTTTAATGGAGGCCTATGCTAAACTGCTCTTGAACTTGAGTAGCTCGATTATGTTTTCTGTAGCTGAGGTCTCCTTCCTGTGACCTAGTGGGAGTTCTTACCTTCTGTTCACATCAGCAAGATCCAGGGACTCTCTGAACCTCACTGGACTGGGGTATGAGAAACAGAGGTTTGTGTTCCACCCTTGGCCACATCCCAGGTACTCCAAACCCTTCACAGTGTTTAAACAATGTTGTGTATTGCTCCGTGCACGACACTGTGTAGTCAGAACTCTTCCCCACTTCAAACATGAGTGTGCTCAGAGGCATGTTGGATTACCTGGTAAGGAAGGATTTTTCATCCTTATCCAAGAATGGGACGACTCAAAAGGTTTTTGACAGTACAAGTCTTCTCCAGCAAGACTTCTTCTCTGGAAGATAACATCTGTGTAATTCAGAGCTGCATGCAAAAAGCATCTTCAGTTTGCACAAGAAGCCTGATGCTGTCTCACGTTAGTCAGCTCTGCTGCTACTGCTTTTATTGGGTACAATTATTTTTTCATTCACTGACCGTTTTCTCTACGCTTGCGTTATGCTTTGTCAGGCAAAAAACCAGGTGTTTATCACATGCTAAAGATACATTTATTGCACACTAATATAGAAAAATAGGCATACTATATAAATTCACTCAGTGAAAAATAATACATTTTAAATATCCACATGCAGTTATTGTGGGCATCAGCAAGGCTTTTGAGTGCGTACACTTCAGAAAAGTTTAATTTTTACATTTAGTTCAGTTGTTAAAGCAAACTCCTTCTGTGGGAGGAAGCAGTCTGCTTTATTGTTTCACTACTGAAGCGTTTATAGTGAGTAAACTGACCACACATAAGTTGCAAATTTGTAAGACTAACAACTGGATAAGTGAATTTGAATGTAAAGATTTAAGTGAACGCAAGCATCATGCAAGGAACACCAGAATACAAGAGTTAGGCCTTCTTTCCATTTAGCAGTATAGAATCTCTGTCTGGGATTTTAAAGCTGGTCTCACAAATGTATGTGCCAAATACCTAGAAGTTTCATTTAATTTGAGTAAAACTTGCTGGTCTTAAATACTTAAAGCAGGGGGAGAGAGCATGAGTGAGCAAATGCAAGTCACTTCGCTATCAAAGACTTGCACATGGAATCTACCAGTGAAATTTTTGGTTGACATGTTAATCTAATTTATTTTTTCCATTATTCTTGGGTCAGGGTGTCACATTTTACGTGACTTAAGAAACAAATACAATAAATACAATGATGTAACACTGTGGTAAACTTGGATTGGAATTACCATAATTCTGAATGAGGTTTATGAAGTAGGTTTCCAATGTAGTACTGGGGCACGTACTTCTGGATGCATGCGGTCAGTAATTTAACAGTAATTTATAAATCAGCATGAAGAATATAGAGATCAGCAGGGTTTATCAGCCAGGGTTGTCTGCTGGAGACTTCTTAACAGATTGCTTTTAAAAGAGTGGCTTCCAAACGTCTCAATTATGTTGTAGCCAATGAAATTACCTTCACATTCCATATCTGGGTTAATTCAACTTGTAACTGCTGCATTGTTGAGCGTCTTTAAAAAAAAATTGTTATGGTAGATTTTCTGAGATACGAACTTTAGGTTGGGAGACTACTCATACCCCTGAACATTATACTAAATTAAGGAGCTAGTCTGCCTGTAGAGTCACAGAAGAGAGCATGAAAGAACTTCACGAGACACCAAACAGACTTACTGAATCACCTTCCCCTCCCAGTGATTATAGATAACATACAGGGTGGTGAGACCTTTCAAAAGTGGGGTGATCATAAACTGCATGAAAGCAACCAGAAACAGCTGGGAGGATGTGGGGATGTATGGGGGAGGAAAGGGGGAAAGAGAAGCAGCAAATGGCTTTGTTATGTGTCAGCAGGTTGTGAGATGATTGAGGAAGAAGCCATTGAGGGAGGTAATGTGTATTTTTCTTTCAGCTTCAGTTCTGACCCCTCATTACCATATGTGAGTTGTGGGAAAGTAACTTTTAGAGCATATGAAATTGAAATACTTGTATAATTCTGCTGAACTTGAGGGACATGAGTTGTGCCTTTGAAACTGAGAGGCTTCTGCTGACTGCTTTGTGAAAACCATGCAATGTTGTCTGCTTCCTGCCACAGGGGACATCTAGGGTGGAGGGGCGGGGGGGGGAAGAAGCTTCAGGAGTTAAGTAGAACTTTGTTAATTCCAGGTTTTGTTTTCTTAAGAGGTGTGACTTTCACTTAAGCACAGATAGCATCCATCCTCCATACCTTTCATTCCTATTCTGAAAGCTTAGTGGTGCACAAATTTTTGCCTTGGCCTTTCACGAAATAGATGAAGTCTATGCTTCTGAACATTTCCATTCCTAACAAATTTGCATGAAAGATGATTTCAGTATGGATATGAAGCTATCATCAGTCTAGGCCCGATTATGTGTAGACACATAATGCTAAAATTTAGAAAGCAATGCAATGGGTTTTAAAGCAGAGGAAGAAAACATTTTAAAATGAGCCCAGAAAGTTAAACAGCTTCATTTAAAAAACACAGAGCATGATAAATGTACAAATGTCTAAACACATCTAAATAGAATCTCTGAGTGTGGTATAATTTGGTGTCATAGATAATGTTTTTGTCTTAAAGACTTTGAAACGTAATTAAGTGAATTTATATGAAAGTCAGCTCACGCTTCAGCCTCCAGTAAAGGGAGTGGTTCTTTAGAAAGCGGAGTTTTAGGATTCCTTCCACCTCTTCCCAGTGGCAGTGTACCTTCTGCTAGAATGCTGTCAGTTTGCAACATAATTTTAAGTTATATCCCTTTAACATTACCTTCTCTTGATTTTTTTTTTTTAGTCAAGGAGACCTCCTCTGCCTCATCTCTGTAGATAACCCAAACTCCCTAACAACTAGAACTTTTAATTCTATTCTGAATCCAGTTGTTAATTCCAGCCATCTGAGAATCAGTGAGGGACTTTATCACTTTAGACCTTTAGTAGTAGAAGCTAAAGGCTCAAAAGTTTGTTTCAATGAATGGCAGATGTTAATCACATAAAAAGTTTGTTTTCCTCTACTTTAAACCATTTAATTTTCTAGATTCAGCTCTCGCTAGGTGAATCCTTGAACTTATGTTTTGGAGTCTGTGATTACATCTTACTGGAAGAGGCTAAACTCTGAGGGCTTGATGTCTCTGAGATCAGGGCAAAATTTGCACTGAATTTAAAATAAAACTGATTAGCATCCTCAGGATATTCGTCTACGTCACTGACGTCAGTAAGGATTTTTTACAGAAGGGGAGTATGCCTGAGAGTACACCTGAGCTCTCCTTTGGACAGAGGTGCTTAGTTCTTTAACCCATGAAAACAAACGTTTAAAAGAAGAGCCAACCATACTGAAATACAGGACTTGATGTCTGTTTCATTCCTCGTATATATTAATGCCTTTTAAGAATATTGTGAAAGTGCTATGAGTTAGGAGTAGGTGATAACACTCACAAAAAGGAATTTGGAGGATGTTTTAAAATATGCAAGATGATGTATACTCTTCCTGTAGTGTTGGTGTCTACATAAATATATATGAATATATTTTTGTTGTTGGATGATTTAGAAGTTATATTTTGCTTTCAAATTTCAATTTCTTACATAATGTTGTGAATACTTCAGTCGATCAGGTGGCCTGGAGCGTGTCTTTATGCATTCAAGGTTTTTAATGATTGCACTGAGTGCTTTCATTCATCTGATGTTCAAAGAGGTGAGCTTCAACAGGTTGAAGTGTTGTATTTGTTTTCCAGTACTTCACCCATCTATCTACGCTGTTGAGGATGGATGGAAATAGAGAATGGAACAAGATATTGCTTTAATCAACTGCTTTTGATATTCTTTATTAGATGTTCATTTTGGCTGAATTTATCAGTTTATAGGCTACTGTAGCTTAGCATTAGCACGGAATGCAATGTAGTACTTTACATCTAGTAGAATACATATGTACAATATGCATCGTATCTATAAACTGTTAAAAAATCAGTTCCTAAACAGCACCCCTTCACCCTCTCCCCTCCAAATAGTCACTTTATTAGGAAACATTTGAAGGCACTTTAATTTTAATGGAAGTGATTACACTAAATCTTGTTATACTTGTTTAAAAAAAAATAGTAAAAATAATGTCGAGTCTGATTCAGACATTGTTAGCAATTTCCCAGCTGAGCTGGAGTCAGAGAGCATATATGCATTGTATGACAAATCTACTTTAGTGAGTCACTTAGGCGTGAAAATGTATAGGAGTTTGAAAAAAGATGCTTCCAGTATATTAACAAGAAATAAGGAAACAGGAAGAATGGAACCAATAATTTTAAAGAAAATTAAACACCAATCAAATGTGCACAGTAAGAAACTGCATGATCAATGTAAGTATACTTAACCTTGAACATCAACGTCATATAAAATCTTCCGGGTGACAGTTCACTTATTTAGTAGGTTTCATAGTTACAAATAATTAAAGAGGATGATAATATTCTGTAATTTGTGACCTTGTTTTAACTGGAAAAAGTTGTTACTTTTCTAAAATGTAAAAGAAATAACTGGATTTATGTTTGAATGTGTCACTGCTTGCTGTTGAAGAATATTTATTAACCACATGCAAAATATTGCTTAACATTATCTTTTTGTACTTCTTATTAAAGTTAATTTAAATATAGCGCATTTTGTATTTTTGTTTTTAATGTTTTGACAGCACAAACGTTTAATTCTCCTCATGGCTTTTCTCTCAGGATTTGTGTGCGGGTTTTTTGTTTGTTTGGTTTTGTTTGCTTGTTTTTAAGCAACCCATTACAGCCTCTGTGAAGGTGCTTTTTTATTGAGGATAGAATTTCCCAAAGGAAGCAAACAATATATTGGAAAGAAAATATTCCTTAGCTTGGTGAGAGTTTAACAGGGTTTTCTGTTTAAATAATGAGAATGTCCTCATGTATTCATATTACACATGGCAATGTTTCATGTTTCCAGAAGGTTATAAAACATATTGCTGCAGGTTATACACTAACGACCAGTTGATGGGGAACATAAGAAACCTCCTACTAGACAGCTTGGTTCATCAATAGGAGTAGATGGGGTAACAAAGCTTGCTCGGAAACAACCCCAAATGTATATACTGTTAGTAGGGTGTGGGTTTGTTTTTGGTTTTTTGTTTGTTTTGAAATGAGTGTTCCGAGTTCCAAGTCCTTCAGTGGAAAGGCTATAAATATTTCAGGGATGACCCTTTCTTTTCCTGTATAGCTGCAGCTTCTCATGACAAACACACAAATGTTCTTCATGGAAGATGGAAGTAATTTTGCTTATCAGAAGGGATATGGGGCTCCTTCTATCTGGGTTGGGGCTATTTAATGTTCTCCCGGAATACCTGGGAATGCCAGGACAGAGTGTGAGCAATCTATGTTGTGAATAGATAAATATAGTAGAGTTGCAATAATTTACATTGGAAAGGATCTCTGAAGGTCATCCTGTCAAATGCCATGCTGAAAGCATAGCCATATTACATGACGTTGTGTGGAGCCTTGTCCAGTCAAGTGTTGAGCATCTCCAAGGATGGAGATTGCACAACCTCCCTGGGTCCCTGTTCCCCTGTCACCACTCTCATGGCATAAAAACATTTCTCTGTATTTGATTGGAATTCCCCATGTTGCAAATTGTGCCTGTTGCTACTTACTCTATCGCTTTGGACTTCTGAGATGAGTGTCCCTATGCATATAGTCCGAGCTATAGCCCTAAGTGGTTTGGCTTTATTGATAATTTATTTAAAAGACAGGTAGATGAGGCGCTTAGGGACATGGTTTAGTGGGCCTGGTGTTGTTGGGTTGATGGTTGGACTCGATGATCTTGGAGGTCTCTTCCAACCGGGCTATTTAATGGACTCTATGAATACCTGGGAATGCCAGGACAGAGTGTGAGCAATCTATGTTGTGAATAGATAAATATAGTAGAGTTGCAATAATTTACATTGGAAAGGATCTCTGAAGGTCATCCTGTCAAATGCCATGCTGAAAGCATAGCCACATTACATGACGTTGTGTGGAGCCTTGTCCAGTCAAGTGTTGAGCATCTCCAAGGATGGAGATTGCACAACCTCCCTGGGTCCCTGTTCCCCTGTCACCACTCTCATGGCATAAAAACATTTCTCTGTATTTGATTGGAATTCCCCATGTTGCAAATTGTGCCTGTTGCTACTTACTCTATCGCTTTGGACTTCTGAGATGAGTGTCCCTATGCATATAGTCCAAGCTATAGCCCTAAGTGGTTTGGCTTTATTGATAATTTAGATTGAAAACACTAATATTTGGGCCCAGGCTTCACCACAAGGCTGGCTTTCCTAGGGTTTTCCTTGCAAGATCGCTGCTTAGATCCTACTTGCTTGTACCCCAAAAGAGATATTTGGGCTGGTGGATAACAGACTCTAGCTGCCTCTATGAATCAGGACAATATCCTTTGCATGTGTACGATGACTTCTGTCAATTAACAAGATGTAGTAGAAGACCCTTGCTATGGCATATATTCACAAAATCAAACTGGGCAATTTTGCACTTGCTTTCCCACAGTAAATTTTCAGGTACTGAGGTGATACAAAATACATATTATATCAGGTGAGGAAAACCCTCCCTTTTATACATTGACTACCATTGGGCATGAGGTAAGGGTTACAATGTGGCTGATGGACTTAATTTTTCAATTTCAAATGCATGTAGGTACTTGGCTATAGAGTGCTATAGATCAGGTAGCTGCAACCCTCAGCGTGAACAGTGGCATACCTCTGAGCTGGAACAAATGTGTGATGCTTCATAGCCAAATGTCTGCCCTGTCAGCCTTGGAGCCTCTTGTATGAGAAGCCCTGCAGGAGCAGGATTCTTCCCTTAATAGATGCTGAAAATGGATGGAAGATTTGCAGGCAGGCAGTGCTCAGACAGTGCGCTCTTCTCTTGGGGAAAGGGTCCCCAAACCCTGTATTGGTTACGCAGCCTTTTGGTCTGGAAAGCCCTGTGCTTCAGTGCCAGCACCTCCCTGCGGGAAGCCGGGAACCCGTAAATGCAGTTGTGGTCCCAAGGTAACATATCGCAGCTCCTGCATGTGCTTTGTATTCTGGCAACTGCTGGCAGGACAGGCTACACCAGTTAGGTGCCTTGTGTATGCACCAGTGACAACCTTCAGTTCAGAAACAAATCTGTAAAACCTCTTGCTCCTTGTGGTCCTTGGCTGGGTGGGGCCTCTTTATGAGCTCTGTGGCATGCCTTGAAGAGTTCAAGATATTGTGTTACTTGTAGTTCAAATTATATTAGATGGTTCATCTTGGATTTCAGGCTTGTAAACTCTGAGTGTTAAAGGTACTAACAAATACCAACAAATATATTCCTTGGTGTTGGAATATTTGTCAGAGAATACAGCTTCCTTCTAACTGTTGTAGCAGCCTCCTGGATTTGAAGGGAAAATCAAAATGTGAGGAGTGAAAAAATGTCAAAGGAAGTTCACTTATGTTCTTCAGGTGAAATTGCTATTTACAGCTATCTCCAACTGTATCCTGCACTAGGATGTACACTCCATCTGCAGATTGGCGCAGGCTGAGTGAGGGCATTGCCTTTCTGAAAATGGACTAGCTTTTTCTGGATTGCTTTGTGATAGCTCAAAAGTGTCTGTCTGTTTTGTTTTTTTTTTTTTTTTTTGGTAGCACACCTTACACAATTAATCTAGTCTTGATCCCGAAGTCCCAGAGAGCCTGTTTTACTATGTTAGAGACTGACATTGGAGTACAACACTCTCAATGAACCCCAGTCCTACTACAACACTGTCACCAGCACTGTTCCCAGGGAGAAGCCTATGAACAGCACACACACTGCATATTGAGCAATATATTGGGCACTGTGTGGGCCTGATTCTTATTGTCACTTCATAGCTTGCCATTTCTTTTCAAATGCCACTGCTCCAAAACAGCCCTCCCTTGAAGTGGTGCTGAGAGTTTGGCCGGACCATGAAACATGGGATTTACACTGGGATGCTGCTGGCAAGAGGCTGGACGTGGTTGTTCAAACACACTGATAGGTATGTACTTGTGTTATTTGGGCATTGCTCCCTGCTTTTCTCTAGAGCTGTAAATCAGTAGCTTTTGAATGTGTACTGATAGGGTCCAATCTCAGTTGTATGACCAGTACATTTCCTATGTATCTGTTCAGGGTATTTGCTTATTAAGAGATTTACTGATTTATTAGGACACTGCAAATAACACCTCCTGGAGCCACTGGATGAATTTGACTTCCTTTTCATTTCTTCCCCTTCAGAGAGAATGTTGTAATATAAAGCAAGGCAACATCCTAATGCCAAGATAAAAATAAGAATGAAGAATTGGTGAAGAAGCAGTCTGTTCTGCTTGTCTCTTTATACATTTCCTTCTTCATGGATGCAAAAATGTATGCAGACAAGATATGCTTGGAGGGCAAAATATGCTTGTAATGCTCTCTTATTAGCAGTTGTCCAAAGATAGCTATTGTTCCATTGGAAAGTGTTTTTCTTTAGTTAGAACATTGTTTTTTCTGAATATTTCACCAGTATCAAAGAGTATTTTTATGCTCTTATGGAATGCTGAGGGATTAATAGCAATGCAGAAAATGGTCTATAATATATTTTTTTCAGGAAACTTTTAATCCAAAAATCAGATTTTAATGAATGAGGCTTTCTTTTCAACAGTATGCTTTATGTACAGATATGAAGTAAAGAGGGGGCCTGAGTAATATTTGCAGAGTTGACAAATCATATGGGAGAACATAAGCATTTAACTATATCCAGCATGGAAAACATTTTGAACAGTTGTCCTTTGTATTTGTGGTGGATAGGAGCCACGGTAAAAGTGAAAGATGAATATTCATAATATTTTAAATATTAAAAAGCAACTCTGCTTTCAATTTCTTTGCAGATTGTTTGAGACCCTGGTATAAATTATTAAAGAGGAAGGAATTCAATGACTCTTCCACTTTCCAAAGACTGGCAGCATTTTTTGCTAATACTGGACATGAGTAGCAAGTGCAAAGAATGTGCCGAGTTTTGTGAAGATTACTGTTTTGTGCAGAGCAACTTATTTAACTGCTGCACTCCTTTCCCTCCCTCCCAAGTCAATTGTTAATATTTTGAGATAGAACTGGCAATGAAAATTCCCCTAAGTTGTGGCTTGGCATATTGCTGTTAAACCTTTCTGATGGAACACATTTTCCTTCAAAATTCCTTTCTGTTCTTCCTTTCTGTCACAGCCACCTAACGCTAAACAGGTTAGTGTTTGCAGAAATGACAATGATGGGAGTTTAGAGTCAAACCATGCTTCATGCTGCATTATAGGTAAAGTTCAACTGCTTTTACTGTGGGCTGTGCATGGTGGTCAATATTTCTACTTTTAAAAAAAGAAGTCTGACAGCATTAATACAGTAGAACAAGTGTCCAGTAATGAGCCAGTGACCAGGTGGTACTGGGAATATCAAAGAGTAGATCCATCTGGTCACCCTGCCATTTACCAAAGATGAGAGTACCTTCACACCTCACACTAAGAGACAGCGTAACAACAACAACAACAACAAAAAGAATGGGAAAAACCCAAAGCAATACAGGAGGCTTCTCAAGTGCCTTGATGACAACTTCCTGGCACAGGTGATGGAGGAGCCAACAAGGGGAGACGCACTGCTGCAGCTCATACTTACAAACCAGGATGGACTGGTTGGGGATGTGCAAGCCTTGTGCACTGACCATGAGATAGATGGTGGTGTTCAGGATCCTGAGGGGAGTGAACAAGGCAAAAAGCAGGATTTCAGCCCTGGACTTCAAGAGAGCAGACTGGCCCTGACTCTGATCTCCACACAGTGCTAACTCCATATTCGGCCCCCGGCTGCTGAGGGATATACTTGAAAGAGTCCCTTGGTAGATGGTCCTGGAGAGAAAAGGGGTCCAGGGCATCTGGTTGATTTTCAAGGATCTCCTCCTCCAAGCTCAGCATGCAACAAGTCAAGCCAAGGCAGCAGGAGGCCTGCATGGACTAACAAGTTGGTCCTGGCTAAACTCAAATATGAAAAGGAAGCATACAGGAGGCGGAAGCAGGGCCAGGTGACCTGGAAGGAATATACTGTCTGAGTATGCAGAGGCAGTCATGAGAAAACAAAAGTCCACCTTGGAGTCAAATCTAATGATGGACATGAAAGGTAAAATGAAGGACTTCTATAGGTATCTCAGCTGCAAAGGGAAGACTAGGGAAAACATGGGCCCACTGTTGAATGGCAGGGACCCTGGTGATCAAGGCCATGGAGAAGGCTGAGGAACTCAATGCCTTCTTTGCCTCAGTCTTTGTTGGTGAGACCTACCTTCAGGAATCCCAGGCCCTCGAGTCCAGTGGGAAAGTCGAGCGAGGAAGAATTAGCCTTGATGGAAGAAGATCAGGATAGGGAACAGTTAAACAAACAAGACATACACAAATCCATGGATTCTGATGAGATGCACCCACAAGTGCTGAGGGAGATGCCTGATGTCACTGTGAGGCCATTCTCAATTACCTTTGAAAAAATCACAGTGATTTGAAGTAGTTCCTGAGGACTGGAAGACAGCAAATATTACTCTTACCTTCAAAGAGGGCAAGAAGGAGGGTCTGGTGAGGCCAGTCATGTTTACCTTGATTCTTGGGAAGGTAATGGAGCAAATAATCCTGGAAAGCATTTTCAAGCATCTTAAGGACAAGATGGTGACTGGGAGTGGTGAGCATTGATTTATGAAGGGGAAATCATGCTTGACCAACCTGATACTCTTCTATGACTAGAAGACTAGCTTTGTGGACAAGTGGAGAGCACTGGATATTGTTTCTCTGACTTCAGTAAGACTTTTGTCACTATCTATCTCCTATAACATCCTATTAGATGAACTGATGAAGTAAAGGTGAGGTGGGCTGAAAAGTGACTGATCTGCCAGGCTCAGAGGATTGTGATCAGTAGCTCAAAGTTCACTTGGAAGCCAATCACTAGTTATTTACCCAGGGGTTGATACTGGGGCCAATACTGTTTAAAATCTTGAATAATGACCTGGGTGATGTGATGGAGTGCACCCCCAGCAAGTTCACAGACAATACAAAATTAGGAGGAGTGGCTGATACACCACAGGGTTGTGTTGCCATTCAAAAGTATCTTGACAATTTCGAGAAATGGGTAGAGAGGAACCTTATGAAGTTCAACAAAGGGAAATGCAAATTCCTGCATCAAAGGAAGAATAAGTCCATGTACCAGGACAGGCTGGAAAGCAGCTCTGCAGAGAAGTACCTTGGGGTCCTGGTAGACAAGAAACTGAGCCAGCAATGCGCTGTTGTGGCAAAGAAGGCCAACAGCCTCCTGGGTTGCAATAGGAAAAGCAGTGGGTCGAACTGCTACTCAGCATTGGTGAGACCATGTCTGGAGTACTGTGTTCAGTGCTGGGCTCTCCTGTAGTACAAGAGAGCAATGAACATACTGGAGCAAGTCCTATGAAGTGCCATAAAGATGACTGTTGTGGTTTAACCCATCAGGCAGCTAAACACCACACAGCTGTTCACTCACTCCCCACCCCCTGTGGGATGGGGTAGGGAATCAGGAAAAAAAAGTAAAATTCATGAGTTGAGATAAAGACAGTTTAATAGGACAGAAAAGGAAGGGAAAATAATAATAATGGTAATGATAAAAGAATATACAAAATAAGTGATGCACAATGCAATTGCTCATCACCCACCGACCGATGCCCAGCCAGTTCCCAAGCAGCGGTCACCACCCCCCCAGCTAACTCTCCCCAGTTTATATAGTGAGCATGACGTCACATGGTATGGAATATCCCTTTAGCCAGTTTGGGTCAGCTGTCCTGGCTGTGCCCCTCCCAGCTTCTTGCTGGCAGGGCATGAGGAGCTGGAAAGTCCCTGACAAGTGTAAGCACGTCTTAGCAACAACTAAAACATCGGTGTGTTATCACATTATTCTTGTATTAAATCCAAAGCACAGCACTCTACCAGCTACTAAGAAGAAAATTAACTCTATCCCAGTCAAAACCAGGACAATGACTAAGGGCCTGGAGGTTTTGAAATATGAGGAAAGGCTTAGAGAGCTAGGACTATTCAGTCTGGAAAATAGAAGGCTCAGGGGGCATCTTATCCATATGCATCAATACCTGAGGGAGTAAAGAAGACCAGACCAGACTTTTCTCAGTGATATCTAGCGAAAGGACAAGAGGCAAAGGGCACAAATTGATATACAGAATATTCCATTTAAACACACAAACCCCCTGTCTTACTGTGAGAGTGACTGAGCACTGGACAGGTTGCCCAGAGATGTTGTAGAGTCTCCATCCTTGGCGATATTCAAAAGCCGTCTGGACATGATCCTGAGCAACCTGCTGTAGGTGACCTGCTTGGAGTAGGGAGATCATCTGGAGACTAGATGATCTCCAGAGGTTCCTCCTAACCACAGTGATCCTGTGACTCTGTGCAAAAGCTGACAAAGCTGGTGTCGGAAGGAAGAATGAACTTGCAGGTATTAAATTGCTTTCTAATGATCCAAGCAGATCACTGTCTCTCATGGCACAAAATTAAACAAGCTCTAGGTTCGATCTTATTTCCTCTTCCACAAATGTGTTATTGGCCTTCCACCTTGGAATTTATCAACTCCAAGTTCTGTGCTAAATCTGAACTGTATAGATGCCTAAGATGGGTCATTTCCAGCTCTGAAGATCTCTGCGTGTGGTCAGAGGAGATAATTTTGCTCTCTTGGATTATGCAGCGCCACCAAAGACTCCTTGCTGGGGTGGACTGTGGGACAACCTGATACCAACAATGGCATTCCCTATAACACATGGCTGCAAATGAATGTGCTCTTCCCCTCTTCACTTTCAAACCCAAAATCTGTAAGAATAGCAGACCAGGTTTTCTTCAGATCCCACTACCAACACAGGCTATATAAAGAAAGTGTGAATAAGTTAGAAGTCACAATGATAGCACTTTATCTCTAGAAATAGATTGACTTGAGTATAAATCTATTACAAAAAGTAATGAATACCTATCTTCTTAAAAAAGAGCCCATAGATACATTGAGAACTTAATTTATCAAACTCCCAAAGATATACCTAGCCTTACAATTGAGCCTGAGGCAGTATGTGACCGATCTTGCTTTCTGTTGCCCTCTGAGTGACCTAGCTAATCTGAAAAGTTCAGAATTTGGTTCTTGGTGAATTACACGGTAAGTTAAGAATAGTCTTGATTTAAGAAAAAAAACCCAAAACCAAACAAACCCAAACAAACAAAAAAAACCCCAAAAAACAATGGTAGGAAGGCTTATGTGGGTATACATAAATGCAAGTATGCATGCATATATTTCAATCTTTGAATTCTAAAACACTGAGAGAAATGGTTGTGCACAACAGAGGGAATATAGTCCATTTCTGTATGGGAACAAATACAGATAATTATACTCCAGCCAGTGATTTTCTTTCTCCTCTAGAAAATGAGGAGCCTGATATGAGGGGAGCATTGAGTTTGACTGAAAACAAAGGATTCAGCATAGCTTGAGTTAACACATGCACCTTGCTGTTTTGCCAAACCTGACCAAATTGCTAGCCTTCCATAGCCTTTGGTTAGTACTTGCTTTCTGATCACACATCACACTGCAAACAAAGCATACACAATGTCAATTGGCTCAGAAAACAGAATTTAATATACTCTGCTACAGCTGTAATTCAGTGTAGATCCATGTGCATTTCACTAGAAGCAACAGTCACACTTTGTAAATATGATACAGCCTGGATTTTGTTATGCAAGTTAGTGCTTTTACGCAAGTCATGAGTATAATATCATGGTAAAATGTATTCCAACAAACAACCTGATGCACACTGAACAGGGGATATGAGTTATACCTGATATTAATGAACCATGCATTATTAGAGGAATGTTCTGCATAAGCCATGGACCTAAGCCACAGCTTTATGGCAATTATATTTGTGTTATAATTTGTGAATGACTAAAAACTGTTGCTTGGATCACATTTTAAAACACCTAGAGCAGAACAGCTAACGCCTCTTGAAACAAACTGTTACATCAATGAGGAAATTTCCTAATCTGGATAGATATAATAATACAAAATGTTGAAACACTGCTGCTGATATTGATGCTAAATGCTGGTTTTCTTTCTTTAATTATTTATTTTTGGCCAGAATAGCTCCTTAATTTGGCCAGTTGAACTAAAACAGAGAGCAAGTGCTAGCCAAAAGGAAGGAATGGGAATGAGCATCCAGAGGTGAGGGAAGGGTTTAGCATAGCTGTAAACCCACATCTTTCAGCTTTGCCTGCTCTGTTGCGGTTCGAATCCTTGGGTAAAATCCTGGCCTGATTCCTGCAAGCTGTGAAGCTCCTTTTGGCTCCAGGGTTTGTCCCCCACCTTGTTACTAGCATACACTTTTGTTTGTAATTTAGCCTTTTGGTAAATGTCAAACTTGTATGATATTTTTCATAGGAGGCGTCTTTCCTGTCTATCAGCAACTTCTTTATCAACTGAGTTCTCTTTATATTCAGTGGCGTGCTCCCATAGCCTGCTCGTTAGCCAGCCAGAAAAGCAGAGTTGGCTGTCTAAACTCCATGCTAGAGAGAGGAATAACTTCACTTATGTTAGCAGATCCATTGAACTCCAGGGACAATTTGTGTGTGTGACATTACACATCGAAGGGCGGCATCAAGGACTGCATCTTTTCCAGCATTAGCTGCATGTAGTAGGACATTACTGTTAGGGGTGCTAGGATTTTTGCTAAAACTGCAGATTTTTTTTTCCCT
>NW_008824243.1:6466558-6479275 GCF_000699105.1 Pygoscelis adeliae
GAAAAAACTAGCGGGATGTCTTGCATCCCACAACAGTCAACACAGTAGGTAACCCATTGCTATTACCCTGTTTCTTACCTTGTATGTTGATGTCTCATTTTTCCTTAGAAAAACAGCTTCTATTCCTTGCAGTTGCAAAGAAAGCCTCAGAGTTGTATGCTCAACATCAAAAGTTACAGCACTTCCTGAATCTGCAAACAATCTGATGCAATAGATCACTTCTGAGAAGTGTCATTTTAGTCTGTTGTGGACTAATCAGTTAATCATTTAATTGGTACTCCAATTAAGATAATTTAAGTCATTCGAGCAAGGAAGAGGTTTGTTTCCTCTGCTAGGCTACAAATACATATTTTCCACTGTCTATAGTGCTTAGGAGATGGGAAAGAGAAAATCATAAAAGGGCAAACTGAGATTTATGCAGTGCTACATTATTATGAATCAAACAGAACTAAGTATTGCAGGTTGTAAGGCAAGGAAGAACTTATTTAAAAGTACCTACAGAAGTTATTAGAAAGCTATAGAACTTACTAACAATACAAACACTTGCCCCCTAGCAAGGAGCGTTTCCCATGGTGGGACAGAGACTACAATTGCAGCTACACCTCATTTTGGTGGTGGTAGGGACAATTCTTTTGTCCACCACAGAAAAGCCAGTATGTGAGAAGGCTTTTCATGTGTTTCATGTTGTCGGCAGTTTCTTCTTTGTTGCATGACTAGATCTCTTATTACACTTTGATATCTTATGTTTATTAGTCTAAAGTTGCATGAAATGATCCTTTTTATGATAAGATCCTGCAACTGAATCAATGTTTTGCCTGCTAATCATTCTCCATTTTCACAATGAAAATTTCTAAATTGTCCATTCACTTTTGTAGAACATTAATGACAATCAGATGATTTCCATTTATGCTGAGCTTATCAAAATGTCATAAAGAGCTGACTACTTGAAATTATTGCCTTTCTCACTACTCAGACATTACACTTGTTGCTAAAACCCAAGTATTTCTGCCTGAAGTGTAGTTGCTTTGTTGCCAAGTTATAACAATGGCAACATATTAACTTTCAAGGCCAGTGAGTATGATGCACATATCAATATTGTTTTAGTTATTTCACTGTTGATGAAATAGTGATCATTAATGCCAAAGGAATAATCACAATTAAATGAGAATTTGCTATGAGCGATATTTTCTTAATCTTAGCAGTGTATTTGGGTTATGACAAGAAGTGTGTCTCAGCTGTTACTTCCCCCACTAATTCCCATCGCAGATCTTGATCTTTTCTGTTCAGAGTTTCTACCTGTTTTTATTAACTAGATTTTTTTTTATGAAGGTGGATAAACTATTCCCTTTCCACATACAAGAATTACTTCTGACATTTATTTTTTTATGGATGTTGGCATTTGATTTCTCATGGTAGTAATTATACCTGAATCCCTTACACCTGCTCAAGCACCAATTGACTATTATATCCTTGCATCCAATTACATTTTCCAGTAACAATTAATTTTTTTCATTGTCGTATGTGATGCAATCACAGATTGAATACTGTTGTTCAGAACATTCGTAAGTCTCCATCAGAATTTATTTTGATCAATGGTGAAAGAATCTTATAAGTTTTGAATCTCTAATTAATACATGATACATATATTATTCACATGGATTAATGGTTTAATTTGCAAGTTCATTTATTGATTATAATTTCTAAAATGTAGACCGTATATAAAATCCGAAATGAAAGGCTCAGTCCACCTAAAGATTTCTTCAGTGGGTAATGGGTCACTGCATATCAGAATTGCATACCTGTATTAGAAGAAATTACCATTCAGACGATACAGTCTGCTTCATATCTATTCCTTGAGGAAAACCATAGCATTTGATTTTGGAATTAAGTACAGCATTATACTGCAAACAACCAAGAAGGCTGGAGTTGCACAGGCAAGTGGGCATTTTTGACCTGGTGAGCACTTGACTTTATGAGCTATGTGATGTTCTCATATGTAATTGTCTACATGTTAAATTTCATTTAAGGAAAAGATCAAATCAAGCATTATTACATTATTAAGTACCAGTCCTCCACCTCATGCCTCACCAGCTCAGACTTCTGCTTGAATTGCAGAGCAAGCCCTCCTAGGTTGCAGCTGAAGAAGGCTGGTGGGGGTTGCATTCCCACCTTGCTGAACTTCGAAGGCTGTCATGGAGTCATTTCAGTCTCTGACAACAGTGTCCAGAATACTCTCCAGAGGAAGGCACTAGGTAGCCCTACATTTAAGGGAAACTTGTAATTACCCAAATGCAGAGCAGGATTCTGTTGAGGCAAAACCCTTTGGTACTCATTTCAGGTCTGATTTGCTCACTTGCTCATATGGTGGTTACTTTCCTCAAGTAATCCCCTTTAAATTAATGGAGCTCCTCACAAAGGTGGGCCGCGAGGGCAGGTCTAGTCTATGTGACTTTGGTTTTCCCCTCCAGGTTCTCTGGTTCCCTTCGACACCAACAGGCACCTTGCGGGACCACTGTAGGACAGCAAAGCTTAATGGCTCTCTCTCCTACATCTTGTGGGGTCCTGGTGACCTGTGACAGTTTATTTGGTTTGGTACATAGTAAGTGAGCCACTGAAAACTGGCTGAGGAAGATAAGTGCCCTGACAATCACCTTTTCATGGTACAGGTGTACAGCAGGAAGGGAAGGTCCATGGTTGTCTCTCTGCTATCTGACCTGCTCATTCGTAAGCTTAATTGCAGTCCCAAAGGAAGCAGGATGGCATGTGGTGAGGGTGAGGCCATTGCTCTGTCCCCCCATTGCAGTGGTCCATAGCGTGGTCTTGTTGCAGGAAAGACAATGACTTTTTTCTTAGGAATTGTACTGAGAATTGTCTTCAACCTACCTAATCAAGGAACAGCACTAACAGTTAAGCCTGAAGGTATTATCTAGCCTTCGGGGACCATTATTGTTCATATTTTCCCATTTTGCATAAAAGCTTTTAAAATATAATGCAATGTTGAGGCTGTAAAATAACCTGGATGTCTGTTTAGCATCCCACTCAAATGATATCTCAGTGAATTCCCTACAAAAAAGAAAGGAAAATGGTTTAAATGAAAGAGCAAAAAGCTATGGAAATCACATCTGTTGTACGGTACAGTACCATAGGGAATCAAAAGAAAGGAAAATGTGCAAAGCGGTTAAGAAAAGAATTACTTTAATTGGGAAATAATTGGAAGGAGGGAAATCATCCAAGAAGAATACTTCATAACATGACTCACACTATTTTCATAGCAAGTTACAAACAAACTGCTTAGAAATTTGGTGTGTTATTTGTATGTTTAAATATTTGGAATGCTTTTTAAAGATAAAATCTTAGAAAATGTTCTTATTTCTAATCCGGACTGCCTCCTAGCCTGACCTATCTTTAAAGAATTGATCCTTTTCATTTTCTTTTGCACTTCAGAAAATCTGACTACATAAAAGAACATGATTTATTGATACATTTGCTTTAAAAAGTAATTCAGTAAAGAGCACAACAGACATTTTTCTTGCCAAGCCAGAAATATGACCATTTCAGTAAAGTGTTAAATTAGGGTTAAAAATGGAGATTGCACAAACCACATTGTATACTCAAGCACGAAAGCAAAGTTTCTCATTCAAAGGAAGCAGGTATAATCAAAACAGGTGAGAAAATTCTTCTATGAGAGAGATCACTGATGCTTTAAGGATTTTTTTTAAAGTAATCATCATTGATATTTAGAAAAATAAAAAAAGCTGTATAACTTTTTCATCCTCCCTGCTCATGCAACTGTATAATACTCTTTAAAGCATAAAAATATTTAACAGGCACCTGGATTTCAGTAAATTTAATGTGGGATGAGAGTTGTATTTTCATTTCGTGGTCTATTTCCCTCATTGTGAATCAGAAACTCAGTCTGGGGAATTGTCATTAGTTAGGTAATTAGGGAGTAACTCAAAGTTATCTCACACCGAATGCAGCAGAATATGAATATCAGTACCTGTATTATTTGTGAATAATTTAAAATAAGTACTTAGGTGTTAAGGAAAATGTATTGCTAACTTCTACAGCAACTCACATCCTGTTGAAATCTCTGAATAAATGGACCCTTGGTTTCATTTCTTCCCCCAGGCGGATGACGGTGCAGAGGTTTAGCTCTCATCTGGGCATGTTTCCCTCCGATACGGGCACGCATGAGGAAAGAGAAATGCAGATTCTTTAAAATGAATGCAAAAACATTTCTCTGTTTTTGTGAGTTGCTCTTTCTTCTTCTACACATTTTTCTTCCCCAAAAGATTAATACTTAGATGTGCTTTTTATTCAGAAGCCATGCCACTGAGATTTTGGAAGAGGGGGCTGTACTGAATTGGACTTTATATTTAACAGAGAGCTCTTGTTGCAATTGACTTTTAAAAAACCTTCCTCTACTTAAAGTGCTTCCCTTTTTGTTCTTGCAGCCTTCTATCAGGTTACAAGAGGCTATATAACAAAGGGGAGGTTATGTAATAATGTACTGCTTCAACTAAAATGTATTTCATATTCATTCTTCAGTACTATATATCCCTTTCATAGTCATACTTGATAGTCACCATAAATAAATTCAGGGTTAAATTGTACCTCTCAAGGTGACTTGTGCAGGATAAAGGCAGTTGTTATTGTGTTTCAGTTCTTTGTGATGCATGTAGAAGGCAAGGAGGGCTTTATCAAAAGAAAAATATTTCAGTTTCGTGCTTTTTTTTCATAGCAGAAAGTCAGACAAACGGAAAACTATTGAACTTGCACTTTCTCAAAGAAAACTTGCTGAGCAATTGAGGCGGAATAGCTTTTTCCAAAATCAGTTTGTTTAAATTCCATTTGGTTAAGGGCTTCTTGTTTGGTTTTGTTTTTTCCTAGCACATTTCATCCTAGTGAATTTTTCCTTAGATTAGTGAAAAGAATTCTTCCTTAGCGTCAGGCTTTTCCAGATCTTTTCCAATCTTCTACAGCTTCAAGCTTTTCCAAAATTGATTTTTTTAAATTCCATTTTTTGGGGGGTTTGGGCTTGGATTTTTTTGGTTTGGGTTTTCCTAACATGTTTCATTCTAATAAATTCCTTCTTAGCTTAGTGAAATAAATTTTTCCTTGGCTTCAATACTTAACATCATATTTCTTTCTGTAAACGTGTGAGAGCTTACAAGAGCATTTCCAAGTCCCCTATCTCCCCCCAAACCCAAGGAAGATTAGAGTCAATGCACCTCTTACTTCTGAGGCAGAGAACTCTGAGGAAGAAACAATTTTATTTTCAGAAACTTCTGCATGCATTGGAGAGAAGTCAGTAACAGGCAAACCTCAACTGCATAACATCCTTTGCAGTTAGTTTGAAGGTATGAAGGCGTAAGCATTTGTAATATATGTAAAGCCATAATCCTTTCCTTAGCTTTTCCGAATCATCTGAGAAATTCTGCCTGGTTCCCCTACACTGGCTCAGCCACTGGTTCAGGGAGGGGATGAAGCAGGGGCTTTTGGAGCTGCAGGTGGGTGCGAAAGGGGTGGCGAACCCCCTGCTCCTGCAGGGCAGCAAGGGCAGGCAGGGGACTGCCACTGCTTCTGCTATGCCTGAGCAGCCAGGCTGTTTGCTGTCCCCTCTTTCTCCTTTGCAAACTGACTTCAGGCTGTGCAAGAGAGGATGCAGGTTAGGGTGTCCCATCCTTTTGCAGCAGAAGAGAAGGCTCGAGTAAGATGAAACAGCAGTAATGAAAGTTATTCCAAAAGCCTGTAGTAGAGAATTACAGTGAGTTTCCTGGAGAGAGTGGTAGAACTTACCAGGACATAAAACAGAACATGCATTTAAGTCAATTAGAGGATCCATATCATTAGATGTTTTTTTCTACAGAAACCAAAATTTGCCCAGAAAGGGCCTAGAGATGATTCAAACCCTTATTAATTCCCAGCAAATCCCATGCTAGTACTGTATAATAAAAATGATCGAGTACATTGGTTCTGATAGCAAGATAGTAGGTGCCTTAGAAGTGCCTTTGAGAATAAAATTCCCTCTATGTGTATCAGATGTTAGCAATCATTTTACCTGATGTATTTTGGCAAAGTAGCTTGCTATATTTCTTTCCATTTAGAAGCAACTGGGATTGTTTAAGTATTGGAATAATGTGGGAGACAATTAGAAATTGTAACAAATATTAAATAGCCTTAAAGGAGCTTCTTGGCTCATAAAACTCACAATATTCTGACAAGGGATATTTAACTTAAGTTTAAGGTATTTGCTACCTACTCCAACTTGCTTGGTGTCTCAAATTATTTCTGAAATGTAGAGTGAGAGAGTATATTAATTCTTGCACTTGAATGCCTTGGACTGATCTCCAGGGAATTCTCTTAAAACAGATCACATTGTAGCTTTTGATAAAATACAGCTCAGACTTTTACAATTTCCTTTCCTTCAGCACTTCCATTCCCAATTCAGTTAGTCTGAATTACATGAAAAATAATTTTATTTTGCTTGTCCTTTAACTTGCCTCACAAGAATTCTTCTCGCTTACTTTGCATGCACAAAGCACCCATCTGTACTTTCTTTTTTCGCCTGGGCAGGAAGAGTGAAACGGTCCCGTCATTTCCTTCTCTAGAAATAATAACAAAGAAAGGTTATCTTCAAAATCTCGTTCTCTCAGGTGTCTCTTCTTAAGTTTGATTCTGATGTTTATGAGGCTTTTGCTAACCCGTGAGGCTCTTCCCTCCAACACTATAAAGCTCCTAGGAGTCTGCCCACAGGCAGTGCCCTGCCACTTGCACTTCAGCCCCGGAAAAGTGGTTGTTGGGGTAATGTGTCACAAAATGTCATTCCTCAGTTCTGTTACGGATTTCTATTACTAGTAAATTTACCTACACAACTTGCTTGCATTTTAATTGTGTTTTCATTGCCGCGAGTTTTTTATATTTATTGGCAAAAGAACATTTATAACTCATTGTCTGTAAACAGAGTTTTGTCAGGATGTTAGAGCTGATACTCAATATCCAGTCACCACGGCATCCTCAAGATGCTGTGTTTAAAGCTCAGATGGTAACTTCGCAATGAATTTTAAGAGGGAATGGTTTATTTTCCATTAGGGCAGCCTTTACACAGAAACAGGTACAGCTGGGAGATGACTAAGCAGTAGTCAAGTTCAGCACTGCGTAGTGTAAATAAGGGAGCACAAGCGGCCTTTTCTTATCCCAGGCACTTCCATTTAGAGTGTATGAAAAATCACTTGAGACGTATATTAATACCCAGGTAGTGACTGTGCTCTGCAAGAACTGTCTTTTGAAAGACTTGTTTGTCTACTATAGTATGCAACAGTTACTTTTTTTCTAAAATGAGTTTCCACACTTAGATGTCATTTCAGTCTTGAAGAACTACTACTTTAATCTGCTGAATGCTGGAGGGACCCTAAGGGATTTTAGGACACCACTTAAAGTCAGCTTTTATAGTTCTTTTATTCTTTATGACTAACACAGCTATTTTAAAAGTAGATACAGGGCAAAAAAAAAAAAAATGCTTAGGCAATTCAGAATAGGGAAAGGAACAAGCAAACACATTAATAATTTGCTATATTTAATCACAAGGTACTCTATTACCCCCTTAAAGGGGAATTTCCTGAAGATATTCTCCTTAAAGATTATTGACTTATTTTAGGATGACAGATTATTTAAGACCTTCTGTGAACTGAAGGAATCAGACACATCAGGGAGGTAAAAAGACACTGATTCCCTGGAAAGGACTTTTGGGGTCATTATGTATTTAGGGGGCTGCTATATTTAAAGATACATTATAAAAAATGTGCTGTGGTATACAAAGTGATTTGTTGTTCTTCAGTAACTGTGCCTTGGTCTGACTGGCTGTGATTTTTATCAAGGATTCCAGCAGCTCATTTCATAAGTATTTACCACTATTTTATAAACATTTGTTTTCCCCAAACTGCCTCTACCAGTGAAAAACTATAATTATCCCCAAATAAATAGCAAAGATATAAGGAACTTTTTTGTCTGATTTTCTCACTTCTGTCTCAGGAACATTATAATTTTAGGTAGGCTTCTGCAGTCAGGAGGAAGTAGGGCTTTCTGTGCAAAGGGAAGGGTTTGACCTCCTCAGGTGCTCTTACAGGAGCATCAGAAGAGGAACTGTGTCTGGACAAGACTTAGACAAAAAAACCCTCCAGCCAGCCTGCATCAAGATGGGATTACTAGCCATCCGCAATTGCAGCCACAAGAGCATGCAGGCATTTCAGAGATGGCCAGGAGGTCAAATGGTGTCTGTATGGAGGAACTGAGTGTACAGTTAACTTGCTCCTGTGTGACACAGGGCTCCTTATTTGTGTGCTTTAGGAAGCACTGCTCAATGACTGCAGCTAGCTAATGCTATGAAGGTTTGTGCTTTTAGCTCTTGCTATCCCCGCTTGTTTCCAGAGCATCAGGGCCTAGGGGGCAACCATGACAGTCTTTTCACCAAATTGCCACTATTCTCATTTTGATTGTCGTGGCATAAAAGGTGACAAAACACACCTACTCACTAGGCCTTCATATATGCACAGCACTTTATTAAAAGAAAAGCTATCCTATTAATCTGTCTATGATTACATTGGATGTATGTGTTAAGAATCAAAAGAATAAAAGGTACCTGAGATATGCTACGTATTGTTAGGGAGCAATGCATCTAAATTACAATCACGCCTCAAGGGTGGGGTACCAGACCAAACGCTCTGTGCAGTGTATGTGGGCTAAAGAAACACACCTTATGCAAAGTCAAGAATTTATTGTTAGTCCAATTAAAGTATTATAAATCTAATCAAAGATTTATTACTAATCTAGTTACAATGATGCTAACATGTACAGTCGAAATTATCCAACTACAGCTATTTCTCATTTATAATACAATTGTTGAACACAGACTTCCTCATATCTATCCTTGTCTCTTTTATGCTCACCTTTTTTATTCGGGGTCAGTAGATTGATGGTGTTGCTGTTCCTTAAGCAGAATATAATAAGGGAGCAGAGTTATACCAAGGATCCAGCATCTCAGGTGTTTCACTGGCAGGAACACCGTGGTTGTAGTAGGACTTCTTTCCTCCTCATTTCTGGTTTCACTTGGGGTTATTTTTATATGTTTTCTGACAAACTTATTTGTTCTTTCTTCAATGGTCTGCAAATTCCATGCTATCATTGGGTTCTAGTATATATAGTGTGTTTTTCTTCTCTTTTGCTGTCTTTATTGTCCCTAAATCCAATACTACCCTGGTCTTCAGCCCTAAGGCTTCTGATGTCATCCTGCTCTTGCACTTTCAAGGCCCATTCTGTTGTCTTGTGCTTGAATTTTTGGAGACCCCTGTTTTTCTTCAAAAGCCTTGGAGCTGTTCTTTCCCAATAATGTAATTAATGTTATATTAGCACAACCTAGTTCAAGGGTTATTCAAGAGTTCACTCCACAAAAAGAATGCTCCACAGGCATGTCTATTTGTGTACTGATACGCTTTGGTAACTACTTTTTATTAATACCTATTAGGTATGGCAGTATCACTGCAATCAACATTGTTTACAACAGGAGGGATTTCAGTCACTAGAATTGGAGTAGCTATTTTAAAAAGTTTATAGTGACTTTTGATGACCATCCTAATGCATGTTTATAACTTGTCAGTGTGAGTTAGTGGCTTCTAGAGCTCAGACCAGATTTGAACAGTTGAACTCAAATCCTTAGTGTATTTTGCACATTGTCAAAAGCTGTGTAGGATTAACAGTGGAGTAATTCTGTTTGAGTGCACTGCATAAGCAAAATTAATTGGTAGGTAGCACTGGGATGTGATTCCTAACTCATTGATTCCAGCCCATTGTTATTACAAACATGATTTAATTCTGGTTGCAAACTTAGCAGTTGTTTAAAATCCATTTATGTTTTGCATAGGTAATGACACCACACTGAGCAGGTTGGTAACGTAGAACAAGGGCAGCCCAATATGCCTATTACCAAGTCCTCTCCCATCCAAGACCAGACATTTTGACAGTTACATATTCCAAATGTGATTTGGAATTCCTTACCAAAAGCTGTGGACTGGCTCCATTAGGAGAAAGAGCTATAAAAATATAACATCCCAGCTACCAGCAAAAATTCTGGGAAGAAGTAAAACTTGTTGCAGAGAAGAAGGAGAACTGGGAAGCAAAATCCTAAGAGCTGTATTAGTGGAAGGTCTTCAGGGGACAAGAGTTTGAGCTGATTTTTGAAAAGAATATTTGAATAAGTTTGGAAAGGAGTTGAAGAGGATTTAGTGGAAGACTTAAAGGTACTAAAACTTACAGCATTTGATGGAAAAATAGTGTCTGAAGACCTGGTGGCAGAACACTCCCCTGGTGTTTTGAGAATTCTGATCAGAAAAGTCAACCCTTCTTCAGACCCTCAGGCACCAAACATCAATTCTCTTAGTCCGGCAACCAAAAATTCAGAAAGCTACTTAAACCTAAAATTCTGATTCAGAACCACACTGCAAATGGATCATTAAACCAATCTACTTTGTCTTCTACCTCCCGTAGTTCTTTGTTGAACAGGTGCTAAGTGCTTTTTGCTTTCAACTTGTCTGTTTGACAAATACAACTATGTTAAACCCAAAGCAACTGCACTTAATCTCTGTTTTGCTTGGATTTTTTCACATTTTTTTCAGACTTGGTGAAGACATTGTGTACTTGCAAGTTTGTATGCTTTCTCCAGCTATTTCAGCTGCTCTAATACACTATCTTACACTTGTTTCCCTCAGAAAAGACAAAAATCGTCACAACAAATGTGTTTCTTGTATCCTGGGTGGTAGAGCAATATGGGGATAAGGGTGGACAATCTGCATGCAACATAAAATTCCAGGCCTGCAAGCCTGAGCAATATTTTGGGCTCCTGCACAAAAGCAGGAATAAGATCTGAAATTTAAAACAAGACTAGAAGGTATTGGAAAGTCACCATTATTTAGAGGGATGAGGGCTATAAATGCTTCTATAGCCGAGGATGAAGGACTGAAACTGGAAATGGCAGCAGGAAATGTATCTACATTACTTAGCTTGCACATACTTATCTCTGCTGTAGGAAACAGAGAGGCTGTGATCTACTGTCTATCTAGAGAGACTAGATGGACAGTTTCTGACAAGAAAGAGGAAGGACATCCTGCAATGGGTAAAGAAGCATTCAGCCCAGTGAAAGCAAAGAACTAGACAGGCACTTCACGATGAGGACAGAAAGCCTTCTGCAGACCCAGCCTGGAAACATCTTACAGTCACATAGACCTAAGGATGTCACACAAAAGGATAGAAGCTTCTTATTTTAATATTTGGGTTTAGTTTATCTATCTAAGATGATGATAAACATTGAGAGGTGCCATGCTGTCTGCTGCTATGGTTATTCTTGTAGCGAGCAGGGTGATTTTATATGTTGCTTCCAGAGAAGAAGAAAACTAGCCACAGGCCTGTGTATGATGAAAGTGGTAAAAGCCTACTCACCTTCAGAGAAGTAATAGGTAGAGTTAGTTAGGCACATTCATCTGTGACTAGAAGATTTTCAGAGAAGTGAATCAGAAAAGTGTGGGGTTTCTTTTGGTTACCTCTAGTTGGAAAAATTCTCAATGATTGCCATAGGTAGCATTAGCAGCATGAGGTCCGCAAGACCCTGATAAGCAATGGGGTTTTTTTTTTGGCTCTTACTACCTCAAAACTCCAAATAGCTGCACTGTGGATGGAAGAGTGCAAAAGGCTGTACAGTGGGGCATAAGGCAGAAGGGAGGCTCTGATCATATTGAGCTTCCAGAAATCGAGTGCACTCTACTAATTTGTCAGAAACAGCAATTACCAGTAGTGCCATCTACAGTGAACAACATCTGAAGGAATGGGAGGGAAGAACTAGTCACACAGATAAACTGTATGTTCTTTATGCAGCTGAGAAAGAGAAACTGAATCCTCTAAAAGATAATTATCTCCCTCTCCATGGACTACATAGGGATCCTGGGAAATAAATTTCTTAACCTACGCACTTCAGAACAACATCGAAGTCAACTGTATGTCACATTTATCTAGTCACTCGCTAAACTGGCATCTTAGTTGTTCACTTCCCAAGTGTTTAACTGTTAAAATAGCTATAACATTATAAACAACTCTGCTTTCATGGACACAAATACAGAAAAAATTTTGAAATATTTTTATATTGGGTGGACAAACACAGAATTACAAATCAGAGAGCTTGACGTAGTTATACAACACTGAGCTTTCTAACAGTCGTCACCTACTTAGTTGCTGGCAGAGTAAGAGTAACAAGAAGTCATTTCTGCTGGTGTGAGATGGTAGTTCTTCAGTATGATGAGTGACTCTCATAGTTAATGTTAGTTGATGTATTTATCAGATTCAAGAGACAGCATAAATGTCCAGACCAAACGGATGAGCTGGGCTTTCACTCTCTCACATCCCATAGGTAGGAAGATACTGTGCAATAGGATTACATGTGCTGTACCTATTTTGCAAGTAAATAGAAGTCTACAAGGCTGCCAGTTCAGGTGCTAGGTCAGCTTGTATGTCTGCACCAAACCCAAATATATTGGATCTGTGTCTAAAGCAGCATACTCATTGTTTCTTGCCTTTCCTTTCTTTCTTAAAAGTTCTACAAAGGTAAACAAAAAAGCCACTGGATTAACTAGTTAATCTGTATAAAATAGCAGGTATAAAATAGCAGGAGGTTCA
>NW_008824243.1:6479291-6485802 GCF_000699105.1 Pygoscelis adeliae
ATACTCTAATAGGAAAATTACTATTAAAAGCCACCATCACAATTTACAGTCTGAGAGTAGTGCTTGTGTGCATAATAGTTATTTTACTTTTTCTGACCTGTTCATCCCAGAAGCACTATAGCATTGCAGTCATAAAGCCATACTTAACGGCTGAGAGGACAGGACCACTGCAATACAGTACTCCTAAGGCATATGTGCCAATAAAGAAATGTGGTAGCTTAAATAATTTAGGCTAATAAATCGGTTTAGGTTTAGCTTAGCACTTGGCTACTGACACAATTTTGCCTATTCTCAGGAGCGTCTTTCCATTTGTAGGTACCAATATTAATGAGGTCAAGTTGTGCCTTCCTGAAGATAAACTGTAACTTGGACTTAACCACCTTGCTTTCCAAACACACATACTGGTGAACCATACAGATGACTTTTAAAAACTTTATGGTTTTGTTTTTTTTTTCCTATGGATAGATAAAAGAAGTAAGATTGTTTCAGTATAGTGAAATTTTTTACCTAGATTTCTTCTCCAAAGAAAATTTGATAATATTTCAGGGAGCGTTCTTACAGGATAAAAGCTTATCCTGCTGTCTTGAAATGCCTCTAAACAAGAACAAAAGACAATGACAACAACAGATATTAGGTAAGATTACATTAGGTAAATCTAGTAAGATGTCCCACCACTTTATATGATCAAAATTCTATGCTGCAATTTAGTCTATGGATTTATTTTCAATACATTCTTAATCATCAAGGGCTGGAATAGGATTAATGAACTCATCTGTCCTCAACAGATGCAGTGTGTAAAGTCACCATGTTGTCACAAGTCTTGAAGATGATATGCTTGTGAATAGGCAGCTTACTCTGAGTCCAAACAAGAAATAGGTGCTCCTGGCTAGGACATTCACATAAGGCTCCAGCAAGAACACTTGCTGCTAGCAAGAATCTCCATCATCCCAAGAAGGCAAGTGGCTTTACTTTTTAAAGACAGTTTTTAGTGTTTACTCACCATGACAAAAAAGTTCTGCGATATCTATTTGGCAGGGGACTACACCAGTGTTATTCAAAAGTATTTTGCAATTGCAGTAGGCTCCGGCAATCCATGGTTTTTGTGCAGCTATGGCTCACTTTATCTGGGGCTTACACAGGGACTACTGCTCGACATAATGTGGCAGTGACTCAAGGCAAAGAGATAGCTCAAACGTGTCTTTTCCATTGGTGCTACATTTATTCCAAGGGGCAGATCTCATTCTGTTATGGACCCAGTCTATGGAGCTACAGCAAAGTCTGGGACTAGAAAAAGCAGTGTCTCTCATTCTTGCCATGATTCACCTAGAGAGAGCAGCTGGACTTCAGGTAATGCTCACAACCCAGGCTATAAATGTCAAAACCTGGAGGCAGGACTTCATCAGGAGACGACATAATAATTTACTGAAAGAAATTAGTATAATGAGCAAAGGCAAGCAAGGTTCATGATGGACACAAGGCTCTGAAGAAAGACAATACTGAAAAGAGTGACTGCCTTTATATCTTTCTGTCTTTTTTTGTCTTTCCATAAGATTTTCCACTCAAACCCTACACTTTTTGACTAAGTGGAGTGTGTGCAACCACCACTGAAATGTAATGTGGTAGTTTAAGAAATCATACAAAGTCACTGATATTATAGTAGATACTTTGAAGAAATTCTGGGGTGAGAAAGATACAAGTTGGAAAAATGGAAGTGGGGCTATGGTCCTCTTAAAATAATCTTTTCTTAGCAGAAACAGTGTGATCCAGGAGGAGCTGCAAACTCTTTTGTAAATAGACATCCAGGTCCTGGCATTGATCTGGAAGGAAGTGGGGACTATGATAAAGAGCTGTGGAAGATGGATGGTGGAAATTCCTCAGCTATGGGACACACTGTCAAATTCTGCACGAATGGCAGCTTCTACTTGACACTTGTCATAAGCCTGTGGCACACTGAGCCTGGCAGCTGTTAACATACTGCAGTCTTTGCAATACTTCCTAAAGAGGAAGGCTAGCCTCTGGGTGGACAATGTTTTGCCAGGAGCTAATAAAAACTTAATGGTGAAAAAGGATTAGTAGTTTAGAAGAAATATTTTAAAGTAAAGGAACTATGAAAAAAAACAGATTAGAAAATTAATTTTAAATTACATTTTTTTAATTAAATCAGATTAAATTACAATGATATTTTTCAGACTAAATAAAGAATCTGTTTTACATGACTAATACAGCGTGGTAACTGAGCTGAAGCTTCACAAAAACATGCAATGCTTTTAACAGCTATTAGGGAAATCCAAGACTCTAACATCCAGAGTATGTTAGAGTATGCAACACAACGGAAGCAGAAGATAATATGAGTGTCACCAATCTTGTCAGTGGAATTATTTTAGGAGATACTTTCAAAAGAATGGTTGAATTACCCCAGAGAAGGATCATACTCAAGAATAATAGAGTCATCAATGATACAAACTGAAGCAGCTGTTCCATTAGTCTCCAATCAAAAGGGTGAGTTGGTATTGATAATCATAACTGATAATTACCTTCCTGAGAGCATATGTGTCTTGATATGGAATATCCCTTGGGCCAGTTTGGGTCAGCTGTCCTGGCTGTGCCCCCTCCCAGCTTCTTGTGCACCTCCAGCCTTCTCAGTCAGCAGAGCATGGGAAGCTGAAAAGTCCTTGACTAGTGTAAGCACTACCTAGCAACAACTAAAACATCGGTGCGTTATCAACATTGTTCTCATCCTAAATCCAAAACACAGCACTGTACCAGCTGCTAGGAAGGAAATTAACTTTATCCCAGCTGAAACCAGGACAATGTGATAAACCATAATATAATTCTTCCACTTTTAAAAATAGTTGATTTCTATGTCATTCACTAGAATTATCTCTGCAGCAACAATTTTTTGTCATGCTAGAATGATGAATTTTCATCACATGCAGATGCCAGAATAAGCAAGTCAGTAATTAAAGACAACTGCAGAAGCAAGGGTTTGTCTAGGAGCAAAAGACCTAAGACTAAGGGTCTTCTAGTCCTACTTTCTGGTACTGTTTGAGAGAGAAAAATCCTCTTCTCTGGGACATGTTAAAAAGCAAAATCAAAGCACGTTTATATTGATGATGCAATAAAGTGGTTTTGAAAACATACCATGAACTACATCTTTAAAAGATTAGCAGACTTCTGCATTTTGACACAGTGGAATATGCATCTATTCTTTAAGTTCCACGCTATCTCAATGCTGCTTAATGTTGACATGATTGATATCATCAGCAAATGATTACTGGTAATTAACAGCATTTTCTTCACACAATCTAGTGAGGACCTGTCATGACACACTACTTAGGAAGGTTGGGTTTTTCTTTTTTTTCTCTCAATAATTAAGCTTGGAAGCAATGCTGGTTTTACATGATGTATTTTGACCTATTCCTGCCACTGCAAATAAATCTATTGACCTGACAGCTGAGTTTATACCAAGCTATATTGTAGGACAGTTCTGTTTGCTTATGTAGTGAATACTCAATAACAAAATAATTTGAAGCTCAGCCAGATCTCTGCTTATTTCCCTAGTAAGCACAGGAGATACCGATGATTGTGATGTATTCAAAATGGAAATTAAACATTTGTTTTTAAAGTGTCCTATAGTAACCAATAATGGGACAATGGAAAAAGAACCTTAAGAAGAAAGATGGAGATGCAAAAGAAAAGGAGAAAGTTAGTGCAACTTCAGAGAATGTATATGCTCTGTAAAAGGCAGCAAAATACAATCTGATACACCAAAAAGCAATCTCTAAATATCTCAGGCTTTTGTTACAATTGAGAGGTCTAGAAGTCAATTAATAACAATTATAGAAGCTCAGCAAGTGACATAATATATTGCAGAGAGAGTGTTAATGTTCTGGACAGCAATTATATCACCTTTCATTTAGACTTGCTATGGGTTTCTGTTACCAAGAGTTTAAATCGGCATTCTGGAGAGAATGTTTTTCAATTATCAGACAGACTAGTCTCATGAAGAGACCTTTTTATGTCTTGTGCTTTGCAGATAAAAAAACTTCTCATACTCTAAGGAGGATTGGTCAGTATAGGGTATACTGAAAAGCCACTTTCAACTTTCAACAAAGGCTGAGCCAAGTATCAACCGAATCTTTTTGAAACTGGAAAAAGTACAGAGCACAGTCTTTTGCCTGCCCCATTATTTTTCATTTTCACATGTCTTTGTCCTCCTGATCTGGCTGGAACAGTAAGTGCTCACAGTAGTTGGGTAGAACAGCTGCCCTGTTAGCCTCTAACAAAATAAGACCAGACAGATAATCAAATATTAGTCTCCTGAGAGCATCCTATAAGCTGTGGAACAATTCTTATTCTTACCATTTGCAGGGAATCTCCATCCTACCTGGAGACAAGAGGAATCAGCAAAAAGAAAAGAGTTCTTTGCTATACGATTTCAAAGTATGGGAGCACCTACATTGGCAGGCTGATTTGCCATGATTCATGCCAGGGTCCTAGTCCTCTAATAATTCACTGTGGCTTTGGCTACATTGGCAAATACTGTGGTGAAATAGAAGCAGGTCTTCAGAGAGAATCGGTTGGCGCTGAGAACCCAACACCCACAGTGTGTTTTGAGGTGGGTTTACATTAGACTAACACTAATCTAGTCCCATAGACTGAAGACCCATTAGTGCTGGAGCACAGTAGGTTCCAGCACTCCTGGAAAGAACCTCCAAAAAGATGCTGCAAGCATCTTCATATGCTCCAGGGCCTTCTGTTATGCCACCTAAAGCTCAGTAGGTGGAGACGATTGGGACGTTCACTTTGAAAGCACGCTCCTCATTTGAACTGAAGTGCTAATGTATGTAATGTACTGTCTGTACATTTGCACCACTGTGGTTCACTGGGTTGAACTATGATGATTCCTTGCCAGGGAAAATAGAGCATAGACTGGAGAAGAGGTTGAACCAGTGCTCACCTCCTGCCCATGACATTGAGGTAGTCCAAGCTGGACTTAACTTCCTAAATGAACTAGAGTGCATCTTGGTGCCCCAGTCACCTGTAATACTCCTTGCCTTGTCTGCAGCATACATGTGCCTCACGTTTGCAAGTATCCCTTTTCTTATCCGTCACCATATTCCCCAGCAAAGTCTGCTGTCTTCGAAGATGTGGCTTGGTGGATGGGAAATCCAGGCTCTTGAGAAATCCAGGGTCCTGGCCTCCGTTTTCTGGGAAATTTTCTGAAAGATGAGGGAGAGGCAAAGACAAAATTGTGCTCCTAGGGAGAAGAAGAGGGAGGGATTGTGGATTTATGCCCTGTAAAACAGGAAGGATCAAAATGTATTTATTTGCTGTTTTCTGACTCATGTTGAAAATACTTGGAGGTCTAGTGAAAGGCAATGACAATAGTCATAGACCAAGGGAATGCTTGTGCTTTGAAGTTATCTTTCTGCACCTAAGCACTTCAGCCTAGTTACCATAGATTCAGTTTGGTTTTCATCTCACCGTAGCTTAAATGGTGAAAGGTAACATGCTAAATGTAAAGCAATATTGTCTTATATGCTCTAACCCTTCCCCTCACTGTTGGATGCAAATATGGGTGCAGTCTTCTCCTTTCCTGCATCCGTCATTCTCTACTTGAGATTACTTCTCTCATTTAATTTTTAAGTGTCGCTAAAGTCGTACTGTTAGTAATCATTTTAATGAATAACATAAGTGAGTGAGCAGTTAAATCAATGTATTGGAGTTGAAATCTTAATTAAAATGATATTTAGCTATGGGAAGTGAGAGTTTTATAATTTATTTTCTATTAAGATGTTGACTGTTTTACTGAATGCGATTATTTTGTCATTTTAATCACAATATGAAAGCTGCACTGAAGTTATGTTTCTGCATCTTTCTGTTCTTCTCCCCTGGATATCCACCATCCTCATATTTAAAGGCACCAAAATGTTTGCATTCATTTTCTTTGTTCTTGCGATTTTTTTACATCTATTGCAACAGTAGGCTACTGTGCTGTTTAGGATACCTTTCTTGAGTTTTATTAAAGAGTAAACATTCAGGTAGGATTAAGCATGGTTATGCATATTTAAAACCACTTTTTCTGAATTGCCATAAGAAGAATGGAACTGTTTTCATTTGGGCTGCAGGTTTAAAATACTGTGCATGTGACTCTGCACTCACATTTGTGCTTACTCAAATGGAAGGACATAAATCACATGTGCATACTTTTTGAAGATGTCCCTGATCATTGCAGGGGGGGTTGGACTAGGTGACCTTTAAAGGTCCCTTCCAACCTAAAGTCTTCTATGGTTCTACGAATCTGGGGGGCGAGGTACACAGAGGAAATTGCTTTGTGCATCCACAGTTAAGGTCTACATATGTAAATTCACCAAAAAATTGTTATGTAAATTTGAATCTATCCTTTTGAAGACATGGCTCCGGCGGTCCTTGAGCTCCTGCTATTGTATATGCTTTTTTTTGGTGGAGGACAGAACACCATAATAATTATCTTTTTTCTCTCCCTGCA
>NW_008824243.1:6485860-6490112 GCF_000699105.1 Pygoscelis adeliae
CCATCAAATTCCCTCAAGCACAGTTAGTGAAGATGGACCACCCACTAGGGCTAGATTTTTGAAGCTTTTTATGCACTCAAAGTGGTATGCAGGCACACAAACCTGCCATCAAGTTTCACATGTTCCTGTCAGGAAAGTAGTTATGTCCAAGAGAAATACAGCAGATGTGTGACGTCAAGTATGGAAAATTACATATGAGTGTTTTCAGGTTCCTCTGTGGTCTTGAACAATTAAATTTTGAAGAATCAAAATGCTTTTCAATACTAGTCATGAAGGCTCCCAGGTGAAAAATACAGTGATATTAGCTGGCTTTGGGTTTTTTTTCCCTCCTCGTTCTATTTGGACTTCAGCTTTGAGCATGAAAATCCTTTCTTATGTCATTTTAGATGCATTACAGATTGTAGATACCTTGAAGTTGAATAGGTGTCTTCCAGACTGGAAATCACAAGCTTGTGCTAAGTGCCTTTGCTCCTTTTACAGTGCCTGAGGGTTAGGTGTAGTTGTGTGGAATCCAAATCAATTCTTACACTTTCAAGAAGTTAGGAAAGGGGTGATCTACCCTGGCTGTGTTTTAGAGGACTTTTACATTGCATTTGGTTGTCCGAAGGGTAGAGAAAGATTTCAGATGAGCTTGGGCAGAATTTAGGTCCTGAGCTGCTCAAACTGATGCTCTTCCGGGTGTTTGTATGGGTGCTGCTCTACAGTCCTGGAGAAATTTCACAGTTAAATATAAATGCTTTCTCTGGATCTTCCACTATCAGGTAGCAGCAGAGCTGAGAGTTGAGGTGTGATTTTACATTTAGGTACTTAAAATCTTTACCAAATTCAACCCTTGAATTATTTTTCTTATTCTGTTTGCCAGCATACCATTGCTTCCCATTTTGTAATTAATTTTCTATACTCTGATGAATTAATCAGTATTCTCTATTTTGTTTCTATAGACTTAACCAAATCGAAACTTTAATCTGTAAATTTTTCTATTTCTTGTCTTTAAAACCATTACTTCAGTGAGGAACTGGTTAGAGAAAACAATCTCAAGAGCAGATTCATAAGAACTCACGATTCATCTTTTTAACGTGGAAAGTTAACCACTCCGACAGTAGTCTCAAGCAGTTTCTGAAAGGTGGCATTACTGTCCTACTCACCCCATAACTATGCAGCTCCTTTAACAAATAACTGATAGACTTAAAAAGGTTTTGAAAGACAGTGAATTATGTAGCCCTGTTCTTCTATTCGCAGACTCATTAAATATGACTGAAGAAGTTAGAGGCAGTGGTTTTCCTTTGCAGAAGCCATTCTGGTTTGTGCCTCTTCAATAATAATAGCGATTTGAGTCCTACAGTTTTGTTTGTACATTAACATTGTTCAATTTGCTGTTTCTGAAGCGATGCCTAGCAGGTCTGAAATGCCACTGTTGACACCTTTCTTCACCTCCCTGCTTTTTTTTAAAGACAGCCCTCCTACTTTCAGCAGAAGAAGATGATTTTAACTGAGAATTTAAATATTGTTGTTAGGTCAGCTGCTCCAGTACCAAGTGGCCTTGGTACCTCACTGCCCTTTAGTTTATTACCATGCATCAGCATCTCCTTCTTTTGACACTCATCTAGGTAATTTCCCCAGCTTTTCTTCGATATCCTCTTTTCCATTTTGCAGTTTTCCTTTATTGCTTCTTTTGTTTCTTAGGAATACAGACAATCTGAAATGATTTCTTTCCCCTCAAGTTTTCTTCTGGTAGTTAAAGAATTTTTATTATTTTTGTTTCCTGTTTGCTTTTCAAAATTTTTATACCTATTTTTCATCTAGTATTTTAGTTACTCATGGAATAATTTCTTCTCTAGTTTTGAGAGGGATGGATTTCCATTGTTTACATTAGAGTACAAGGAAAATGCAGATTTGGGACTATCTGAAACCAGCTTGTCCTGATATCAGCCTTAGTCTTGTGTCATTTGAGAAATCTCATGGGCACTGATTTTATTTTAAATTATTTTGATGGCACTTTTATGTGCCTTAGCATTCTAAACCCAGAAATCAAATGAAAAATTTTATTTTCTCACTATTCATGCTACATGTTATTTTAGCTGTAATCCTTCACCTCTTTCAGTGCTAGCAAGCTGCTGGACCTACAGAGGGGTGAAATTAAGTGTTTTTAAATAGATGCTCCAAACTGCTCATGTAGAAAGAAGATGTCTTGTATCTCTGTAAGTACCCTCAAACTTCTTACGTCAAACTTTCTCAATAGTCACATTAATTACATAATATATTTTAGTGACAGGATAGTAAAGAGTTTTAATGGCTCCATAAACATCAGAATGCAAGGGCGTGAGAAGAGTTCATTGCATATTTTGCAAAATACAGTCCATTTGACGGATCAATCCATAATAAACCTAAGGACCATGGCTATTTTCAGGGCAAAAGGACTTCCCAGAGAGAAAGGGACTTGGGGACAGGCTGTGCTTATTTTCTTGCTGAGGGGGACAGCAAACCTGCTCCTTGGAGCCAGTGCCACCAGCTGCAGCAGGGGAGCTGCCTCTGTTCTTACTCTGTAATAAATGCCTCTGAGCTCATGCCTCTGCCACCACGCTAGGACGCTGCCTGCTGTGTTAATCCACCAATAAAGAGACCTCAGGTCATACAATAATATGTGCCTTTACCTTCTGCCAGTACCCCCAGGACTGGCTATTAATTTTCAAGTTGTTGAATTTTCACTTAATGCACTGCAGCTCTCAGAAGCTTGGTGAGTTTCTTTAACCATTAAAGCAGCTGTAAGCTGTATGTATAAAAAAATAACCAGATGATGACGCGTAAAGAAGCAGGAGAACCCGAAACAAAACACTGCCTTTCACCGGAATAACCACTGAATAGGGGATTATTTACATTTCTGTGCAGTTACATCTTGACTCAAAGGATGATGATGATGATGACTATAAAACGGTTTGCTCCTTAGGCTGAGAATCACGCAGCGCAGGTTACTCCAGGAGTGCCCCATAGACAGCTGCAAGCGGGGACATCTCCGGGGCCAGGGACTTGGGTTGGGGAGAGATTCAGGGGCCATCCGACCCTCAAGCCGTGCAAAGAAATACGCTTTATTTAAGCCCTAGTCCCGCCGGGACGTAACCGCCCGTCCCCACCGCCGCAGGAGAGGGCTGCAAGCGCGGAACCTCCGGAGGCGCGTCTCCGCCACCGCAGTCGCTTTTCCTGCCTCGGGTTTGGTTTTCGTGGGGGTTATGTTAGGGTCTTTTTGTTTGGGTTTTTTTGGCCACTTTCCCCCGTAGGTCTCCCAAGAGAGGCAGGAGGAGGGAGCAGCAGAGGGGGGACAAGAAGGGGAGGGGGGAAGAAAAAAAAAAAAAAGCGTTTTGCATGTTGTAGCAAGCCCCGGCGTATTTTATAGCGCAGCAGCGCGCATCGCCCGCTTTCCTCCCCCTTCCCCCCCGGGGGCGCTCCGCGGCCGCGCAGAGCCGCCTGCAGCCTCCGGGCTTGCGCGACTCTCGTTTCTTGGGTGCGCGGAATTCCCGCTGTTGCACTTGCGCGCCGGGCATGCCGCCTGTCTCCAGCACGGCTTTAGGGACCGCGGTTGGAGGGGTGGGCCCCTTCTCCTGGGGACGGACGAGGGTCTGGAGGGTCCCCGCGGCTGGTGCCGCCCTCCCCAAAATCGCGGTCGCGCCGGACGCGGGGTCGCGCAGTCCCCGCGGGTGTCCGCGCACATCCCCCGGCGCTTCTCCTCCCGCCTGCGGGTCTCCGCTTGGCAGAGCCGAGGGGCTGCTTCTCAGATTGCAAGCCGCCCTCTGAGTAGCTTTAAAAAATAAATAAGAAGATTTAAATATATGTATGTAGCTTTAAAGATATATTTAACATTTTATATATTATGTATATTTATATATATATAAGATGTTTTATTTCCCTCTTTGGAGAAAATAGCAAATCAATGCCACCCTTTCTCCCAAGCATGTTTCCCTTCTAGTAAAGGAGGCTCCACCTCTGTTAGGGATTGATTTGCCCAGCAGTTTTTAGGATAATTTATGGAGCAACCTGATGAGCCTATTGGGCGAGTTGCTCGGTCCTTGCAGAGCGGGTTCCTACCTGTTTGGGTGTTTTATTTTATTTTTTTTTCCCTTTCCCTTCCCCTCCCCTCCCTCTGCCTGCCGTGTGCCGGGGGGGGACGGCGGGATTGGCAGGGTCGCCTTTCCCCAGCCTCTCCGGAGAAAACTCGGGGAAGGGAGAGCGCCTTCACGCCCATGGATGCGTGGGGGGGGCC
>NW_008824243.1:6490744-6506903 GCF_000699105.1 Pygoscelis adeliae
GTGGCGGGGGGGGGGGGGGGCGGGGGTTCCGCGGGCGAGCGGCTGCGGCGCTGATGGCTTCTTCGGAAGGGCCGGGTCCAGCTGCCGGTGGTAACGTGGGGGCACTGCTCCTGGTGCTGGTACTTCTTCACTGTGCCGTCCCCGCAGCCGGGCATCCTGCACGGCACCGGCTTGTGCCCCTGCAGCCCCCGGGAGTGGGATTGGGCCCACGCGTGGGGTGGTGCCGGGCAGCTGCTCAAGTCCCAGAAGTTGGAAACGTGCATTTTGAGAGGGAGTTACAAAATTGATCTGAAGGGCTCTGAAGAAACAACAGTTTGGTACTGCTGTGTAAATGTGTTATTAGTACCCGTAACAACTTAACGAAAAGCAATCTGGTCATTCAACTCCATTAATAATTCTGAGCTAATGTGAATCATTCCACAGGTTATACTCTCATAAAAATCACAAGGCAGTACTGAAAGGGTATTTGACTGTTGCCCAGTGTGTTTTTCTTTTTAAAGATAGACCAAATTATCATTCTAAGAGGATATACCAAAAAAAAAAAAAAGAAAAAATCTATTAAACATTTTTTTAAGTTCGTCAGACTCTAGACCCCTTCCCCATACTGTATCATTTATCAGTCTGTGTGAAGTGTGTTGATCTCAGCTCATCTCTCATCTTCAGAAGGCTGCTGTGTTATCTGCTGTGTTATCCTAGTTACAAACACCACTGATTATACTTTTCTTAATCTGTGTCTTTTAAAACCTTTGCACATTATGGAAATATTTTTCAAAAGCATTGATGGAAATTATACCAGTGCAGCTGTGCATCTTCAGAATGTTTCTTAATGAAATATTGTACCTCAGGTATGAAAGAAATTATCGAGTGGTTTGAGAGAAAAGAATATGCATGCTAATTTATCAGTTCAAAGACTTAGTTACAAAGGAGGAGGACTAGCTAAAAAAAAGTTGTAATTTTTTTTTTGTTTGTCAAAGTGTGGTTGTGATTACAGGACTAGGTGTAGGTTATTATGTATACATCTCATTAACAGTGGCATTTATAAATAAGTTGATAAGAAGTCTTCAGTGAGAAAGAGGTAACTTGCATTATTTTACTGCATGTTCCAGAACATCTCGGATAAAATGGAACCTTTGGTATAAATATCGATGCATCTGAATCAACTATTTTCAGGCTTGCCTTTCATTCAGAGGCTACATGGGAAAATGGTGGCTGAGAGTTTTTTCTTTTTTCCTTTTTTTTTTTAAGTGACCACAAATTGACATGTTTTTCAGATCCTGATTCTCTGGTGTGTAGTACATTACAACTCGGGTGTGTTTGCAGAGAGCTCAGGAGCTCTAGTGCCCTGTAGCAGCCTGCCACAAAGTAGGATGGAAATACTATTTTTCTGCTTCTTTGGATGCCTTTCTGTAGTTTCAGCCCAAGCTTTTCCTTGAAGTTCAAACTAAAGCACAGAAGTCATGCTTTTCTCAAGAATAGACCAGGCTGTGCCAATTCTGGCTGTTTTTCTAAAAAACATCTTGCAGGAGTGAACCCACCTTTTCAACACATACTTTTGAAAGGTTGCAAATTGCATCACTTCTAGTATGCATTTATACACAAAGTACTTTGTGCTGAGCGTGCGTAAGGTTACTTCTGGTGTAACAAAGGGAGCTAAAGCCTAAGCAAGGACATTGGAAGTTGAGTCCAACCAAGAGTTTATCCTTTTAATGTACTGCCCCAAAAGCTGTAGCGTGACATTAGACAGAACTTCCTTCACCAAAGGGATTCATTGCAGTTGAACTCTGTCCCATAAAACAGCTGTTTCCCCCCAGTTCTGCACATGCACCACAAGCAGACCAGCATGGCCAGTGCATTTGATGTAACTTAATGAGCCAGTATTTTGAAGGACTATTTTTGTCAAAAGCTGACATCTTTTCTGCAGCAGAAATTGGGCTGTGAGCTTTTCTATGAGGTATGTGCAGGAAAAGAGTAGTTACCCAGCAGTCACTGCAGTCCTAAATGTTCAGCAAACCCATTGTTCTTGTTGAACTCAAATAAATAGACAATTCATAGGGAGAGCATAAGAGCTGACAATATAATTAATATTATTTCCTTAGTTCTAACCATGGAGGTGCAGCATAACTGTAATATTTCTTCTAATTTATACTGCTTTAAATGGTATGTGCTGGTCAGCATCCCTAACAGTGTATTGTAAGCTTAACTTAGTTTTGGCCATATCTTCCCTTTAGTTTTATAACCTGATGTTCTAAAAAGCAATTATAAATGCTCCATTGCAATGTAACTGTCAGCAGGTGCAAATGTCAATGAATATTTTCTTTTCCATTTCAAAGTCTCTCTTAGGAAAATACTTGTATAATATGGCCTACGTTTTCTTCTCATATAAATTCCTAGATCAGTTAAGCCTGTCATAACAACATGGGTTTCTTAATGCTTGATAATAGTGTTTTACTGTTTCCTTTGAGCATCTGTGATGTTTATTCATTGTTATCCTCACTCTTACGTGCTTTGTTCATGATGTGACAGTGAAGAAATTGTTATGAAATACGGTTTATTTTATTAAAAGTTTATTAATATTTTCTTTTGTTAGTATAAAGTTTAACAAGACAAATATTGAGAAATACTTATATTCTTTGCATATAATTTTCTTACAATGGATTTAAAGGAAACCTTCAAATTATGGCAATCTATCAAAAAAAGGCTCTCATGGCAAATTGAACTACATTTTCAATGACTTTTAACTTTCTGTTTGTTAAATATGCCTGATGTTAAATAAGAGCACCCTTGCTACCAATTCAAGCCTTTCTGAGCTGGATAGAAATGTTACAGGTGAGCACTCATTGACCTTGGTCAACTTTTTTGTGGATACATAAGTCTGGCCACAAAGTAAATTACAAGGGGGTCGGGAAACCTGTGGTTTTTATTTGAAGCTGTAGAGGAATTGTAATAATCTGGGTTGAATACAACACTCAGTTTCTATGGCCAGTAGGTAGGACTACTTAAATGGACTTGGCATATGCACTGTTTGAAAGTGAGTTGCCTTGGTTTGTGCTATCATGTGTATACTTAAAAAGTCATGTACGTTCAACTCACAGAAAAACAAAGGTGAGTATCTCCCAAGATGGGCAAAGACCCATTTTTGTAATAACATTTATGAGAGAAGAGTACTAGGGTTTTTTTAATTATGTGAATAGCCCTTTCTTGCACTGCATACTAAATTGAGCGTGTACTTAGGTAAAATAACAATATCATAACTTATTTGGTAAAAAGCAACAGAGAGAAGTGATAATTATAAATGACAGTATGTAGCATACTACAGGAACCTTTCAAAGGGTGGTGGACGACAGTGACACTAACTTTTATTTCTTAACTCTGAATGGTAATAATTTGTAAGGAGTAATTCAGATGCAATTGAATTAACCTGGAGATGACACAGAAATCCTGATTTTGCAGTTTTATGCATGCAAACATTTTTAATAAGGCTGAAAATAGTGTGATGAGTTCAGTGGCCTACCGGCCTATGTAAAAACTTGATTCTACATATCTAAACTTAAAATGGTAAATCATGCAACAGCACTGAACTAGTAGAGGTGACTGGGGAGACTAGAAAGGTCAGCAGGAGTTAACCAGAATTGAACTTGCTTCAAAGAAGAGGGAAATCTAAGTGATATGGCAAAGATGGAAAGAAACAGTTTCTAAAATATACTTTCATTGGTGGATGTTCAAGTCAGTAGGATCCACTGTGATAATCCAGTCTGATATCAGAATAAACAAAACTGGAGAATTTACCCTGGCTTCTGCATCAGGTTTGTTGCTTCAGTATAACTTTTCTAAGTCCCTGCATAAAAGCTTGGATGAGGAGGAATCCAATGAAGTATTTTACAGTATTTCTAGTCTGAGGTTTCTCTGGCTTCCAGCCAGTGGATCTTCTGCCACCTTCTGCTAGCTGAAAAAAGCCTGATTTTTTCCCAGTACCACCTGCTACAGCTGGCTCAGCCACTGGATCCCACATCCATCTCTCTGTGGGGAAGTCCAGGTTCATACCTCTGGTTCTGCAGGGCAGCCTCAGGGGTGTGGACTCATGGCCGCAGAGGCTCTTCAGGAGCGGAGTGTGGTCTGCAGCTGGCTGCTTGTCAACAGGGAAACCAGTCACCAAAGCTCTTCCTTGCCCTGTGTGCCTCTGCCAAGTTTCGCCTTGAATAGAACTCAGATGAATCCTGAAAATTCTTAAAGAAATCAGCATTTTGGTCAGAAAACATCCTGCTGTCTTCTCTTTCCAGCCTAGTCTTTCATGGTATGTTGTAGATTATTTGCTTGGAAAAACCTCCTCACCTTTCAGAGATGAGAAGCTGCAGTGCAGTTATAGGTCTAGCAGTTGTTGCGGAATGAATGATCTGCTCCAAAATGAAAGTTTTATACAAATGTGTCACAATCAGAGATACTCTGCGCAGAGTGGAAATTTCCATTGAAATGGATTTACGCATGCTACAGTCATACTAACTACTGTTAGAAGTATTTCCCTGGTATCTGTATTTTAAGAGGCAACTTGATAGCAGCTTACATTTTTCTCTCAGATAAGTAAACTGAGCTACTTAAATTTCTTCAGAAAATATTGAATTGTTTGTTTAACCATTTTGTAAACCAGTTCCATTTTTTCTTTGAAGAACAGACCTCAAAAATGGGTAGATTATATAAATATTAGCCTCATTAATGGCAGATACACACAGAATATTACTTCCCTACCCCTGCTTCATACTGCTGAGATACTCTATCTCAGGATTAGCTCCAGTACTGCCCCAGTGTACCTCATGTTCTTTTTGCTTTCTGCCTTGGTCCTCAAATCCTTTTCTGTGTCACTGCATTCATCTCTGGTAAGGTGTGAATGGCTAATTCTGTGTTTCTAAATTTATATGCAGTTATTTTTCTTATTTTCAGAAAGACAGACAGACATAATGAATAGGAAAGATCTGAGGAAACATGAGATACGTATCCTTTGGATTAAATTATTTGAGGTCTTAAATAGATTGTTAGTCCTTTCATTTAATATGGTTTTCTTCTTCACTAAGGCAGTGAAGTTTCTTCTACACTAAGGCAGTACCACGAGGGATTAAGTCTTATTATTATTAAGTCATTATTATTATTAATGTAATATTATGGTCCAATTGATCTTTCAGAATAAAGTTCAGCTGGATGGAATTTATATTAGGAAAAAGTTGTAGTATTAAGTATTAATTTAGGTGGCTAACTCTGTCACTGTAAGTCATGACAAATTTTTTTTGTTCGTTGTCTGATGCCGTATTTACATGGCAGAATGAACTATGTAGATGTTTTTAAAAATAGGGTTCCCTCAGTGTTTTCTCTGGGGAGAAAGGTACTTGATCTCGCCAGCATACAGCCATCAAATATGTACTGGATTGTATCAGACCTGCTGCAGGTGACCTATGGACCTGTACCTTAGGTTCTTGCTTTGTCGATGAGGGCCATCCAACTGATGGCCTGCAGGTCGCATTCAGCAGGGGACAACTCTGACAGCCATAAATTTTAGTCACCAACTGACAAGAGGTGGAATACTCCTTTTGTAAAAGATATGTGTTACATTTAATACACAATAAATTACAGTGGAGAAGAGATAATTTTGCTTGCAGAGAGAGAGAGGGACAGCAAACTTTTTATTAAATGGTTTAGGTATTTACATTAGCCCTTACGGAGTATATTCACCTCTTTGTACAATTATTCACTAATTTCATTGACCTTTGGATTGGTCCATAATTGCCTAATGATAGTTACACTAAATTTTCAACAGAACCGGTTCATCATATTTCTCTTGGGGACATGTTGTCATTGCCTAGTTATTGTAGTTGCATGGCTTTTTCTATGATTTTAAGCCAGTGTGCTGGTTTTGGCTGGGATAGAGTTAATTTTCTTCATAGTAGCTAGTATGGGGCTATGTTTTGGATTTGTGCTGAAAACAGTGTTGATAACCCAGGGATGTTTTAGTTACTGCTGAGCAGTGCTTACACAGAGTCAAGGCCTTTTCTGCTTCTCACACCACCCCACCAGCGAGCAGGCTGGGGGTGCACAAGAAGCTGGGAGGGGACACAGCCGGGACAGGTGACCCCAACTGACCACAGGGATATTCCACGCCATATGACGTCATGCTCAGCATATAAAGCTGGGGGAAGAAGAAGGAAGGGGGGACAGTCGGAGTGATGGTGTTTGTCTTCCCAAGTAACTGTTACACATGATGGAGCCCTGCTTTCCTGGAGATGGCTGAACACCTGCCTGCCCATGGGAAGGAGTGAATGAATTCCTTGTTTTGCTTTGCTTGCGTGCGCGGCTTTTGCTTTACCTATTAAACTGTCTTTACCTCAACCCCCGAGTTTTCTCACTTTTACTCTTCTGACTCTCTCCCCCATTCCACCAGGGGGGAATGAGCGAGCGTCTGTGTGGTGCTTAGTTGCCGGCTGGGGTTAAACCACAACAGCAAGATTCACTTATATGCCACAATTATGATGCGTAGTTCAGTGCAAGTCTCTGCTTCTGTTGCTACTTCAGTCTATACATATTTCTTTGCCTCCTGTGGGAGGAGACTGGTACCTGCTCACACGTCTACAAGTATTTGCAAGTATTTCAAATAAGCTTGTTTTTGTGAAGGGCTGTAGGATATTCCTAGTTACCTGAAGATTTTGCAGGAAGTATATAATGAATTGTGTTAGAACAAATGTTCACATGAATATGTTGAAATACCAGCAGCTTAAATAACTGAAAATCCCTCATAAAGGAGAGCTCATTTTATGTATTCTTGAGATGCTGGTGACATTTTAAAGTAGAAATCTAACAAAGTTGACTTTGCAATCTGATGAACGTTATAGTGACTATGGGATGGCAATTAATTAGGGTCACTGCTTTTTATTGAGGTTATGGTTCTCAGCATTCATTTATGTTAGGTTTGTTTTAAGCCTAGTTCCGCTATGGAAAGTGTTTCTTGGATCAAGGCACTTAACCCATCAACAATATATCAGTTCATTCTGAGCTTGATGATAATTAACCTTTCATCAGTCAAGTGTAGATAGAGATCTGCAGTCTCTTGAATGGGGCACTGACATGTGGCACATGGATTTATGTGTGTCTGTCTTTGTGTGACGATCCTAGTCTGAAACTCCCAGGAGATCTGATACTGTTGTGGATAGTACATGTTTCAGATATCCAGAGAGGTGATGCCTTTTCATCATCATGTCCTTCCTTAGCAGTTTGGGGATATTTTGTCCTTTATTTAATACCATTTGTCCCTTTTCAGTTATATCTACTTTGGCTCTATAATTTGCTATCGTTATCCTTTTATCTTCTGTTCTCTGAATCTTCATTTATTCCCTGCTGTTTTGTCCGGATGAACAGTGGAATATGGCTGTTCACATTTTAATTATTTGATTGCATGGTCTGTCCAAAACCCACAAAGAAGGTAAAACTTACCAACTGAGAAGATAAGACTTACCAATTTACATTTCTAGGTTTCATTCAAATCCATCTGAAATAATTCTCCCTAAGAATTTTAGTAGGTTTACACTTCAGTTTCAGTCAAGGCAGTACAGATTATCCTAAGGCCTACTTTATCTTCCTGATAAATTTTATTTTTTGTTGCATGCAATGGCTGGAAAGCTTTCCTTAGAAGACATTATGTAGAGGAAGATGAATATGTATTTATCTGAAAATTTTACGACAAAATGCTCTTGATCTCTAAGATTACAATATAGTTGGCATAGGGGCCCCTACTAAATTAGCATTAGAAACGTTTGTACTGGAAGAAAGGAAGGACCTACTTACTGAAGATGATGGGTACTTTCAAGTACTTTCCTAGGCAAAGAGCTGCTTTAAGATATTGTAGTAATGATTTTCTCAGAACATAGGAAGAGGTGTACTTACACTGCGAATGTGTGTGTTAACGATCAATAAGTTACCCAGTTTTTGTAAGCCAAAACAAAACACACAACACATTCTGCAAGTTTGTAATCAGAAAATGGAATAACTGATGTGAGGAAAGAGAAGTGAGAAGTGTGTCCTATTTCCTTGCTTGTCTGGGGTGGAACAAGAAGTGCTCAGAGCATCAGGAATAACGATATCAGCATAGCCTTTCCTGAAGACAATTTATTTTTTACCATGTTGAGAGATTGTTTTTACCAAGTTCGTATGTTTGTGGGCAGGGCTGCTGTTCAGAGGGAGCTGGAGAGGCTGGGGGGAACGGGTTGACAGGAACATTATAAAATTCATCACGGATGAGTGCTAAGTCCTGCACTTGGGTGGGAAGCCCCCCTCAGCAGGACAGGCTGGGGACTAGTTGGGTGGGGAGCAGGTCTGCCAGAAAAGACCTAGAGTTCCTGGTTGACAGCATGGTGCCTTGGCAGCAAAGAGGACCAGCAGCCTCCTGGGTTGTGTGACCAGGTGCACACTCAAGAGGTTGAGGGAAGTGATCGTCTCCCTCTGCTCAGCACTTCTGAAACCACATCTAGATACTGCATCCAGTTTTGGGTTTAAACTGGAGGGAGCTCAGCAGAGGACTACCAAGATGGTCAGGCAGGAGCACTTGCCCTGTGAGGAGAGGGCTGTTCAGCCTGGGGAGGAGATGGCTTTGGGGAGACTCAACAGCAGCCCCCAGCACTTACGGGGAGGTGATTGAGAAGACAGAGGTAGGCTCTTCACAGTGGTGCATGTTAAGAGTATGAGTAACAATGGCGATGAATTGCAACAAGAGAAGTCCCAACTAGGTATTAAGGGAAAAAATTCACTGTGAGGATAATTAAACAGTGGAACAAGTTGTCCAGTGAGGTTGTGGCATCTCTGTCCATGGAATTTTCAAAGACCCAACTGGACTAAGCTCTAAGCATCCTGGTCTGAATTCAATATTGGCCCTCCTTTGAGTAGAAGTCGACTTCCAAGATCCCTTCTGAATTGCATGATTCTGTAGAAAATGGCAGGAATCAGGTTTTTTTTTTTCAGTTGGGTTTTGTTTGTTGTTGTTGTTGTTGTTGTTTTAGTATGGTTTGCTATCTTACTTGTGCAAGGATCTCGCTCTCTATTGTATAGTATAAAAAAGAGAGGTGCAGAAACCGGTCGTTGTCTCCATCAGGTCTACAAAACTAGGAAGAATATTTTTGTGACCACATATGGAGGTAAAGAACTATTTTTACTAAGTGCGATCACTATACTAATCAAACTGAATATGTTTGAGAATCCAGCAGCTCTGAACTGGCACAGAGAACTACCTGTACTTGGACAGATTGATGTGAGGAAAATTTTCAATTGATTTCTGGACTGCAACTTGATAGGAGTAGAGGCAGCAGTTATACTGGTCTGAGCATATCAATATGTGGATGAACTTTCAAGGAGAGAAAATTAACTCTGTATTATATGAGAGGACTGATGGGTAAAGAATATCCATGATGCTTTGATTCCAGATGATAATTTTTGTGAGATCTTTAAAAGCCATTTGAATTAATAACAAATTTGACCAGTGTCTCATTTCAAATAATATGTAGCATTATCTGAAAGTTGACTTTGTTCTGGATCCCAGAACAAAATTGTTCTTCTGGAATATATCTTTAATAATACCTGTTGTTCTTAATGTTAGAAATTCAGATTTCTATAAATGTTCTTTGCAGTCAGGTTGTGCCTTTATTAAGTGTTCAGAGGTAAGTCTGGTTGTATTGTTCAGTAATTTCTGTTCAGATAAGTTTTTGTTATATTAGTATCACAGAGACGTTGAAGAACATTTTATAAGAAATGTGATGATGCTTTTAAGTGAAGGTCTTACTGGGCCTAAAATTAATTGTACTGAAGTTATTGTGTGTGGGAGAAAATGTTTCATATCTTTCAGAGATGTACTTCAAAGCTGTAATGACTCAAAAGAGCTTGATCACCTGATGCTTGTGATATGTATTAAGATATCACAAGTCTGATAGTTTAAACACTCAAATATGTAGCCAACTCTTTTCATTACAGGGAATGAACAGCAGAGGTACCTGATTTTATTCTGTTAGTGCTATGATTGTTCTTTTTGTTTTTAAACAAAGCTTTACTTATTTAATACTAACTTCTTTATGTAGCTTATCCTAAAAATCTAATGTTTCTTTCTGTATAAGAATTTCTAATATTTTTTTCCACACTTTTCCCTGATAATTTTACTACTGACTTAAGGTCCAGATTCATACCTTCAGTAAAAACTCAGGAAGGAGAGGGGAAAGAGGAAGCAGGGTAGGAAATTATAAATAGCCAGAAAAATACGAGATTAGAGATGGTGAAGAGCACAAGGCAGTACGTGCATCCGGAAGAAAAATCAACTTAACAGTATGTGGTAGGTATACTGGAAAAAAGATGTAGGGAATAAGTAAAACATACTTCAGTGGGAGAGAGAAATACATTTTGACACAAAAAAGAATATGCCAGAGTCTAGCAAGGCAGAAGGAGGGGGAAATAGATTGATAAAAACATCTGAGATGGAATGGATGCGGGGAAGAGAAAAGAGATTTTTGTCAGGAGAATGTCTAAACCCGTTTAGGAAGGATGAAGATGAAGGAATACAACATCAGTGACTCTATATCCTGCAGGATTAAGAAAAGCAAGTAATGCTTTCTGGAGACGTATTTTCAGTAGCTGCATTTCTTTGCTTGCAGTTACGCTTATTTTCACAGAATTTTTCTGTGCTGAATAAAGCATATCAGTGAAGAAGCTGATGATGAAATGCAAAAGGGAGTTCATTTCTGCAGAAATGTAATAGAACTGATGGGTATGAAGTCGGCCATCAAGTATGGAAGATAAATCTTGAGAGGAGTTTAAACCATCCAGTACCGACAGCTAGCAGTGGAAGAAAGCTTTCAAGAAAATCTTTTGAAAAAAAAAGTAACTGTGTCCTGTTCTAGCAGTCATGACTATGTGGTCCTGCTGCTATTGCTGCTACTGAAAAGAAGTAATATTTGTGTATGTGCAGGAGTCACAATCCTTTTTCAGCTTCTGAAGGACACTACAAGTCTGTCTGAGGCCCTTGTTTTATCTTAGGGAGATCCAAGGAAATATGTAAATATGTATTTTAAATTGCTGAGGTAAGAGTAATTGCTGATTCCGACCACGTTGAAGTTGCATTTTTCGCTCTCTGTAAGAAAGTTTATTCTGTCTCAGGCACTGCTTAAACTTATCCTTCTAGAGTTCAGATTTTCATCTATACCTGGTCCTATACCTTGGTCATGCGCATGACACGTGCCTAAGTACTCGCTTTTTTAACTTCTGAATTAGAATCATCACCAGCGTCTGTAAAAATGTCTGATTCTGGATGTGGGGATGTCAGTGACCATGTTTTGTTTTTCAGCAGTGCTCTAGGTCTTTTTTCACGTGTGAGATTTGGCTAGGTCAGATGACCTCTGAACTCTTGTTGATGGGGCCATGAAATATACTTCTTTACCACATACAAGCATATCATGTTCGGTGTTCTGGAGTAAGGTAGGGTCTGGTTAGATGTCTGACAAGTTGGAAACCTTCCCTGGAAACCTTGTCTGTCGACTAACTTCTTATGAAGCATTGTCTGGTTAACTGCAGTATTTTGACAAACCTCTGAAGTTGTATTGTTGCTAACAAAGTATTCTCCCATGTTTACAATTTGGGAAACATTACCATTTTGTCTGAAAGTTGAGAAAACTAGTAATTATTTTTTTTTTTTTAAAGTACTGGAAAACGAAAGTTAAATTGTATTACACCTAGACAAAGGACATAAATGTAATATGCTGGGAAGCATGGCCAGTGAATAACCACTGTCTTAAGGCATGTTTCGTGATTTAGAGAAGTGTCACTGTGCCCTACCCCTGTATTGGTAAAACTCCCGAAGCAACTGCTTTTGGCTGCTGTTGGAGAAGATCCTCAGCTAAACGAACTAACACAACTAGTCTCACAGTTTTCATTGGCATGTGTAAGGTGAAAAGGAAAATGTTATGTTCCTTTCAGCTCTTTCAGTATAGCAATTATCTGAAACACTGTCTTTCCATCTTATTTATTTATTTATTAATTAAATGGTCCTCAGAGCATTCCATGTATGGAAGGAACACTGTATGTCCAAATAGGCAGAGCTACTGTGCAATGTTGTTTTAAAACTCACGGCCACTGAGGGCTTGATTGAGTTGCTTGTGCACAGGCATGAAATGTTGGTGAAGATAACTAAGGTTCGCAGCCCAGTCTTTACTGCTTCTCCAGAAGTCTACAGGTTCCCTACAAATCAACCCCACCTGTAGGACTGGGTACTCTCGGGTGTGTTGGGTGAGAACAGAAGCCTGGGAATGGACAACTAAATTAATCCCTACCTGTGTTTAAATACTTCCACCTATGCTATACGTGTAGTTCTACATGTAATACTTTGATATGCATGATGCAAATAGCAGTAGAAGCACTCACTATATCCATTTTTTTCCAGTTCATTACATAACTTGACAGACGTTAATTGCAACTTAAAGCTCATCTGATGGGTTTTTCTCATACTTAAAGGAGAACAAAGACCTATGATATTAATGTCTGAGGATGAGCATGTTGCCTGATGTTGAAAAGAGTTATTTAGTCATTAGTCACTTGTGCTCAGGGATTTATTAGTCATGGTAATGTCTCCAATTAGTTGAAGGACAGAGAGCATAATTAGGGCACTTTTTGCCTAATTACTGTTAACTGTATACATGCAGTTTACTGTTGAGTTTATGAGGCTAGCTGAAGTGTTATAACAAGCGTGCTAAGAAGTTAGGTCTCTTTCTTATTTATAAAATCATTAAAATTAGGATTAACACCCACAGTAATAGATGTAAAATAGCATCGTGCCATGGAACAGAAATGTTTTAATGTCTGATGACATATTTTTGTTCTAAATCATTGTCTCTGCAGACATTCTGAAAAAGACCTACTGAGTGAACTTTGTTGAAAAAAAAAATTTTACAGTAAATGAAGAGAGGATCAAGTATTATGTTCTGTGTATAGTGAAATAACCTTTAGATGAACTTGGAAAGGAAAAGAATTCCTCTTTAATTAAGTTTGCCTTTCTTCCTGGGGTTGTGAGAGAGAGGGAAAAGTGCTGCTGTTAAAGTGAGGGTGGAGTTAATTGACATTAATCTTCACAGGTTTGTTAGATTTATTTTAACTCCAAAGAAGTAAAAGGGTGCTCAGCCCAAGTTAACTGTTGCTAAATATTGAAACGGCATACCTGAATTTAACATTTTATTTTCTGCTTTGGAATGAAGTTTGCTGTCTTCTGTCTTTCCTTCTACCCCATTCCAAACCTTGGGGAAAAAGCTGGACTTTGCAATGTAAGACACACAGAAACTCAGGTAAAAGATCAACAGTTTTGAACTATCTTATTTTACAAAGTGAAAGTTTCTTTAAAGAACATGGTCTAGCAACTTCAGTTAGATCCTGGTAACACCATCTCAACTCGTCTTGCCGACTGTGTAATTCTGAAGGGATTTCTACCTTTGAAACAGAGTGGGTCAAATCTATTTAGTATGACAAAGATCAGTAATTCAGATGCATAGAAATGAACATGTACACAGTGTCTGTCCTGTTGCCGTCGTGTGTTTAGGTGCTCTTTTTGGGGATTTAGCTGCTTTATGCAACTCCTCCCAAAAACCTCTGGATTGAGAATTCAAGTTGGCAGGTGTTTTGTGCTCTGCTTCGCTGGAGGGCATACAGAAGACTTTCTATATATTCTGGTCACTTCCTTTTTCCAACCAGCATCATTCCTGTCTTATCTCAGTCCTGTGGCTGCACATCTGTGGTTACGGCTTAGGAATCAAAAGTGTAGAACTGGGTGCCATCAGCACTGCAGAGACATTATAGTCTTTATTGTGTGCTCGATGGTATTTGGCACATTTTAAAGAAGAGTTAAAATTATTCAAATTCTCTGCAAATAATTGGGCTGATCCTAAGAGTCAGGTGCCCTGGGTCTGTACAGTGCTCTGGTGGTTTTGCTGTACTTTCCGCTGTTTGTGGGAAGGAGGACAAAAAGAGGAAGAAGAAAAGGTCAGTTTTGTAGTGGGCATGTCTCTTTCCTTAGAGAACTGCTTATAAATTAAATTTTACTCCTCATCATCATAATGCCCCTGGGGAAAGGCTGGGATTTCCTCTGCACTCTTAGCAACTGTAAGCTAATTTATATAGTAATTAGATGACATAAAGTACAACCAGACCAAAAATATATATATAAAAAAAGTAGTAACGAAACACGAAAGAGATGGCAATAGGTAGCTTTGAGGGAAAAAGAGTGTACATTTACAAAACTTAGCTTCCTACTTCTTTTAGTGCTCCCATTAGTGGGATCCCGCTAATGGGAGATGTTAAATATTTAATATCTGACATTTCTATAATGTCTATGTGGTGCAGTAAAGATTAAGTATTTTATGGTGCATTTCAATTTAAAAGAATGAAGGCACTTTTCAGACTGTTACGGGGGAAGCTGTCAGTGAACCTTGTATTTAGATTGCATGTTACTTTCAGCTATAATAGGCTTTTGCGACTTGTTTGCAGCAAGCTTTTTTCATTGTCTGAGAACCTATTGAGCTCTGGCAAGCTCCCTGTTGCACTTCCCAAATTAAGCAGGCATGCCAAAACCACTGAGCAGTTTCCACAGCCATGATAGTCTTGATTTTCAGTGGGACTTGCTAGTGTTATCCGAGAGGTGATGCAAGGTCTTACGAATACAGACTGTTTTGGTGCATTCTCCCAAAGGAGTGCAGTAAAAGCCAAACGTGCCTACTCCATCTCTGTCCTTTCCTGACTTTTTCTGTATTTTCCCCCTGAAGGCATAGTGTGGAACATGCTGGTGGTCTTCATTCCTGTAGGAAATTTACTGAAAAATTCCACCCTTAGTTTTGAGGGCAGTGTATGTCTGCGTAATTTAGAAGCCCTTAAATCCATTTCTAATAATACAGCAGTAACATTTTTAGTTTTAGTGTACAATACAAATTGGTACAAGCACAGTAATTTAATTCCTTTCTTTTACTGGAATATCTGTGCTTATACTAACATTGGAACTGATTTATATGGATTGCATATGCTCTGTAATAATTGCTAGCCAGTGTCCATTTGCGAAGATACGTTGTGTGACTGTCAGAGTTACTGCTATCAGTGTGATGCACTTTGCTTGACTTGAAGCCCATAGCGGTTCCCTGAAATAAGCTGGATGAGTAATATAGATTGCAAACTTTAGCACTGGAGGAATACTTAAGTCTGCACTCATTTGATTCAAAGGGAAAGAAAACTACTTCCAGGCATTCTTTGACCTTTCAGTGATATCTGAGTGAATCTGCAGACGCAACCAAGGTATTGCGATTCTTTTCTAATGACTTAGTGATAAACTATATGTTGCTGCTTATCTAATTAAAAGATAGGCAATAAATGAATGTGTGTTCTCCTTGTACATTTGTTTCATCTTGATAAAATAGGTAGTTAACAAATGATCTTCTTAACTGAAAGGAATGGTACAGCATTTTAACTATACCATGTATACATGCAGATACGTAATGGACACATAACTGCAGCTTCGGTGAATGTTTAGTCATAGCTCATGGATGTAATGTTTGTTTGTTTTCTTAAAATTTGAATGGAGTTGAATAAGTATAGAAGTCTTATTTTTTTTTATATCATAGCTAGAACGGAGGCTACTAGGAAGGAGATTCTGTTAATGTTCTTGACACCAAGATGTATCTATTACCATGATTAAGCATCTCTTAGAAATATTAGTACCTGTGGTGGGTTGACCCTGGCTGGACGCCAGGTGCCCACCAAGCTGCTCTGTCACTCCCCTCCTCAGCTGGACAGGGGAGAGAAAATATAACAAAAGGCTTCTGGGTCGAGATAAGGACAGGGAGAGATCGTTCACCAATTACCATCATGGGCAAAACAGACTCAACTTGGGGAAATTAGTTTAATTTATTACCAATCAAATCAGAGTAGGATAATGAGAAATAAAACTAAATCTTAAAACACCTTCCCCCCACCCCTCCCTTCTTCCCAGGCTTAAACTTTACTCCCAAATTCTCTACCTCCTCCTCCCCTCGAGTGGCACAGGGGCATGGGGAATGGGGGTTGCAGTCAGTTCTTCACATGTTGTCTCTGCTGCTCCTTCCTCCTCAGGGGGAGGACTCCTCACACT
>NW_008824243.1:6507539-6521878 GCF_000699105.1 Pygoscelis adeliae
TTGGGAATTACAGTTTGTGTTTTAAAACAGAAAAAGACTGACAGTAAGAGGATGCCTGCTGCTGCTTTTATGAGTTTGACTCATGGCTTGAGTTTTTCTGTATGGGTGATGTGTTAATGCTTCTCTTGACATGTTTATTAGCTTACACTCTCTAGTGCCATAAAAGAAAATGTTGGTGTTTTAAATAAGGGCCTGCCTCTTTCTGTTGGCACTAGAATGCATTTGGATTTTTATAAAGTACTCTAAATAGTGCTCAATATTTTATCAGTTTCTTCTTCACCTCTTGTTTATTTAGTTTCACTGTTTGGGGTATTTTTGTCCTAACCTTGTTTTTTTATTCACTCACTGTAGAGCTGATAAAGCAGATGATGAGGACGATGAAGATCTAACTGTGAATAAGACATGGGTCCTTGCACCAAAGATTCATGGTGGGGATGTAACTCACATACTGGACTCCTTGCTTCAAGGATATGACAATAAACTTCGGCCAGATATTGGGGGTAAGCCCTTAAAATAATTCAGTAAATAGAAGATGTGAACCAGAGATGGCCTGCATTTCATCAAAGATGGCAAAAATCCACTTAATGCAATGTTTAAAACTTAATATAGCAAGCTAAATATAACAGCAATAAAATGCAATGGTTTTCTGGAACTGGTAAAAATAATGTTCTATGCAAGAGTAGAATTTTTATGTTCTATTTACAATCTCTTTTTCCTATGTAAAGTATTGCTTTTTTGGGACAGTGGGCAATCTACAATAAATCATTAAAAAGCAATTATATTTTGCTTTGTTTAACTAAGATCTTCTGACAGAAAGAATTGTAGATATAAACCAGCCATGGTTATTTAAAAATTTGATCTTGAGTCTGTAGGAGTTTATTAAAGAATTATTCCTGGATATTTTTACTCTTACTGTAGAAAATGCATTGTAAGTGTGTATTTTGAGGAAACTTAACTCAGCCCAGCTCTCTTCTTCCCTTAGCTCAGATTTTGAAAAAGAATCTTTTCATAAGAATCTAAAAATATAACTTAGGACTATATCTTTTCTAGATGAATATAGGAAGGAAGACTGCATTACTATAGATCAAACTTTGCAGCTAGTAGGAAGGCAATTTTGTCTTTCAACAGTCAAAGCATCAATTTGCATATAACTGTTAAGTGTAAATATTTGGAAGAATCTTGTGTTGAAAACATGGAATACAGGAAACCTTGCCAGCTCCTGTCTGCCACATGCATGCTGGATCAAACTAAGAAAAATAATTTATTTTCTCTGAATTTGTTTCCCGAACTGTGAAGAGAGAGGAGGAGGACGTAATTATTTGTTAAATACTTGGCATTTCCTATCGAAGGAATGCCATGTAATTCTGTAAGCTGCTTATGCGATAAACAATACAATAATCTAGACTTGTTTCATTTATGCAGGAGAACAGAGAGATGCAATCTCAAACTAAGTATTTTCTTTTGAAAGCTTCTGACAAATTGCTTTCTTCCCCAAATTTCTGAGTTCTGTTTTGTTGTTGACTGTTACCCTGAAGATGTTGAATGGCAATTTTTCTCTCCCTGTCATAATACAATCACATGTGAATCTCATGAAGTGTGTTGTAAGTCTTTGCCTTCATATTCATTTAATTGAATTACTGCAAACATTTAGACAATAATAAAGGTCTTCCAGCATATATTTCCTTAAATTCTCAATTTGTGACAGATGTATAGCATTACTTTTTTTTTCCCCCCTCCCGACTGCTTGATGCAACAGACAGCAAAGGGATTATGAGGGAATAAACTGTCTCCACTAGAATTCCTTCTAATGATTAACTGGTAGGTGGGGATGAAAGAAAAGAGAATTCTGTTTTTCTTCTCTCCCCATAAAACTTAGAAATAAGAGAGGGAAAATAGAGGAAGAGGAGTTTATTCTGACATGTCAAATGGATTTAGATGGGCACGGAAGAATTTTGGTGTCATCCTTACCTTCACTTTCCTGGTTATGTACTGAGTCTTGATAGGGCAAGAACTCTGCCTTTTTGTGAGTAACTCAGTGTAGAACTTTTTGGATTCCAATTATCAGTTCCTGAAAGAAGACACTTGATTCTACCTTCTCTCACGTAAATGCTCCCTTTCTTTTTCTTCTTTGCTCTCTTGGTGCAATACTTCTGTATGAATCTGATCTCTGCTATTTGGGACTTGCCTCCATCCAATATATTAAAACATAAGGTTCATGAATATCAGCCAGATGAGAACAGGAGACATTTGGGAATATTCACTTTGTTGCCAGGAGAACAAATGTTGACTGACTCTCTTCTGGATGGAAGTTGCAGACTTCTGCCACACAGCACAAATTTTGGACAACATAAGATGAAATTTCCAACTTTGAGTGAAAGCATCACATTCTGTCCAGCTGCTTGGGAACTGCAGCAGATATTTAACAGATAGAAAAACAAAATCAGGCTATAGTGCATTCATCTTAGTCTACTTCAATTATGTGGATAAAATCTGGTGTCAGATGCCACATCTTCAGAGTATATGTCAGTACTTGTACAACAAGGTTATTGAACTGGAATTCTAATTATCTTTCAAAGCAATAATATCCCACAGAACATTCTTACTATTGAATTACAAAGCTCAGTTACAATGGCAACATTTTTTGTTTTGAGCCTGGACTTTCTGGGTTTGAATACCAGAGCAGAATTTTGTTTTCTTCCTGATGTTGACACAAAATTTCAGCATCTCAGAGTGAGATAACGGGTTTCATTGTTAAACATGCAGTTAGTTGAGGGAGATGATAAAGGAGGGCCAAATGAAAATTGAAATGTCAGAGGCAATACTGAATTTTAATAGGAGAAAACCTCACTGTCATTTTCTGTTTGTCTCATTCAAGTATCCACAAGTTGTAGTGATTTCTTAACTGTTACCCCTTGCTATGTTTATTAATCTTACTAGTCTTTAACTCAATTTATGTAAAATTCTTTGAGGTGTTTGGAGCATAAAGGAACTGGTATTAAAGTACCTTCTGCTCAATATGAAGTAATAGTTACCAGATGAAGTCTCTTATCTGTAGTATAAATATCTTTAATTACAGATACAACCTTGGAGTGTTGATATATTAAAAAAGCAGTATTATTCTCACTGTAATGTTACCTTTTTGCTACCTGATTTTATAACCACACTGTTTTACCTTCAGTCCTGCATCAACCTATCTGTTATTTTTCAACTTTCCTTTTTAAAGGAAAGAATTCTGGCTGCACACTGTTCCAACTCTCACACCTTAGGGACACTGATATCTTAATATTAGCCTATCAATGTACAGCACATTTTTTCCAGCTATGTCTCATGTCCAATGTTGTGTATTGTATGGGTGAAACACAGCTGATCAATCTGAAAGTTTAATTAAAAATTGGGAATAATCATCACATATCTACAACTCTAATGGGGGGTTTTCAATCAACAGTTTGAGGAAATTCTATCATCATTGATAGAATTTTTAAGAATGGTGAGGATGATTGCTCATGGACATAGAGAAGTTGGATACCTAGAGAAATTTGGGTAGTTGTACTTGCCCTATAAGCAGGGCATGGGTAAGTAATAGCATCTCAGTGCACTAATGTGAAAAGTCATGTACCCAGGGATATAAAGGATACATGAATAAAAAGTGGACTTTCAAGAGACTAACAGAAGCACTAATTCTGAAAAGATAAGGATATTAGGGGGATATTCTGTTGAACAGGTGCTCTTAGTGTATCATTGATGAAAGGATGATATAGGCAGGAAAATAATAAGCCCAAATAAGCAGGAAAATATGAGGTAAAGGTAGAGAGGTATGTATTCTGAGAAGAAGAATATTTTGCAATAATTGAAGGAAACTGAAATACAAAAGGAAGATGTAGAAGAGCATATGCAGTGAATGTTAAAGGTACTGGATGTGTGCACTGCATAGAAAATGATGGAAATAATAAAAGTTGCGGGGTAGCAGTATTTGCTAAAGATGGGTTTCTTTTAAATAAAAAAGTAAAAGAAGAAGTGTGGAGAACAGGGCTCCGCTTTCATCAAAATCGCTTTGAAAAAATTCTTCAGAGATGGAGTTGGAAACCTGCTGTAGACACTTGAGGCCGAATTTTCAATATAGATAGCCATATAAGTAATACTCTAGAATAACTGGTTGTGAGAATTGTATTATTCCATTAAAAACTATTACAAATTGAAGGCCTCTGTTATTCCTGAATATGGTAGTTGCCTAATTTATTTGCTGAATAACTGCTTTATCACCAAGAAGAGATACTTCTTTAGGCAGTTAATGAGGAGTTATAGAAAACATGCTCAAAGAAAATAAGCCTGGATGAAATTATCAAAAGCGGTCTTAGTTTAAATTAAATAGCATGATAAGTAACAATAAAAAAAGGTGATATATCGTAAACTTTCATTCCAAAATGGGGAATTGTGGTAATCTAAGGGAACTGGTTAGTGAATTTAGATGGACTAACATGCTATTGGGTAATATTGAGGACTGGAGTAATGAAAATGGAGCAATATTAAACAATAAAAAGTGCCATGTTCTGCACTTTTACAATAATGATAATCATTTCTGTCAGGAGATGGGGGTTTATAAACAGAGAATAACTGGTAAGGAAAACTCTTCAATGTAGCAGGCAGAGATATTTCAAATATCAAAAGCTGCAAATTTGGCCTAGATAAATACAGGCTAAAAAAGAGGCACTTTTGATAGTGAGAGCAATTACTAAAATAATTTGTCAATGACTGAGGTAGATTTTTATCACTCTGATTTTTCTAATTGAGAGTAAACATTTTTCAAAACACAGATTTTGAACTCAAACTGGCGTTCAGAATATGCCTGGGGGTTATGCAGCATCATCCCTTACTAGAAAGGCAGTGGTCCTTGCCTCTTGAGAGAGACTTCTTTCCAGGTCTTGTTGCTTGTCGGGAAGTTCATTCTTGTTCTTGAATTTCAGGCACAAGAGTCACTTATTTACTATATTTATTTCTTGGGACAAGCCTGTCCTTTTCTATGTGCTTGTGTTAGATGATGCTTAATACCAGTCAAACCTTTTAAACCAGAAGAGAAGTTTAGAATAGTGAAGAAAAGTGTCAAAGCAGGAAATCAGAAAGTGTGAGTAGATCTCTCTAGATTGGGCTTAGCAAAGAGCTTCCCCGTGTGCTTCAGCTACTTTAGGAGCTGATGAGCTATCCCTCGGGGGCAGCTGCCCCTTGGTGCTCGTCTCTTTCTCTGGTGAGTATGCAATCTGCTGTCCTCTCACCTTCTTACTTTACTCTAGCCTGGCTCATATTGTCTTTCAGGGTAAATATTTAAAGCGTGCTATCTCTTTCTCCCCCTCCTTAGAAGCTTCTGTAAGTTTACAGTACTGTTTTGCACTTCACGCGGGATGTGTTAAATAGCTGCCTTCTTACTCCTAGTGGTTTCAAGGCTGACACCACATTTTTAAAGTAAAATAAGAAGTATTCACTGTAGAAACATCTTCTCAAACCATCTTTCTCTGTTAGCTCTTTGTGGAGAGTAAATGAACAATAGTAATTATATGGATGTCAAATGAGTATGAAGAATGTATTTTCCTCCAGCATTTGTCATTTTCGTGGTCTCGTATCAATTCTAGTTCAAGAACATGAGAAGAATGAATTCTTTCTTCTAATTCACAGAAGTACTTTGCTCTGTACCATACAAGAGAACTAAAGTAACAAAACAGCCTCTTCCAGTCTTCTTCAATTGGATCTCTTTCTCTGGATCATTTGGGTCAATTAAAATAATTTCAACAGAGGCAGATTTTCAGACTCTTCACCAGCTCTTAATAGCTCTAATAATCTTACTCAGAGCAGTATGGAAAAGGCAAATTGAACTCCATGGCACATTACAGGAGAGCCCTTGTGGCAGATCAAGTAGTGCTCGCTGCAAGCTGGAATTTCATAAAATTGACACAGCCCTCATTAAAAACTGGCTCACTGACAGATCTCAAAATTTAGTTGTTAATAAGGAAATATCAGTGGTTGGGCTCTCTATAGTAGGGTCTCATAGGAAAGTCTTGATCAAGAATAATGGTATTTTGAATGATTTCAGCAATTAATTTTTGTAGTAAAGTTGACAGATGACACAAAGACTGTTGGAAAGGGAGAGGCTGTATCTGCAGAGTAGTAATTTGCTCCTTCAGTAAAACTGGAGACACAAAAATTAAGAGGGGGGGAAAAAAGGAGGTGTGGGGGGAGAAAGCCTGTGGGTCATATTTCAAGGTGAGAGATTCTGCATAGTAAAGTAGTGATTTAGGGGAAGACTTAGATATTTTGTGTAGTATAAGATCTTAGCTATGCATCCCCTGAGCGTTGTCCTGAGATAAGTCTGCTTTTGAAAAGGAATACAACAAGTAGAAATCTGGAAATGTTCAAGCAGCACTGATAACACTGTTACAAAAATTTCCAGTCCTGGTGTTCACATTTCAAGATGGATCTGGAAACGATGGAGCAAGTTTAGAAGTTAAAGCTGAACAGATTATCTGTAGGTTGCATTTGCAGTATGCGGTATGAACTGTTCAGCATACTGAAGGCAAGTTTCAGAGGTGACCTTAATCACTGCATGTAGGTACTTGTGTCTGAAGAAGAGGTTGATATATACTGAAAGTTGGAGGCAAAGACTTGAACCTCAGAACAAAACAAGATTCCCTAACACTAAGGAGAATTAAACATTTCCTACTAATAGGGGGAAAAAATAGTGGATTCAACATTGCTTGAGCACTGAGGCAAGATACACTTTGATCCACCTCCTTGTGTTCTAGTCTAGCAGTGGGGTTGCTCTTATATAGATAAGTAGGGTTGCAAAATTAAAGGAAGAGGATATCTGTTTGCGAGATGTGGCGTATGTAAAATATGTTATATTATATATATGTGTATATACACACATGCATTATATACTTTTTTTACTCTGTGGATATGAATTCTTGTGTTGGCCCCCTTCCCTTATGAGCCCTGCAGATATTGAAAACATTTGCAGTTCAGGAAGTACTTATTTTTTTTCCCCAGAAAAAAAAAATGGTTTCCAGAGTCTGTTTAAACTTTCTGTGAAGCACGTTGGGGACAGGATGGTGATCAAGTGACTCTGTGCTCTGTGGTCATACAGAAAATCCTTTGTGCAGCCTCACTGGTGTCTCTTGCTGTCAGGCTCAGGGTCACACCAGTAATTAGATTTGGAATCGGGGAGAATCTCCTCCCAAGCGAGATTGGCAGGGAAAAGGTATCTTAGGATATTTAGGAAATGTATCTTGCCTGTCATCGTAGCTGGCAAGTATGTTAATGATACTGTATCTTTCTGTGTGTCTGTTCGAGTTTTAGATTTTTGAGGTTTGAAAAATCCTCTTACTTAAGATTCAGGTTTTTTATAGAGCACTTGGACGATCTCTGATGGTTTGCAGTATAAAGAAATCAAATCTGATGACCTAGGGTCCTTCTCCTATGAAATCAAAGTGCCTTGTTGTTTGTACCTTCCCCCTTTTCCATCTGCAGATGGACAGAGATGCTTCATTTTAACATGCCAGATCATGAGAGAAAGACCAGCAGAGCTTTATTATTAACCCTCTTCACTCCACTGGGGACTAGGACATGTGTCCTCTTGTGTCCACATTCTGACTCTCCAGTACAAGCTAGAAGGGAATCCTTGGTAAATTAATGAAGTTAAAATGCATCCTGACCTCTTTCATTTGTACCGTTTCCCCCCTATAAACCAGTTAGGAGGAAAAAACCAAATTATCAGTGCCAGCTGTACTTCAGGTGTGACTTTCATGGGAGGTCACTTAGACTTTGTGCCCTTTTGTAATTGTACAAAGTAAGAGAGTATATTCTGTAAGAGAATATATTTTTAAAACAGCTAATTTTTGTCTGCCCAGTGAGAGTGGTTTCCCTGTGTTTTTAAAGAAAAATAAGTTTGGAAAAGTTTAATTTTTAAATGACTTTCACTTGAGGAGCTTTCTATTTGGTGTTTGAAGCAGTGTGTTAATCAAGCTGATGAAAGGACATTAGTAATCCTTAGGTGTGCTATAGTTGCAAGAATTGAAGAAATCTGTGGTGAAAAGTTATTTTATTTTTGTTACACCTTTTCAGTAGGAATCGACAGAAAGCACTGCATATTGATTCCTTACAGCTGATAAACACATCTGCTCCCAGACCTCATGGCTTGTTGACGAGCAATTTTTTCCAAACATTTTTTTTCTGTTTACTATTTTTATGTTGGAAGGCAGGTTTTGTTTTTGTTTTTTTGTTTTTTTTTTCCTTCCTTTACCTTTTATACCTTTTATATCTATCTTATATCTGTTCACAAAGCACAGGTGGGGATTGCATTATGAAGTAAAAAATTCATATTGGTAATTCTAGCAATTCGTATGGAGTAAGGGAGCCAAGTCATATATGATCCTTCACAGAATGAACAAACCAGAGATTTAATTATTCTGAATCTAATAAAAGAATATCAGATTTGTTGTTGTTTTAGTAAATAGGTTAAATTACACTAACAATATACAGAGTTAATTAACTATGTAATTATTATGGTTACTGTTTCGTTTAGTGAGAACTACGGTAATTGAAACAGATGTCTATGTTAACAGCATTGGCCCAGTTGACCCAATCAATATGGTAAGTTCTGATTATTGACAGAAAATATTATCTGAATGATGCTATGGGTTAATATTATGAAATAATTCTGATCTCATTCAAATAAGTTTCTTTATTTCTTACTGTGTATTCTTATGCTGTTGGGTATGATTGTAATTATTACAGAAACACCTTTAGACTTTCTATTTGAAATTGTTGTAATTTTTAAAATATATTTCTTCATTTAAAAAAATGAGGCCACACAGAGAATATTGTATCAGGTCCTTATTTTGGTTGGTGTTGAACATTTTCACTATGTTTGTTTATACCTGGTTTATCTCTGGCCCAGTATAATTTCCTGGAGCGACTCTTCAGAAGTTAAGAAAAATAACAATTGACCCAGCATTTGTGAATAAAACTATTTCCAACGCAGTGATTTATTATTATTTTTCAAATTCATAAAAAGAAAAAATTGAAATTAACTCTTTTGTCCTCCTTTTTCCATGTCTTATTTAGTTTTATGCATCCTCTTCAGTGTGTATACATAGCTGGTTTCTTCAGAAGTTAAGCAATGCATCTCGTCTAGTTTCCGGTAGACCTGTTGGGATCTGACCTATCTATTTGGTACCAACACTGAAGTAACAGCACTTATGAGGAAGTTGAGTCTGTGGCCTTTTCTTAAATCACTTAGATTTTGTGTCATGATGTGCATTGTATGAAATGGTGGTGTTGGAGGCTTTAGAAAGGCCTGTTGCATGACTGCTGCCCAGGACTAAGACTGGGACTGGCCCTCAGGCGAGTTTGAGCTCAGCCCCCTCCTGCCTTTTTCCTTTTCCTCCTCCCTACAGAATTGCTGACAGTGTTGAATTTGCATGCCAGAGAAGCCTTTTGTTCAATCTGAGGCTGGAGTATGCCAGCGCAGGGGGCTTATGAGTATTTGGTGAAAGCACAGTAATTCTAGATTATTATTAAGGATCTTACACGTATGTCATCATGCTTGGATGGGGAATATTGACTTTCAGTGATGGGAAGCCAAGCAGGAAAAACTAATGGTTCTTAGATACTATGGATAAAGGTGCCAAAAGCAGATGATGCAGATCTGTGGCAAAGGCTATTCATTCCAGCATAATGGTCTAACAAGTGTAGGGTTGTCATTACCTGGGGCTGTGGCAGGGAAGTCCATGTCTCAGACCAGGGCTGTACGTAAAGAAATGCACAAAAGAGCAGAAGAGTGATGGGGTGGGGGAAACTTTTCAATTTCCATGTCCAGTATAAGTGGTGTCTTTGGTTTTGTCTGTCTTCCTACTGCAGTCTCTCTCTCTTGCTTCTCTCCATCCTATCCTCTTCTGAAGGAACTTATTGTGGGAGCAAAATGTGTAGGCAGGCAGCTACCTGTAAGGAGGATATAGCAAATGGTAGAGGCTCCCTGTTCTGGTAACCAATGTAAGTCCTTCAGCCTGTGGCCAGTAGGTATTGCATACACTGGAACTGAAAATGACAAACGCTTACAGCTTCAGTTTTCCAGTTTTAATGAACCAGCATGTGGCTGGCTTTGCAGGGTAGCCCTGCCCCATCTCCCATGCCCTATTCTTGTCTCTGCAGCCCCTGGGCAATCTCCCTGCTGCTATGTACCATGGCCTCTCCTGTGCCCACAGCTGCCTTCTGCTTGCTCAGCCCAGAGCCTGGGAGGCAGCATTGTCATGCACCGCACTTGCAGTAATGACAGTATCAGCCGTGGGACTATTTCACATCACTCCTTTAGAGGTCTCCCCACATCTGCTAGAGCTGTCCTAGAGCTGGGTGGTGATGCTTTTGCCATGGCGCTAATAAAAGCCCGTCATACCGGCTTTTAGTCCAAGGTAAGAATAGCATCGTGTTGAAAATTGTCATGCGCCGCACTTGCAGTAATTACAGTATCAGCCGTGGGACTATTTCACGTCACTCCTTTAGAGGTCTCCCCACATCTGTCCTAGAGCTGGGTGGTGATGCTTTTGCCATGGCGCTAATAAAAGCCCGTCATACCGGCTTTTAGTCCAAGGTAAGAATAGCATCGTGTTGAAAAGGCATATTACTTCATTAGAGAGCAGGATCCTAATGGTTATAATGTACATCAACTGAATGTTTATCCCTCTAACCTTCTGATTTCTGTTAAAAAAAAAGATAACAATGAAGCATGTCACCAAAGGGTAATAAGGTAAATGTCATTAAGACGTAGAACTTTAAAAACTATTCTATGGTTCTTAAAAATGTGCAGAGAACTACTTAGCAATTTAAATTACAGTCTAAGGGCACTATGGCCTTCATAAAAGAGCAATTGCTTTCACTGGACTTGGACTCCAGGAACCTGGATCAGATGAACATCTAACATCACTACAAAAATCAAATGTTTGTGAAAATAAATAAAACCATATATATGCAAATAATTTGATTAAGGTTTCAAAAAAAGATGTTTTTAATCTGGGAAACAACATTCTCAGCAAAAAAAATAATTAGAGATTTGACCCTGTAAGCTCGCTTTATGTGAGCTGTTGGTTTCATTAGGAAGGCACTTCCCCTGGAGTCAATATTGTTTGAGATTGTTAACCAATAATCCAAAAATTGCTTCTATTTCAAGAGCTGTCCTTAGCCCTTCATTTGATCACTTAATGTGAGAACATGTATCTGTGATTCCCCATTGGATTACTCATTTGCCAGATACATTAATTCACTCTGGCAAATGATGTCTTTTAACTATTTAGTTTGGATATGATATGGATACAAATTGGATACAATATGTAGAGAGTGTTTTTTCTAACAATGATGCTGAAGCAGCAGATCAAGGGAGTATGTTTGTTTGAAAGCTTCAGAGGACACATATGAGAGGAAACAGATTTATTTTTATAATTCAGTCTATTTTCCTCTTGCTATCTGATAGGCTTTCACGTTCATAAACGGGATGCTTTAAGTGTATGTATGACATTCATTAGAATTTGTTTTTGAAGGCTGCTGTGTTTTGGCTTTCACCATTTAGTAAAGGTCTACACAAAATTCTAGATGGTACAGACACCCCATGCTTAAGAGCTGTTCTTCTGCAGCATGTGATCTCTTTAGGTGTCTGCAACCTGAGTAAACATTTTTAACAAATGTCTGGATCAGTGGAGTATTTAGGCTTCTAATACTCATTAAGTCTAAAGATTTTTGCATCTGTCTTTTAGAGCTAACCTGTGCTATGCATCATGCAACAATCACATAAAATGCAGCTAAGTTCATTTTTATGGCCGAAGTCTTGATCCTCAATAGCTCTGCAGTGGTCTAGGGATTTCTTAGCAGAATTTACACGTGATGAATATTTAGAGCCTGGTTTTCCTCTATGTGGAAGCTCATTCAGTTGAGCACTTAATGTAGATGTACTAGGCTCTTACTGCCTTTCTTTTTCCTTCCAAACTAGGACCAAGATGAAAAAACCCCAGTCTGTTTGGTGGTACAGGTAGCAGAAGCTGATATATGGTCCCTGTGTAGAAATGCATGTTGATCCATGTTGCCTGAGGGCCTCATTAGCTTTCTCTGTCCTGTATTCATCCCCCAAACCCTATGTGTTCATAAATATATAACACTTTGTGCTACTGGTACCCCAAGGGGTCCAGGGGAGAACCATGCCAGTGCCACAACTTTTGTGGTCTGACAAGACCATGCAAGTGTGCAATTCAGTGGGTTGGGAGAGGCATGGCAGCCCTCCAAGACATTTTTACCTTCCTTCAACTAAGAGAATACCTGATCTTGTAATCTCTGTTTGATCAAAACTTTCATGACCATAAAAGACTGCTACCCCAAATGAGAGAAATTTTTGGAGAAGGAATACAGGAGCAGTTCCTTAAGTAAGAAGCAGTACTGCATCATTGTGCCAAAGATGAAGAGAAAAGAGAAAAGCTTATACTTTCCCTGTCCTTAGACATTGAATATTTGATCGAGTTCCATATAGTAAATAGTGGAGCAGTACTCAAGTAACAAAAATGGGGAAAGGGTTAGAAAGAGGCAGATAATTTCTGTAGAGATACATAGACATCATGACTGATAGATTAAAAACTAGCCAAAAGAAAATGCTCTACCTCTGTCTATATCTGTCTGTGTGTAAGTGTATACATATATAAATATGTATGTTTACAGAAACAAAATTATGTTTTAAAATTCCTTTGCTCTTTCATGTGTTTCCAAGTCATGATTTAACATTTTGAAACATTATATTATCATTGCCATTTTAGTGTGTTTGGGGGCTACATATTTTTTTCTTCCCTTGCTGTGGATGCAGATGATGTTCTCTATTCAGCTTTTGCATTTATTAATGGAACTCAGTATTAGAAGGACCAGTCTGAAAATTCCAGGATAAATTTCTAGGACTGCACTTCACTGAAACAGTTTGGTTTCCTTGTTATTTCCCAATATTTCTGTTTCTTCTGCAGATGATTTAGCTTTTGTCGCATGATCTTTGCTAGTTATCCAATGAACGCTACTGTGACTGCAAGCTGAAGGCCATTCTTTGAAGCCTAGCACTCTTATTTTTAACAAGATAGCTAAACCACTGAGCAAATCAGATATTCACAGAATACACAATGTGCTACTTTGGTACACAGACTGCACAGCCTGGAGACTGTTAGGATACAATTTTTCCTGTCATATTGTACCATTTATGACTTTGTGTAGAATGTGCTGATGGTGAATTTTAAGTATCCTTTGACTTCTAAATTCCATTTCATTTTCAAGTTGCAGTAACTGGCAGCAGATTTTTTAATTTTTTTTTTAAGGTATTCAAGTATCAATGTGGTCAGTATCCTAATACAGATTGCTCAATGTTATTGTACTTGTGGAGGGTGCTTTGTGGTCAGGTGTGTCACTGCACTTATTCTACTAGTCACTAAATTTGTATTGAAGGTTTGAAGGTTTTGTACTCTTACTTTACAGTGCCAGGTAATTTACATTAAGCACACTAGAATATAAATAATCATGACCCAACGATACATTATCTGAAGCTACCCTGAAATCCAGTACTCAGATGCACACTCTTTGTGTGCATTATTCTGTAAATCAATGTATTTTTAACTGTTTTTGAATTATATTAAATGTTTTGTTACTGAGTGAATAGTAACTAGTATAAAGGAAATATGAGGCTTAGAAAGAGACAAAAATAGATACTGGAATTAGCAAGGCCCTGATCCTGCAGATACCTAGGCATGTACTTCAATTTACCTGTGTAAACCATGCCACGTTGACTTAAGGATTTAACAAACACAATAGGAAAAAATCCAAAGTAAGAAGTGCATAAAAGGAAATATGAACTCTCTCTCTCTCTCTCTCCCTCCCTGTCTGTCTGTTACAGAGAGCTGTGTGTCTAAGTGAATATAGTTCCATACAAGAAACATAAACATAATAAATCACAGTGCTATCCAAATGCTGCAGTGTATAGTAATGTGCTGGTTTTGGCTGGGATAGAGTTAATTTCTTCATAGTAGCTGGTACGGGGCTATGTTTTGGATTTGTGCTGGAAACAGTGTTGATCATACAGAGATGTTTTAGTTACTGCTGAGCAGTGCTTACACAGAGTCAAGGCCTTTTCTGCTTCTCACCCCACCCCACCAGCGAGCAGGCTGGGGGTGCACAAGAAGCTGGGAGGGGGCACAGCCGGGACAGCTGACCCCAGCTGACCAAAGGGATATTCCATGCTGTATGACATCATGCTCAGCATATAAAGCTGGGGGAAGAAGAAGGAAGGGGGG
>NW_008824243.1:6522093-6533413 GCF_000699105.1 Pygoscelis adeliae
GCCCCATCCCACTGCGGGGGGGAGTGAGCGAGCGGCTGTGTGGTGCTTAGTTGCCGGCTGGGGTTAAACCATGACAAGCAATATTTCAGGACTGGGTGAACGCTGCTTGATAGGGCTTGTTGTGGTTTGTGAACTGCATTTTAAGCTTTTCCTGGAGGTTGGAATTGCTTTCATGTTTGAAGAAGACTGTTTTGAGGAGACCATTGTCTCTATGAGGTTTATGATGACAGACTGAGAGGAAGAGCATGAGGGATGCACTCCTGCCCATGTTTGAGAATTTATGAGGTTTCCTAAGGTGGCGTGGGTTCAGCGTGCAAGCACTGCAAATTTTTGGAGAGTCAGGTGTGTGCATTTTATGCAAGCTGGTTCCATTCTCTTTCAAGTGGCAGGAATATTTGTTCATAAATCAGGACAGAAGTACCAGCAAGTCTTTAAGTATTACCTATTTCTTATCATACAGCATCTTCTTTGGATTAAGCGAGAATAATAAATTTTTTCCAAACTTTCTCTTTTATTTTGATTAGGAAAGATAGATTCAAATCATTTTGGTGCCTGTCAGCACTGTAAGTGATCAGATTTAATTGACTGTTACTCAGATGAGTGTTTGAGATTGATGAACACAGTGTTTATTTACAGCAGCTGAGTAAATGTTCCTTCAGTAGGCTTGAACATAATTTTTTCTTTATGAAATATATTTAAGTGTCAAAAACCTTATGTCTGTTAGTATTTCCTATTTTACCAGCTCTAGGAACTTGAGTAATACTTCACAAATACAATTTCATGAATGTTTTCTGTTTTATTCTGAAAAAAAATAGCTTAAATTGATTAGCCTGGCTCTTGCAGGCAGCTAGTTTGCCTACTGCTATTGCAAGGTAGCTCTAAGCTTGCCCTGTTTGGTTTCAGGGGAATGGGCCAAGTACAGGCAATATTCTGCTCATACTGGCTCAGCACAGCAGTTCCTGGGTCACTCCCAATTTCTGTGATCATTTTGAAGGGAATGGCAAAGGATGAGGGAAAAGGCAGCCATTGTATGCCAGACAAATGTTGCAGTAGCTTTCTGAAACCAAACCAGAGTACAGCCATCTTTTCAGCCCCCATGTTAAACAACATTTGGTACTTGTCCTATTCTCAGCTGCTGTTTACTGGTTGTCCCTTAATAGATATGAAGTCAGGACAGGTAGTTAAGTTTTGACACAAGATACCAGAAAAATCTGTGTTCTTTGCTGTAAAATATGCCCTAATTTGTGTGTGCCATTTAGCAATGCTCTAATCTAAGGCTGCAGTCTTTTTATGCTGTGGTTCACTCTTAAATTTTGTGTTAGACTAGTTCATGCTTTAGGAGACACTGTTTTTGTGTAGCACCATTGTATCACTTAAGCCACAGTTGGCATGGTTTCAATATAAATAATGAAAAAAAAATTACTTTGACTTAACTCCCCTGACATCAGTAGAGTGTGCCAGCGTATACTGGTTGGAAATCCAGTTTATATCATCTCAGATTCTTAGCATCCACAGCCAGAGCAATAACTAAACTGCTTTTGAAGTATCTGAGATCTCAGATGTTAGCGTTCTGTATTTGCATAAGGCTAGTTTGTTAAAGAAATAGCAGAAGTCCTGAGCTGTGGACATGGTTGGGGCTAGAAAATAATTCTGAAAAGCTTCTTACTTTTTATCTGTGGTCAGTCTGTCAGTGTGCTGTGAGCAAACACCTTATTTTCTTGTGTTCCCAGTACTTTATCTACTTAAGTGTTGATGTGAATGTACTTCTTAAAGCTCTTCCTTTGGTACTTCTGCACAGGATGTCTTCCATGGTTACCCTCTCTTCTCCTGCTCTCAACTACTTCTTGGTAGTTTCATGCATGAAATCAGCAACCTTTTTGTGTCAGTTGCCTGCTATTCTCTGTATCTCCTTTCGTCCAATCCAGAATATTGCCTTGCGTCTCTCATATCTGCTCACAGATGTTTAGTCAGCTCAATATGGCTAAATCAAAGCTTTAAATCTTCCCACTTTTTGCCCCTTCCACGCTCTCAGTTGCTGTGGATGATCACTACTTTGTATGTCATTAACGCCTGAAATCTAAAAATTTTCTATGATGTGATGGATCTTAGAACAAGGAGTAGGGTGTCAGTTGGAGTCTTGCAAATTCTGATTGCAAAGCAACTTTGAGGGGTTTTATTTTTTTTTTAATTTTTAATCCATCATACAGAATCTCTTGTCCAGACTCCCACTGTTAAAACATGTTTTTCTAACCTTTCCAATTGCAGTCTTGCTCCATTCTTACTACCTAGAGATGTCCTACAGAGAGAATTTTCCACTGTTTCTACTGAGTCATTTCTTGCTCAGGTTTTTCCTCTGTCTCCTCTTTCAGTGGACCTCACACATAAACAGTTTCCTTTTGCTTTCAAGGCACTTCAAAGCCTATTCCCAGCCATTTTTAGTCATTTTTTTCCCCCAAGAAGCCATTTCCTATCTCAGATCTCACTAGCTTCTGCTCCCATCCTTTCAACTTTTCATACCACTTTCTCCCAAGCTACCATTTATGCTTGAAAGAAACTTTCGATAAATGTCTGCAAAGCCGCTTCATTGTTTCTCATCATGTTCCTGTTTAAACTTACTTTTCTCTTTTTTTTTTTTTTCCCTTTCTGTGGAGGCTACAATATATCACAAACTATTAAGCTTTTGTTGTGCTAAAATCACTACCTGCAATTCTGGGTAGTATGGGGTTCTCTGTTTCCTTTTGCTTATGTCCCCGTTGTCTTCCCAAATTGTGTCTTTTATGTTAAATTCAAACCGTAAGCTCCTTGCAGAGGATGTGTCCCCTGTATAAGCAGTATTTGAGTGCCTGCACAATTCAGTTGTTATCTGAGATGATCTAAACCAAGAATAATGTTAATATAAGCACCACATAGTACTTCACTGAGGAGGTAAAGGTATTGACTAGTGCTAAAGCTAACCCAAACAGTGCTTTACTTCTGCTTTTCCCCCCAAAATTGCACGGACTGCTTGGCTGCTCTGTCATACAGTTTACTGTTACTTCTGATGCCTTAATATCCTTTCCAAATACTTTCTGTCTGCTTCTGCTGTGGTTGTCTCCCTTATGTCTGCCGCTGAGACAAGCTACATTTAGTTGCTTGTCTTGTACCTCTTATCTTTTTGTCAGATAGATGATAAATATTTTGAAGAACATTACACACCTGTTCTTTGTTATTAATTCCTAATCTGTCTGTCTATATGAAATTTGTGATGCTGCATTCCAGTTGTGGGAATAATTTGGCTAGCCTAGATTTGAACTGGGTTTCAGGAAAAAAGGCAGAGGATGTGCTTTGATTGTTACAATAGCTTTTAACAGCTTGTTGCAACAGAAACTGTCCTCGACAATGGCTCCTACCATACAGGTTATAATTGCCTCCTTCGCTGCTGTGCTCCAGAGGAAAGCTGCTGTCGTTCACTTGCCCCTACAATGGCTGGTGCCAGGACCTGTGCTGACACTACAAGACCTCGTCCTCTGTTAAAAGCTGGGCAGCTACAGGAACAGGATTTTTCTTCTCACGGTGCCTGCTATGGAAAGTTCACTTTACACGGGGGGGAATGGTCTGGATGTCCTTTCCTGCGGCAGCACCTCAAAGCTGTTTACCAAGGAAGCAGACCCACTCTTGGGAAGAGTGTTTGCCCTACTACCTTGTTAGCAGGGGTGCCAGCACTGACAAAATAGCTACTAGGAAATGCAATGTGCTTTTGCTAGTAAGTGAATGTAACTTCCCTGCCTGTTGATCTTGGCCTTCATTATTTTTATTCTGTTGTTGTATGATTTTAAATTTCATCAGGTCTCATACATTCTGGATGGTTATTTCAACCACCATGGAGAATGCACATCTAAAACACTTTTTGGAGTTTGTCATTCATTAGCATACAGTAAGTGCTGCATGAGATTTCGCCTTTTTGAATAACAGTAGTGTCTCTATTGTAGAGGGTTAGCCCCACAAAGGGTTATGCCCTTAGGACCAGTAAGTAGATAGAGGGTCTATTAGGCAGTTCTTAACAGTTGTCCATGCTCTTATACCTTCAGTGTGGCAGATGATTGATATTTGGAGTTGCATGACTGCCTCATCAACCAGAAAGCTAAACTGATAGGAGTGCTGTATTTCCTCTAGGATCATGTATCTTACAGGAGTTGCAGGGTAGAAAGCAAACCCAGATAAGTCTCCTTGCCATCAATGCTGGGATTTTGGAGCATGACAGGAAAACCATGGAAATAAAAGAGCAAACAATAACTGTGCAATTAATCTTGCTTTAAAAGCAGTTGCACCATACTGAAAGGTGAAGCACTGCGTTTGACACTTTATAGCTTATTTATAAAAGGAAACTGGAGAAAACCATGTATGCTTGAGTAATGTGCAGTTTTGTTGCTAAAGTTGTTTATGGGACCAATTTTGACTGCTTGAGTCTCTCTAGTTACAGGAAGGTAGATGTAGCTGCAGAATTTAGAAAGTACAGTCAATGGAGTTGATAAATTACTACTGACAACCTCAAAGCCGAACCTTTAATCCATATCAGTATTCACTCCTGGGTTTTTAATATATATGTATGTATTTATGTCTGATTTTTTTGTTCTGAGTTGTCTTCTCTGTTTCTTTCTGTAGTTTAATGTTTGTTTATGAGTGGCAGTGGCTGAAATGTTCGAGTTTCAACTGAAAAGCAAAGCAAAACTTTTTATATCATTTTCAGTGTGGGAATTTATATCGATTATATATATAATCTACTTCCTCTCCTTATGCTCTCTTCAAATGCCCAAAATCTAAGCTGATCAAATAAAAGCAGAGATTTTGCTGAAGTGCTTTATTTACTTTTCTAGCTAATCTTTTGACTATTGGCAAGATTTTAATTATAGTTGCTAATCTACAAAGCATTGAAATAAATCTTGCCTTTTATTCATATTGTTGTTTGCATCTGTCACTTTGCATGTTCAAAATAAGGACTAGATAAGCACAGATGCCAAATTATGATGTGAAGAGTGATGGATTTTTTCTGTATTGTGACTATGTAGGTCTCTCTGTACTCTCTCACCTTCTGTAGATATGATTTGCCATATTTCCACTTACCCTGTGCTTATGTTCTCATAGCATCCTCCAGTTTGATTATCTGTACAATTATAACAATCTGACTGGTTAAAAGACTCTGGGAGCAGATGCTGTGCACTTCTGTTCAGTGTATTTCCTGCAGCCCCCACCTCTTCCACAGCTGCAGTATCATTAATGTAATATTACATGTACATGTCAGAATCATTGTGATTTGTTGGATCTTTTAGATCTCACCCTAAGTTCACTAGGTTTAGATTGCTCTAGTGAGCAAACTAAAATGGTTTACCAAAACAAGAAATTCTACTTTTGCTTCTGTCCCAGCGATGGGGATAAAGCTCTGAAACAATTGCTGGCCCCGAAGCAGCTCAAAAATCCTTTTTAAGGGCTTTTAAAGTAACCCACCAGGGAGACCACCCACATTTTAGATGGTTTGTTAAGAGTAGTTATACATCAAAGATAGGTTAAGTATTTTAATAAATTACTTAATAACCCCTTATTGGTGTCCAGAGATATTTGGGTGAGAGAAAAGGTAAAGGTTACAAGTGTTTATTGGCAGCACACTGGCAAGATGAAGATAAATTGGCTAATGCTTGATGCTTTATTTGGTGCTTACCTCTTAGGAAAACATGTGGTTACCAGTTTTGTCTATGACTTTCTTTGTTGCTTAAACCTCTTAATCAGCATACTAGACTGAGTCTTTGATGTTAAATCACATCTCAATGTCAAAACATATAGGTTCGTAGAGTGTTTTCTTTATTTTCCCCTTCTTCACTTTTTTTCTGAAGTATTCCCTGCCTGCCTCACATGAAGTTCCAGTTTAAGGAATTAGAAAGCTGAATAGAATGAAGAAACATGGGGAAAATATCTCAAAGCTCAGATAACTGAATAACATGAAGCCATGTCACACTTGGTAATTGAACTGAGTTCAGGGGCTCCCTCTGAAACAGATTTCTGAATTAGCTTGTTGCGTTCCAGAAAACTCCAGGTGCCCTTCAGGTGAAATTTTGAATCTGGGAGAAAAACTGGGGTGGGTTTCTGAGCAAAGATGAAATGACAGGAGGATGTATTTATTATTTTTTCTCTGAAATTCACTGGTAATGAACCGTATTGCAGGCCTGTAGTTGGCTAACACAATTTTTCAGCTCCGAGTTTGGTTTTGGGACTTTTTATTGCTTTTGTGTTTGGCCCCAGAAAACCAGGTCATTTTTTTCCTGTTCTCAGACAAAATGTGTTGCAGTTAACATGATCCAGCCAAGAATCTACTCATTGTTTGACTTCTCCACACTTTTTACTGTGGGATATCAAATCAGTTGTGAGACTGCCATAAAAAATATCCAAGAAAAATGGTTTTTCTGCTTTGTGAGATTTTTTTCCATTAGTGTGATGCAGTTTGTGCTGAGAAACAATCGTTTAGGATGGTATCTGTTTCCCTTTCTTTCACAGCTTTCCAGTAAAAAAATGAATCCACTGGCCCATTTTCATGTCTGACGTTAATTGAACTGTGCATGACAATGAAACTGCTGTTGAGGATTCCATTTATTCCCATATAGTAGCTGTTCCTACTTCATTTGAAGTAATTGCTTTTATTTATTAAATTATTTTCTCTTAGACTATATGCCTGCTTGTCAATATTCACAGTTTGTTCACTGCCTGGCCCTTTAATGGTAATCTCTGATTAGTCACTGTGTTCCAGCCTTCGAAGTTTGTTATGATCTTTTAGAGAGGAAAGAGGTGGAGGAGGATTGCAGTTATCTGTAAATAATTAAGTAGGTGGGCTCTTTATGCCAGCTGTGCAAAAAAGAGTTCAGTGATCTAATCAAATGCCAAATATGAGCTAACGTGTGCCATGGTTATTGAACTCTGTGAGGCTAAATATGAATAAGCACACATTTTGCTATGGCTGTGACTAACGCAACCACAGATTGATTCCATTTTATTCTGCATGGCTATTTTATCATTAGTTTCATTTGAAAGAGAGAGTAGTAAACCAATTTTTACGGTTACACAGTGGCATTGAATGGTGAGTTTTATGAAAGACTAATAGAAGTAGTGATAAGAGTGTTAAATTTAACTTTTTATAAGAAAACAAGGAAAATAAAATAGTGTCTCAGAAAGATTTGTTGCACTGAAAGTATGTTGTATAAATACGGTGTGCTGTTGTGCTTGCTCATATGATGTTTAAATAAAGATAGGGCTTTTATTCATCTAGTTTTGGAAACAAAGTACTTCCATAAAAGACAGTATAGTGATTTTTCTGCCTCATTTTCAACACATTTTTACTGAAGGGTAAGAGAATACAAGCATCTGGGTCTGCTGAGGCTGTTCCTTTGTGTGTTCAAAATAATCTGTGCTCTCCTCTTCCTTTTTTATCTTAATTTGTTAAGGTGGTTGGTATTCTATGGCAACCTGAGTTTTCTTGCTCTGGGTAGATTTGACTGTAATGACACTTTGATAAATTTATTTTTCTCAGATAATGCAGTGCTACTGTGAAGTGGCTGCTTAGAGCAGCACCTTCAAACTCAGACAGTCTGCTCTTTCCATACATTTGCTCGTGTCTTGATTTCACTCACTGACTTCTTTTTTTCTCCTATTTCTACTGTAAAGGCAACATGTAAATCTTTGTTCATTCTGTTCCATTTAAGCCCATTAAAACACTTCTCCGGTGTACTGCCTCGGGCTCTTGTTTACAATACTGCAAGGCAAGTTTCCTTTCCAGTTGTAACCACTATAGATGAGCACAGAAAGGTGAATTTTAAGGTAAACAGGCCCTGGGTTTTCACAGGTGTCTTGAACACTGTTTACAGAAATAAAATAATCAAGGACTTGTTTTGACCTGCAGAATCTTCCCCGATGGCAACGCAGGAATTGCATTCCATTCCTTGCAATGCAAGGAATAAGCAGAGTTTCAGAGCAAAGTCATCTCTGAAATGCATTTTTGATTAGTCCTTTTGTTCCCTGTGTCCCTCCACTGTTTGCCTCATACACTATTTATTTGTAACCTTTGAGAGTCACTGAGTTACCACAGTCCAGGTGGTAATTCAGCTGCCATACATCACAGAGCAAGGGCAAATCTCCCTCTTGCCTATCTATTTCCTGAACCTGTTCTTCTCCCACCTGGAGAGGTGGGAAAATTGAGAGAGATTTAGGTAGTCCTGGAATATCTGCCTTGGCACTTCTGAAGGATGAAGTGCGAAATTTCACAAACTTTCCTGGGAGATGGGTGGTATCAGTTGCAGAAATGAGTGAGGAGCCTGTAACTCGTACAGTTGGCTGCTGTGATTATTTAAAAGTAAAATGAACACAAACCCCCCCCCCCCCCCCCACTCCAACAGCAAAGCCTTCCGCTTTTATTTTATTTAAAACCAGAAGTGACTGCATTGTGCATTTTTATTGTCCAAGTAAACTAGCAGCGACCCCTTTGGCTCAAGCGAAAGTTTGAACCGCTGTCTCCTTCTCTTTTCGCCCTACCCACTCATCCCGTAACTGAGAGGTGAACAACCAACACCAGAAGTCTAAGTCTGGTCTCCAGCTCTTTTTCCCTGCAGAGGAGCTGCTGAGTTGCTCATTGGAGCCCCCATGGGGCAGCCATGCAGGAAAGATCACATCTGCTGTCAAGTAGAGACTGTTGCCCTTAAGGTCAGAGTCGTGATCTGGAGCTGTGACAAATACAAGAGAGAAGAGGCTGCTGCTTTGCTCCTTTGTCTGGAGTGCAGGAACAACTGGCTGGATTCTTTGAAAAACAGTATTTCATTGCATCTGTAATGTTTATCTCCCTAAAGTTTTACTGTGTCAAGAATTGTCTCATTAAAAGGCTGTGGGTTTTCCATTTATTTATTTATTTTATTTTTCACCTTTCTTTTCTGGCCATAAGTCTACTGAGGAATTTGACTTTCTATCACAAAAGGAGCTTTCTTGAGGCTTTAATAAGTAAAGTGGAACTGCTTTAGGGAAATCTCCTTCCTGATTATGATTATGTATACTTTGGTGTGTCTGTAGGTAGGTATATGAGGCAGATGGTAACGGATAGTTCTGCAAACTGTGATGTTTACTTCCTGCATATTCATGAATTTTTCAAAATCTGAAATTTCTTGAAGGATCTTAAATTGCATGTTGTAAAGTTTGGGGAAAAAACATAGAAAGTTTATTTGGTTTGCTTATTAAGAGATGTAGAATCTCTGCCCTAACAAACATAGTCTAGCCCTGAAGTATTAAGGTTGCCCTTAAATTTCTGCCCAGGGCCCCTAGAGGTGGTTGCAGTATGCGGGGACCTCCAAGTCACAGCAAGCTCCCATCACGTCCCCTCTTCCTTAACTGATCAATGTGTGTCAAGGGAGAGGAGGTAGGGACAGAAGGCTGTGTACGTCTTTCATCTGTAGTTTCTCAGTTTGGGGTTACAGGCTGCTGTGTGCTATGCAAATGGTGATACAAAAGAGAATAGGAGAAGTGGCCTTAGATTTATATATGAATTAAAAATTCTTTGCTTGCAGACTTTGGTAAATGTATACATAAGTATAGTTGTTTCTCTGTTTTTAGGAATACACCATAGATATAATTTTTGCCCAGACGTGGTATGACAGTCGCCTAAAGTTTAACAGCTCAATGAAAGTGCTTATGCTTAATAGCAACATGGTTGGAAAAATTTGGATTCCAGACACTTTCTTCCGGAACTCAAGGAAATCTGATGCTCACTGGATTACAACTCCAAATCGTTTGCTTCGAATCTGGAGTGATGGGAGAGTATTATATACTCTAAGGTGGGTTTTTATTAACTGGGTAGAAAAAAATAAAAACTATTATGACCAGGAATATGAAAATAATGAATGTAAATCAAATCCTTGGGATGTCTTTTGTTCTGGACCTCAGGAATTTGCAAGGAGTTTACTAAAGGAGAAAAAAAAAAGAAAGATGATTTGATGATTAAAAATATGAAATTAATAGCATTGAAATATATTGCCTAGATAGCTGGGTAAAGACAATTGAAGGGGGTAGAAAATTTTAATCTCATTTAGGTCCAGGCAAGATTAAGAAAAAGATGTTATGTAGCATGTAGCATGATGTGGTGGTCTGTCACTAACATAGTGCAGATATAGTCATAAATTGATTTGCAGACTTTGTTCTAAATACTTCTGTATCTAATTTCCACCAAATTATATTCTGTAAGAAAAAGGTGAAATGCTTCAGATAATAACAATCATAAGAAGTTTGATTAAAGCTAAGGCCCCAGTCCTGCATATACTTCTTCACATGTTTACCCTTGCAAGCTATTAAAATCAACAAATCTGTTCATCCAAATTAGGCATAAGCAAACATGCTGGTGATAATTCTTCTTGGCAAATGGGAGATGCTTGGGCTGGTTTTAAGTTTACCATCTTGGCTATCTATACTGATTTTTGAGTCACTTATCAAACAGTCCTTGAAAGGCTGTAGTCTACAGAAAGCATTTTAGGGTCATCTCAGTTTTATTTTTTAAGTATGCCTAAAACCCCTTGCAATAAATTAGGAGCTGATCAAGAAGTCATCCATGCAGAGGATGCCATAAATCTGATTCTGCTCTTAGGAGTATATTTTTTTATTTATTTTAAACAAAAAGTAGCACCTTTTAATTACTTTCTTTTCAGTCATTTACGCTGTTTTCATATGCAGGCTAGTTGTGTTGTATGAACAATTTATAAAAGTCTTCTGTATCAGAAGTAAGAAGAATCAGTTTTAAAAAGATTCTCTTCACTGAATTTTTTCTTAATATGTTTCATTTGAAAGCATACAAATATCTCTGAAGAACAGTTTTTAAACAGTTTGTTATGCTGATGTTTATAAAAATCTCTAGAGAGCTTCTGTTCACATGCTGATATTTTTTTCTCTTTTTGTAGCTAACAATTCTAGAATCCTACTAGGACTTTATCCTTCCATTGTCCATTCAGTTTCAATATAAAATTTCTTTTAAGCAGGGTCTAAGTAAAACAAAGAAACAAACAAACGCAACCAAAAAAACCATGTGAGCTCTCCCAGAGCAATAGGTTAGAATTTTTGTGCTAGAGTATGAGCTATGAAGTGCAATGAGCTAATAATAAAACAGCAGAGCAGGTATTCACCCAGCACTGCAACATGCTGGGCTGCATAGGTGAGGATATGGCCTGAATTTGGCTTAAGGTGGAGTAACGCTGAGAGGTTCATATGTTGGTTATTGAAGGAACAATAATAGGATCTGACAGTGCTCCAGGTTCACGGTCTCCCCTGTACCACC
>NW_008824243.1:6533431-6559171 GCF_000699105.1 Pygoscelis adeliae
TAATTGAGGGAGCAGACGTGGTGATTCTGTTAGGCTTCCTGAGTCTCCTCTGAGGGTAGTCCTTAGTCTGTCCGTTGCACCCATCAGTGATTCCAGATCTAGTTGTGTTGCTTTTAATAAAAGTCTGTTTCTGTTTTCTTTTTCTTGAAGCATTTGACTATCCAAAGGTAGAAAATGGAAAACAAAAGCAGTAAATGCATATACCATAGTTGGCAAATTGTGAAGCATCGTCAGAAGGATGCAAGTGTTTTACTTGGAAATGTTGGGTTCCCCCCCCCCCCAAGAAATACACTTTTCCCTTATAAACCTCTCTCTTGGTCAGGGCAGATTTCTAGAAAGGTCCTAGTGATGCTTTGTGTAGGAGAACTACTTTGTTCACAGACTTATAGGGCTTTCTGGCAGCGTGGCAGAATCTTCCTTTCCCCTCCCTTTTTGTCTAGTATTGCATACAGTCCAGTATGTAAGCATTATGTTAATTTTCAAAGTTGATTTTAGAAGACGTTCTGGCTTTCTTCACTGTGTTACCAACAAAGGAGGAGCTATTTTGAATGCAAAGAAGGCAGTTTGGAGTCTAGCCCCTTACTCTAGTTTCCTAGTGAAAGTTAGCAGAACTGGGTTTTGTACTGGTTGCCTGGAAGGTCTTTGGAAATCTGTGACAGTATTTTCAAAAGCAGCAAGTGATTCAGTTGAAACCATTATGAGTCCTAAACTACTCCTAAAGTGTATATTAACTGCCTGAATTACTTGAATGCCTTAGATGTTAAATGAGTAGAAATATCAAGTCTGCTCTTTCCTATCCATGCTACTGTCTTCATCAGAGCTGCTTCCATGAGTATAGAGCAAGCCCAAATGTCCCCGCTTTCTCTCTCGTGTATATAGCCACCAGATACAATTATGCCAAATGCAATTTGACTTGACAAATGTGTTCTTCAGAAGCTTCCTTTATTTGCTCTCATAAACTCCCCTCCTTGCCCTGCCTTCAGTCCCCCCCTTTTATCCCCTATTTCTGGTAGAGAGCTGAGAGATCCCCCCAAATCAATTGAAATTTTTGAAATGGCTCAAAATGCCGACTGAAACAGTGCAGGTCCTCAGGTTGCATATGATGAGAGTTTTTGTTCTTTGGCAGTGATGCTGGATGTTTTTTGCAGATACACAGTTGGCTATGCGTAACATCCATTAATTGGCAAAACTGATTTCTGTGCATGTTCTTTACTATCTAGTCTGACGTGTCTGGATGCTTGAATATAATGTTTTTTCTTTTTTTTTTTTCCCCCTTCCTTTTCTAATTAGGCTGACAATTAATGCTGAATGTTATCTTCAGCTTCATAACTTTCCTATGGATGAACACTCCTGTCCACTGGAGTTTTCAAGCTGTAGGTGGTAAAATACTTTTTTATTTTTTTTTTCTTTACATTCAGGCTTTAATTTCTGGCAGCAAGAGAGCAAGTATTTACTTTCTAAAGCCTTGTAGTAAAGGAAAGAATTGACCTGTTTATGTTTTGATTAGATTTATTGCATTTTTAATGCCTTATTAAATGCAGTAATGAATGAGTTGAATTACATGCATTTCATTTAGTTGCAACTTTAAAAATAATCGTATTGCTTAGGAGTCTGACACAATGCCCGTTCTAGTCAAGAGAAATCTGTTGCCCTGGAAGAACTTTATTTTCTATGCCTGCCAGACTTGCCAGCTTTGAATTAGTTCCATGTGGTATACTTAAAAGGAAAAATAAGATCTGTCTTCTTCAACCTGTTCCTGTAAATGCTTAATCAGTGAAAGAAGTCCTTCTCCTTTCAGTGGGACTTATTTATGTGAGCAAGAAACACAACTTTCAGGCTTCATTTCTTTAATATAAACCATATTAAAAAAACCTCAACATGTTCCTAAGGGAATTGTGCTATTACTGGCAAAAGAAACCCAAACCACCTGAACACAACTAAGTGATTTATTCCTAAATGTGAAACCTAATAGGCAATGAAATCAAACTTCAGTGATTCTTTTTAAATTAATGTTTTCATTTAGTACTTCCTTCTTGAGTGCTTGCAGCTAAATGTGCTTTGGTACCTCCATTGATTAAATAGTTGTGCCACACAAGCGAGTCTTGCTTAATTTCATTTCTGCCTTTCTGCAAGGTAATGTGGGGCAACGTGTGAGGCACATGAAAATCAAGAGGGTTGCACTTCCTTAAAGTTGAAGTACTGGACAGTGAATCAGGCCACAAAAATCCATTCTGGGAATAATAGACAAAGAAATTTTCAATAAATGTCAATAGGAATTTTATCGAATTATGTACTAATAAGTGACTGTCCTTTTAAGCTCTTTGTGGTCTTTTAATTATAATGTATATTACATTTGTGTATTAATTCATAGTGACGATTCTGAGAGAGTTTTTCATATCTAAGTTCCAGAATATTGTGTAGATATTTCCTAAACGTTTGTATTTGCATAGTTTTTGATTGATCATACATTTAGCTAGGCTTAAAACTGATGCTAGATATTTTGTGGTTAAATTTTAAGTGTATCAGGTGGACTATAGATTGGCTTTCTTTCTGATCCACTTTATGTATAGCCCTGGTTTAGTTTATAAACAACTCCAGAGATCACAAAACATGCTTTGGTATATACTGTGGCTGAACACTTGATTTGCTCTGTTTTATTCTAGATGGATATCCCAGAAATGAAATTGAGTACAAATGGAAGAAAACTTCTGTTGAAGTGGCAGATCCAAAATACTGGAGATTGTATCAGTTTGCATTTGTAGGATTACGAAATACAACTGAAATTTCTCATACCTTGTCTGGTAAGGCAAAGTGTTAAGTTTTATTTCATGTAATATCTATGTAGAACAAGACTAACAGATGAAGATACAACTGAAAACCATTTTCAATGTCGTGTAAGTATTTTTTTCTTTTTTTTTAATTTATAGGTGATTATATTATTATGACAATCTTCTTTGATCTCAGCAGACGTATGGGATATTTTACTATTCAGACATACATTCCTTGTATACTCACAGTTGTTCTTTCATGGGTGTCATTTTGGATCAATAAGGATGCAGTTCCTGCAAGGACTTCTCTGGGTAAGAATGTCTTTTTTCAACCTTGAAGGGCCTGGTACTCCCCAGGAATACAAATCTGCAGCAGGGAGTAAACTAACCACAGTTTATTCCCCTTCAGATTGTGACCATTGGTCACCCTTTCTCTTGAACTGCAAGATTAAGAGTAGGAGGATCCTGCTGTGGTTGCACAGCAGGGCTTAAGGAGGGAGTGTTGGGAATGGAAATCTGGATATCCCGATCCAAGCCTTGTGGATCTGCTGTTGTTCCCATAAATACATTTTTTCTCCTTTATGTTCTTTTTATCATTTCCAGGGATGGCAATATGGAAATCATTAGTCTGACAAGTATGATTAAACTTAACTTAGCATCATGGAACAAAGGATGCCATTGCTACACAGGCGAAAACTGTGAAGATCTGTTGTTTTTTTTTTCAGGGGATTTTGTTGTTGTTGTATTTTTAATAATAGAAATGATTCAGTTGTTCTTTTAAGCCCAGGATAGGACAAAAAATTTGCAACAAAATGTTGCACTTCAAGCAGTTAAGCATATAACTTACAAAAACTGACTCACTGTCCTGTTTTTACTACAGACAGTACTGAAGTGTGTTGCAAGTTCGGCTACAGAGATAATTCTGTGGTAGTGTCATCTTGGCTGACCTGTTTATCGTGGTGTCAGTCTGCAACGTTTGACTGTTTAGGATTCATGCGCTGCCTTGGAGAAACGTTGTAGTCCCCACATAATGCAGGATAGGCAGGGGTGCGTGGAGTGCACAGGATGCACACTAGCAACTTCGAGCTTAGCAGTGACAGATGCTTTTAGTAAAACTGGTGACGGCAGTATGACCTATTTTGTGGGAAATAGCAAGAGCTGAGAGTGTATCTTAGGAAGTGAGAGATGTGAGTTAATTTTCCTCATCAGCTTATAGGATTGTGAACACACCATTCCCACATTCTAGGAGCGTTTCCTACCAGAAGGGTGAGGTTAACTCCCTGCCTTTCCCACTGAAACTGGACCACTGTGCAGTCAAGCCTGCGAGATTAACGGGTAAAGAAAGAAAGTAAGCAAAAATGAGCATGGCTCAGTAGCCTAATGAAAAGGTAAGGGAAGAAAATCTGAGTCTTCGATCTTAACTTTATGCTTTTTAAAAGTACTGCAAAGTTTAGTGAAGTGAGCCTAAAATCTTGAATAAATAAGTGAAACCATCTCTTGATAGTTTCAAATCTTGATTTAGAAATTTATTATACAATTTCTTTGACTGACTAATCATTGGACATCATTGTGGGTACTGTCCTGAAAGACTCTAACTATAACAGGAAAAACTGTTGCATTGGTATCCTGCTAGTTCTGTACCCAGTTTGTTCTTTTTACAGAGTACTTTTTCTATGCCATGAACCTAGCAAAGTTGCTTTTGATCTCATGGTTAAGCTAGAGTTTTCATGCTCCCACTTCAGCAGTACTAACCTTCATCTACTTGAGATGTACTACAAACGTTTGCAATATCATATTTACAGCTCCCTGCAGTTAACTCCGAGCTCCTTTTGTGTGAACATGCAGAAGCCATCGTTTGACAGACTGTAGGATGACTTTTCTCACATACAGATGTTCTGGTGAAGAAGAAAGAGAATACCAGTCAAATAGACACAATTTTATAGAAAAAGACTGAGAAATTAAGACAAGAAAGCCAAAACTAAGCAAGGTCCATCGGGGCAAGCAGTCGTGACGCTGTGGAAGGTTTGCTCCCTGGGGCAGCCCCTTGTATGCCTTTCACATAGTGGAGAGGGCTGGGAAAATCCATGTCTCCCTTTGTCCTCTCTGAACAGAAGTCAGTAAGGGGAATGGTGGGCGCCAACTCCCACCTGGAGGCTGTGCTGGGGTCCGGTATACTGAAAAGGCTTGGGCCTTTTTCTTCTGTATATTTTGAAAGATCCTGGCAGATTGTGGTTTCCTGAAGCAAAAGGTTTGAGATGATTAAAGTTACTTAGAAATTTAATTATGCAGAGAAATGTCTAATTGATTTTCAAAAGCATGTAGTGGGAGTGAAGCACTTTTGAAAAACTGTGTGGTTATCTGTTTGCCCTTTTAGGCATGTAATTTCATTGGGAAATCTGTTGCAAAATCACCGCTGCTTTCCTGCTGCAGGATCAGTCCATAGCGACCCCTGATTCCATGCTTTGATTTAAAAGCCATAGACAGCCTTAGACTGGTGTAACATATTTTTTGCAATAAGCCTGTGCATGTAAATAACAAATTATTTGTGTGTTCAAGTATTGCTCTCCAAAGAAAAGGTCATATCTTAATTTTGGACTACTGTGAAAAAGGCTTTGCATCTCCCTGAAGCATCAAATATAAGAAGAAAGTGTTAACACCTTCTAAATGTTAAACCAGTGAAGAGTGCTATAGTTGAGATTCTGAACACATCGCTATTAAGGCCGGCTTGTTCTTTTAATTAACTTGTATGTAAGTGAATCAAGGGAAACATTTTCTAGTATTGAAAAAATACCTAGTAACTTAGAATGAGACCAGAAAGGCCATGAAGGTCATCAGGTTTGATCTGCTGCATGTCAGAAGCATACAATTGAAAACATTATTCCTTTTTCTCGTGTTTTCTGGAAGTTTGAAATCACTGATAAATAATACACCTTTTTTTTCTGAATGTGTCCTTTTGTACATTTTAATCTTTCAAGAGCCAAAGGACTTTTTTTTTGTGTTTATAAAATCTGTGTGCTTATTTGTACGTTTGTCTATTGTATTTGTTTTATGTGTGCATTCTCTAACAGATTTATAAAATTACACAAACTTTCTCTGTGTCTTTGACTATTCAGTGTGTGTAGAAAATGGGAGGGTTTTAAACTGAAAGTGAAATGTGCTGCCTTCTGTATGATCCCACGGTGGCCACTGGATCCACAGGGATGGCTTCTTGCAATAGCACCGGTGTGTGTGGGTGTGATCAGCAGTGAACCCTGCTGTGGCTCAGTTCTTGTATGCCTCATGAATGAATTAAGGGCTAATTTGAGGATTTTTTTGTGACAATATGATTGGATTACTTATACACTTCCCTTTTCCTGTCTTTTTTTCTTTCTTTCTCAAACAGGCATTACAACAGTGCTGACCATGACAACGTTGAGTACAATTGCTAGGAAGTCACTCCCAAAGGTTTCCTACGTGACAGCAATGGACCTCTTTGTTTCAGTTTGCTTCATTTTTGTGTTTGCTGCCTTGATGGAGTATGGCACCTTGCATTACTTTACCAGCAACAGAAAAGGGGACAAAGGAAAAGAAAAGAAGGCAAAATCTAAGCCATCAGTAAGTTTAGCCAAACAAGAAGAAAAAAAAATGCAGAATGCTCTTTATTGTAGCATTAATTTGAGAGACTGGTTCTTAAGTAGAAGGGCTAATGTTCAAAGATAATTAACACTAATATTTATTTTATCTTTTTTTTTACAGCTGAGAGCTTGTACTTATTTTCTGTAAATGCTATGAATGAACAAAGGTTTTAGATCATTCCACTCATATGTGAATGAGAACACATGAGCCTAAGCTAGAGGGTGGTTTAATATAATATTCCATGCTTCCATGCCATGCCCAAGCCCTTGGTACTTCTAGAGCTGTCTGTGGAATGTGTGCCCACGGCGACAGTTCTGTCTGGGCACAGTGCTTCTGAAAACAGCACCTGGCAAAGAACCATAGATAAGACTGTAGCAGTAGAGATAATGTAAATGGACTGAAGGTATGAGGATTTGTTTGGATCTGCATCACCTAACTTGGGTCTTAGCTTGCTAGCTTTGCAAAGAAAAAAGTGCTTACTATTGGTCAGTATTCTGACTTCCTTCCACTTCAGAAATTCTTCTTTAACTCTTTTTTTTTCATTTACTTCCATGTTTCTTTCTGGTAAAATGAACCTTCTGCTTTTACAAGTTGATGTTTTTATGATGTGAATCCCCACATATCCCAGGAACAAGTATTACTCAATTTTAAGAGGCTTTCTGTTCGTGTAGTAAGAATACTGGAACTTCCAAAGAATCTATTGTTGGAAGCCAATACAAATATTTAAAGCTAATCTTTAAACTAATAAAACATTGAGGTAAAGGCGTTAAGTAGCTTATTCATTCGAACACTAGTCTTAATATTTGAGGCTTGATTGTAGTAATCTTTTAGAGAGAATAAAAAGAAGGACGATATTATAAAGCTCCCTTCCAGATCATTTCATCAAAGGAAGTCTTTTCTGGGTGAAGGGTGAATACCACCTGTGTAAGATCAAACAGAAATTGAAATGAAATTCTAGAAGCCCAGATATGGAAATCAGAAATCCTGTTATGAACCATATCCATTCTGCGACTAGTGTCGGAAAGCGCTGGCGCAGTCATTTTGAGCAGCGCTGCTGTGGGAGGCTGTTTTATGGGTGCCCTGCGGGGCTGCTGTGGCTTAATACTAGGGAAATGAGAGCTCTTACATTTCATATGGTGAGCTGGTCTGAGTGGATCAGCTGTGTATTTAGGACAAGGCTAGTGGTGAAGGATTAATACTGCCCTGTGCTGTCGTGGTCGTACATCACTGTGATCCTCAGGGAATCCAGCACAGCCGAGAGAACTGGAAAATGGAAACCTCAAGCCTCCTTCCTGTTAGTGGTAGAAGCAAATGTGAGCACAATGGAAAGGATGGAAAATAGGCTTTGGCAAGGGCCACAGCTGAGCAGTGAGGGTAAAAGATAACAGAGGCTGCAGAATTTGGGGGACTTCCCAGTGTTAGCATAGCAGATTCAGTTTTAGGTTGTTGCAATGAGGTCTCAACAACACTTAGGGAACAGGGAGCTGATATAGGTCTGCTCTCAGCATGCACAACAAGGAAAAAAGGAAGAGGGCAGGAAATACTGCTTATTTAAACTAGGGAGATATTAAAGATCAGCTGCTGGCAGATCAAAAGCCATTGAAGTGGTTTGCAAGTATACTCTATTGAGTGGAGTAACGAAACTTTCCAGAATCTGTTCACACATCAGCCATTTGTGCAATAATCTACCAAATGCTTTGAGATTTTCAGTGCATATGGCAATTTAAAAGGCAGAATAATAGTGAGAGAGAAACTATAACACTTATTGAATAAATAGCTGGAGTTTGGACTAAGATTAAAATTAGCAATATAATACTCAAAACACTGTTCTGTTGTGTTTTACTGTGTTCTTATTTCTAAGTAGTTGAAAAACAACCATCTTTTCACACAGAATTCTTTAAACATGTTTAAGCACGTTATGGCTATAAGACCGTATTAGATAAGGGATCACTCTAAAAAAAGGGGGGGATTAAATTTAATATACTTAGATGCAAAGATTCTAGTCTGATAAGTAATTCTTTTGGTGATGTTTTATAAAAAGCTATAAAATTTCTTGTTCCAAATAGAATAATTAAAGAAGCCATCTGATCAATTAATGGGAAGTCATACAATTACAAATCCATATTTTTCTTTTTCTTCTTTTTCCCATTTTATCTTTGTCAAAGACTTCTATTAATTCTTTTTCTCTTGTAGTTATGGATATGTAACTCAAAAAACCAATTTAATGAAAATAGTTTAATTCCTTCTGAAAAGTTCTCATTTACAGGTGGTGTTTTCCTTGGAAAACTTGCCTTGCATAGGTCTTCTATCGCAAAATGCAATAAAAGCTTATTATTCCAGGAACTGATGCCAAGACGATTCAATAAATGATCTTGTGAAAAAATGGTGAGATTTTACAAATGATTATAGCAGTTTTATTTTACAAAATATGTGCTGGCATCATTCAAGAAAGGTAGTATGAATTGGCTTATGTAAATCCACATTAGTAAGGATAATGAGTTTGAGCAGGAAAGATTAAACTTAATTAGTTGTGCATCTTGTTCTGATTATCATTTCACCTGAAGTGAATGCATCACCTGTGCTATGATCTCCACAGACAATGGCTTTCTTTTGTACATGTATTAGTGTTAATGCAGAATAATTTGGTTTTGGTCCTATCAGAGTGTATTATAAATGCTTCTCACTGTACGTGTAGTTTTATCTACAATATCAGTAGGCATGTACATGAACAATCAGCATGTACTACTCTATCTACATGTTGGGTTTTTTTTTAAAGTGTCTGCCAATTGATATAAGGTCATTTTCTTGTGAGGTGTTGGTCTTTTTTCCCCTTTTCCCTCACGTTGTCTCTTTCTTACACACATTTTATGTATTCCCTGTAGGTAGTTACGTCTATAAGATGGCACTGTCTTTCTGCCTCTCTCAGGCAACTTCTTCAAACCTGTAATTCAGTAGCCTGCTTCAGTCTGTGCTGGTGACATCAGCAGTGAGAAGCAGTACTGTTATTTTTTCTTCCTCCCGTGGTGTTTCTGAGTTGGGGACTCCTGTTTTAACCCACTAGTAGAAACGAATCATACCATGAATCTTACACTGGCAGAACCAATAGTCGGAAAATTCTTGTAAAGCCAGAGTAGGCATGAATCAGAAATAAACATAATCTTCAACAAAATAATGATTTTGTAAGTTCAAAAAAAAATTTGAACTTACTTTTTATGTTTTATAAAAATAAGCCCTGTTTGTAATATCTCAAATTAGGGTAGAAGCATGTAACTGCAGTTTGTTAGTGTTGTCAGTACTTTATCATACTGGAAAAGAATAATGAGGTCCTTTAGGATGATAATTAGCTCCCTAGGTCATCATGGCTAAAAAGTGTTGAAACAGCAGTCTGTGTGAAACTTCATCTGGTAAAGACATTCAAAAACGTGGTGGATATCGCACTGCTTTATCACCCCTTGGGACATTGGGTAAAATGTCCCTGCAGCAATAGAGTGCCTCCTTAACAATGTATAGAGATCTGTGTACTGGCCAAAGTAATTCCCTGGAAGTGGGACAACTGGACTCTAAAACATAACAAGAATCTAAATGATGTGGCTTCCTGCTTTTCATATTTTTTTCATATCTTTTCATTGCCTATCATGTATAATTGTTTAAGAGAGATTCTTCTTTACTGAAAGAGTGGTTAAACATTGGAACAGGCTGCCCAGGAAAGTGGTTGAGTCACCATTCCTGGAAGTATTTAAAAGACGTGTAGATGAGGCGCTTAGGGACATGGTTTAGTGGGCATGGTGGTATTGGGTTGACGGTTGGACTCGATGATCTTAGAGGTCTTTTCCAACCTTAATGATTCTATGATTCTATGATTCTATGATTCTCTACACTTCAATACCCAGTTCGTTCTTCTGACTGCATCCTCTCCTGCTGTATTTATTCCTTACATGACAAAATATGGAGGTGGTAGAAAAGAGAGAAGACAATGTAAGAATAGTGTTGATGTAACCCCTACCTTCAGTCTGAAGATTTTAGAAGAGATGCCAAAGGGGGTGTGTGTGTGTGTGTGTGTGTTTGAAAGAAAGAGGATTATGGAGTAGTTTAAAAAGGCTATGAGATTTAGAAAGAGAAAAAAAGGACAGATAGAGAAAGATAATGTCTTTTGAAATGTTCAGGAAAACAAGGATGAAGAGTGAAGAGCTGTGTGGAAACAAAATAATAAAAGGGGGACAGATGGGCTGTGGTAGTGCAAATAAAAGGAGGGTGAAAAGGCAAAAGTCGCAAGAAAGGGAACAGCAAACAGTATATGTACTAGGCAATAAGGCACCCAGAGTTTTTCTGCGAAAATTATTTATGAACCTTAACATCTATTACACTGAGTTTTACCAGACTGCAGGAGGGTTGAGTTATGCCCACAGAAAGTAAAAGTAAGAATTAAGAGCTGAATTAATCAGTTTCACTGACTTGAATGGCATTCTCCTAAGGAGTCTGATGTCTTGGTTTCTAAAGGTGGGGCATATTGTTTAGGCATTTAACGTCAGAGGGTTAGATGACGTACCTGGCCTTATGTGTCTCAGTCTCTTAAACTTCACCAGTGATGTTATACTAATCCCATTAGCTTTTTTTTTGGTGAAAAATGTAGCTTCCAGAAACACATCCAGTCTTGTTCTAAAGACTCCAAATGATGGGAGAACCGCCATTCCCTTGGTAGTGATGCTTATAGCCTGCTCGTGGACTTGCTTGTGACCCAGTTGTCAAGCTGTGACTGACTTCAAAATGTTCATTTGTGTTGTGTAGATGGGATCAGCTAACCCTGTCTGTGTAACTAATTATCCACTATTCCCAAATCCCAGCACAACCCAGTTTTCACTGTGGCAGGTGAAAATCATTCATGATCTTTTGCCTGCATGAGCTAATTATATACAGCAGTTCATAATTCGCAAAGGTCTCAAACTGTTTTCTCAATATTAGAATTTCTGTATATTGTACTGAATGTGCTTATATTGGCCGTTGCTATGGAAAGCCTATGGAATTATTTAATATGAGGATGAAAAAACCTGCAAAACTATATTTTTCTTTTTTGTTTTTCTTAAGAAACCACCTGCAATTGCTGTTCGACCTGGATCAACATTAATTCCAATTAATAACATTAATCATCTCCCTGAACGTGATGATGATTATGGATATGAGTGCCTAGAAGGGAAAGACTGTGCTAGCTTCTTTTGTTGTTTTGAAGACTGCCGCACAGGATCTTGGAGAGAAGGAAGGATACACATCCGTATTGCAAAAATTGACTCCTATTCTCGAATCTTCTTTCCAACTGCCTTTGCATTGTTCAATCTTGTTTACTGGATTGGCTATCTTTATCTATAAATTTCAGAGGTTTGACAAACTCAGAAAAAAATGCTAATTGAACAGTCATTAACACTTTTCAGTGAGCGGTCAAAGATTAGAGCTGGTCCAAAATGATTCAAATTGTTTGGATGCTTTAAAAATTTGAAACAATGAGAGGAAATATGGTGACGTAGTCTCCCTCTTGTGATCAACTATAGAACTGATATTGGTATTTTGAAGAGAAAATTTAAAAATAAATATCCCTAAGATTTAACTTGCCTGAACACACACATATTTTTGTCCAGCTTTAACAAAATGCAGAGTCAAGAGGCTATGTTATTTAACTGGACAGTTCTACCTAAGCTTTCAATTTTAATCCTAAATGATAATGCAGATGAATTTTGTAACACCTCTTACACCTTTACAAAGAAAGCCTTAATAAAATGGGATTAGTTGTTCTCATCCATTTCATCCATAAGGTGATGATTTTATTAATCCCTGATTTTAAAAAGTTGAAATGGAACATTTCTATTTTTCAACTACCCATTTGTTCTCTGCAGTATGTTAAAAAGAGTGATTAAGTCATAATTAATCATGTTCAGATTTATACAGAATGCAGAGATTAGAGCAGCAAGAAATTGATGTATCACAAAAACTCCAAGGGTAATTCTGAGCTTGTCTTATCCTGACCATTGATATAGGCTTTTGGCTTTCAATCATAGGTTACATTCATGTTGGTGCTCTATCTGCCATTACTTCACTGTTGTGAGTTCCTCAAAGTTCTCCAAGAGGGCAACAACTTTCAAAAATTCCTACCCAGCTGCCATTGCTTGCTCATTTCGTGGAAACCAGACTGATGTTGGCTAACTGAGATTCTGTCCGTTAAGCATAATGCTCTTCACATCCTCCCCATTCCCCTTTCCTTTGTCTGATTCATACTCAGGGCCAGAGAAAAAGTCATAACTCTACATTTGGAGGAATCTGTATCATCAGAGTTTGGAAAACCTGTAACAGTGCTGTAGTCATCATATTCAAAGCCACTGTGTTAAATCTCCAGCCCTAAGAGTGTACTGTGTGACCTGCTCCACTTTGCATACAGTATAATTTTGTAGATTCTGCTTGTTACTGCATATGCTACGCACTGAGCCAAAGCCAAATGGCATGAATTTACTGAACCTATGTTATGAATTGCTGTGTAATTACCTCCTTGATATTTGTTTGTTTCTAATGGAAAAGCCCTGTTACTGGGGGGGAGGGGGGAGGAGGGAAAGTAAAAATAATCCTTATGCATTGCAGATCCTTCTCCAAGATGGGATGTATCCCCCCCAAAATCATAGGACCAGTTCTCTAGCCTTTCTGTGGTCAGAGCTTCTGTTCACTTTGGTAGCAATTCTTCAGTAGTAGCCTTTCTGGACTGACTTCTCTGTGTTGACTATTGCCGGCTGGCAGCATTTAGTATCTCATTTCTATTTTTAAATCCATTGTCTTTATTATGGAAAAGTGCAGTCTTTCCTCCTGTCTCAAAAAGAAACTGGTCTCAAGTGAGCTTGCAAAAATCACTGTAAAATTAAGATATGCATTAAGTAAAAGTCAGAATTACACAGAAGACCTTACAGATCTTTAAAGAGGATTAATGGGATTAGCATTTGGCTGTAGGTAAGGATGTTCAGAACTGGAGATAAAGACATGATTAATGGTTAATAATAGAAAATGATACATGAACAACCCTCCCCCCAAAAAAAAATTCTATTGAATGTGCTCCCTCCTCTGAATTTCTCAGAAAAGATTACTGTATTTTTATATTCTAGTTGGTACCAGACATAATATGATATGCAATACACATTGCAAATGAAATGTTACTGCAGTGTTCAGCCCCGAAGTTTAATAGAGAATGCAAGACTATGTGCAGTGATTCTGGAAGAAAGTGTGACAGAGAAGATCCCATTTTAATGCAGACTTTATTTCAGTATTTAGCTGATGAAATATGAAAGTGGTTGAGAGAATCTGAAAGCCTGCTGTCAAGGTTGGCTGACATTATTTATTGCGTGACCTTTCTGAGCACCAACTTCTGACTGTTATACTGAGCATAGAAGTGTGGCATCATTAACAACACTGATCGACTATAATTTATTGTTTCTTTAGGGTCTCATTTTCAGAAAATGTTCAGTACAATGCAAATGTGTCAGTTTTATTCCATAGTGCAGTTTGATGCTTTCTGACAGCACACTAAACATATTCCTCTGTAGGAAGAAGGTGGCTTCAGCAGCAGTGTGTTGGATGTGTACTTGAAAAGCAGTCTACTCGCTATACAATACAAGGCCCAGATTTTGTGAGCTCCTGAGTTTCATTAATTTACCTTTAAACAAAAGGAACTTGAAAGAACTTGGCACTTCACAAGGGGAAATACAAATTTCACAGCCTGCTCTCCTCTGGCACATCTAGTTAGATTTTTCTATTCATGTGCTTGTCAGTTGCCAATCAGCCTCCAGTGACTGAACTGGAGAACAGAAAACATCCTGAATTGGCAAGGGATGGATAAGAAGTCTTTCATCTCTAATTTCTATGGAACAATGTAATGGAGTATTAAAGCTATTGAATGTTATGGCTGTTTGGCTTATGGATACACTTGCTTCTGTCTATTGACAAACTTTTCTGTGTACTTCATTTGTTTCTGATGAAATAATTTTAGTTTCCCATAGTACTGTGAGCGCAAATAGAAATGGGAATGCAGTGAACTGTAACATGGCATGTAATAAATGTGTTATTTTAGCCCTATGTGTTTTCTTTCTAATCTGCATGTAAGCACTTGATTCCAAGAAATCTAAGTGATAAAAAAATGGCAAGAAACAGAGACTATAATTACTTGGACTTAGATGCTGCAATCATTTTTCAAACCTACCTGGATAAAAGTTCATTTACTGATAGCTGGGATCACAGTATTTAGAGTTACATTATTCTGACCATTACTGCTTAAGCACATGCTTAAACCTATTCCTAATCAGTACTGTAATTAGACCAGAATTCAGAAAAGCGTGTGCTTATGTACTGTCATAAAGAGTGATGCTATCCTGAACTGATGCCACTAACACATGCTTAATTTGCACTAATTTCAATAATGAGTGTTCAGTAGCTCAAATGATTGAACATTAAGGATGTGAGCCAGAGCCTCTTCAGTAAGAAGTTTTCTCACTGGAAGAGAGGGAAACAAGAGGAGAAATTGCCATAAAGGCAGAGAGGTGAAAGCCTGGGGAAACTGCTTTATACTGCACCTATCTTAGGCATGACCTGAAATGTATATTTCAGAAAAAGAGACTTTTCCTTGATATTTCTGTATTAGTGTTTACCACTTGTCCGTTTTAGTAGTGAGTACAGCTCAGTGTGTTATTTTTTGGTAAGGTTTTGTCTATGATTGTACCTCACTGATCTTCAGTGCATGTCTTCCATGTCTGAATGAATCTGTTTTATGTAGTGGCAGTGCAACCAAAGCATGAGCTCTGGGTAACGTATTTTATATTCACATGTTGATGTGCTTCAAAGGCTTTAACCTTATCCAGTTTTCTGACATTCAGAGACATAGGATTGCATAAGACTTTTAAGGAGAATCACCTCCAACATTGTTTTTATAGTTTTCTGTTGCTTATTTGCTATGGTAGTAAAAGATTTGTTTAAAATTGGTATGAATTATTAATATGAGATATTAATATGAACTGTGCTTTGTAATTTGTGAACACCTTTGGCCTTTCAATTGAAAGCCCAACAGGAGGAGTCTGGATTTAAATATCTATCTGCCTAAAGTAAGATATGTTTTGTTTAATTGCATCAGTCATCATTTCAGTTTACTGTTTCTAAATACCTGAGAATTAGTGCAAATACATCTAATTTAATTTTTTTAAATAGTTGTTAATATGATTTTTTTTTAATTCATTGTAGTTTCTCCCAGTTATACATTAAATGTGATCTTTTATGTTTGTGAAATAATACTGTATTATAATGTATATCATTATAATAGATATAGGAAGTAGAAACTAATGTAGAATTCCTCAGCTAAGGAATTCAAGGCCAGGAATTAGAAAGAATTGCCGTGCTTCCATTTCTGAAAAAGGTCAGTGAATGTCCGCATGCCCCGATGAATGTGCTGTGGGGGAGTCTGACTCATGGGGAGAGGTAGAATATTCTCTGAGCTTTAGAAAAGACCTCTGTGCTGGTTCATGCCATGGGCTTGCTACCCAAGTCGTTTAGGTCAGTGAAAGGAATAGATCTGTCCTTCCTTTTTCAGTCATCTCTTGCTTCCGCTTCACTTGTGTCAGCAATAGCAGTTGTAAAGCCATGTTGCCAGATGAATCAAAACCTAAAAATTTACCTTTATTTTACTCTTGCAAGTTAATGTTTCAACTAGATGGGTGGGATCGTCTGACTGAACATGCAAGACTATGACCATTTGTTCTGGTGCAGGCAAGGTGATGGGAGCTTACAGCTGGAGGCAGAGGGATGGCTTCTTATGATGGGCATATTTAATTCCGTTGAGAATCTGCACTGAAAGCTGGTGCGGAGGAAGGGGAAAGATGGGGAAAAAAGGTCACGAGGTGAAGTGATTCCAGAAGCCAGTGTCGTGGATCTGAGTGACTTATATTTAGTTAATAGGTTTCTCACTGGTATCTGTGATAATGCTCTTGATTTCCCTGCAACATAATTAAATCTTTTCTTTTTTTAATTAAAAAAAAAAAATACCGTGCATTTCCTATACATCAATTACAGACTGAACGAGCAATAGACAGTTATCTTGAGTGATGATTCTGGTGAAATGTCAAACGGAAAATCAGAAATCAGGTTAAATCAGAAAAAGGTTATCTTTTTTCTCCTTTTATTATTAATGATAAACTATTTTTAAAATTATTGAGTATTAATTAGTACAATAGACACTGGGAAAGAGCCAGTACCCAGGTGTCTATACCACTGTTAGTCCCCTTGAGAGCTACAACATCTGGGAATGGAAACCTGACCCAGACTGCATTCAATCATTGAGTCCCTCTCTCCTTCAGGGAGTGGGAAAGGTGGATTGTGATCATGTCAGGCATGAACTAGGATAGCCGGTGTACTCCAGGGAGGTTGGTAACAGTTTCTGGTTAAAAGGAAGGGTGGTTTCTGCTTGCTAGACTATAATTTGAAACAGGGTACATACTTCCCTTCAGAAGATGGATGTGAGCTGTGACTTCCAGAATGATGGAAAAGCATCCCTGCACTTGATGTTTACCTTTGCACAGGAGCAGTTTCATTGAGTTGAGTGTCCTGTTATGAGGCACTGAGGTATTCCCCGTGTGGTATAGGGGGAGAGTTTTTATTGCACTCTTGGGCAAGGTGTCTAAACCTTGTCACAGGGCTCAGTATTGTGGGTTCTGAGTTGTCTTTTGGATCTGTTATGATGCTAGCGAAAAGGCAGTGAATACTAAACTTTTGATGTTATTTACTAGTAAATCTCACTGAGAAAGCCAGAACATTACAAAGGCTTTAGAGAAAACCTCAGACAGCCCATGGAGACAGATTCACTAAAACTGTAATAGGCTAAAGGATCTAGCCCTTTTTCCCATAGGTGGGTCTTGTTGCCCGCTAGCAGTATATTGTTTCTAAAAATATCTTAAAAGCCTCATGGCGCTTTAAGGAAAAAAAAAACCCTGTAAAATTCCTGGGCAATCTCATTCCCCTTCACAGTGAAAAATCTTGCTTTGCCTGCAAATTTTGCTTATGGTAGATCAATATTACTTGAGCTGTGTGAGGAGAGCCACAGGGGATGTAAGACAGAAGACCTGCAAACTGTTCTACCCTGTTCTTCCTCTTAGTCCCTTCTCTTAGTCAAGAAAAGAGTTCCAGAAGAGTAGGTGTATGGCGTGTGTAAGTGAGGACAGTTTTACTACTGACAACAGGGCCTGAGTCCCAATAGCTGACAGGATCAAGAGAGACAGGAGTCTGCTTGCAGTAATAAGGCTTCTCTTCTGTAATTCTTTGTAGTAGCTGCTTTTACATACATCTCTGCATGCCTACCTGAGACTCAAACATTTTTCAAGTTGGAAGCAATTCTTTTTGTGTGTTTCTAGTTTCACAGAATGATCTTTATCATCACGGTTTGAGCCTTGCTGAATTCAGAAGAAAAGGTTTCCCCTTGAAGTTTCACTGTCCGGGCATTGCAGGTATGAGATGTCTTGCCACCAAACACTGGAAGAGTGATTTTCAGTTGATCCAGCTGAGGAGGCAGACTGGCTCTGTAGGGCGGCATTAAGATTGCTTTGTCATTTAGATTTGAAAAGGTTGATGACTCTTAACAGTGATGACCAGTACTTGCCCTGCAGAGGATATATTACCTTTGCCAATTTGATATTTAAAAACAAAAACCAAAACCAGCTACTGTGGGTGGGAAGTGAGGATGAGTCATTATTTCACTGAAGAAGTCTATCTCCCCTTGAATTTTTTTTTGTCCTTAGGAAGACAGTAAATAGGAATCTTTCGGCTTGTGAAGTCTGCGGAAAGCATGTCGTGGTCATTTTAAATGGACAAAGTCATGTTTGTCCCTCTGCCCACTGACAGCGTAGAAGCAGGAAGGGGGCTTGCATGAAGGGGCTTGCACTATGGCTCAGATTTTCCAAGATAGGTAAATGTGGACATTTGCATATTCATAGGCCCAGTGTAAATATACAGTCTGTGTTCATGCTTTAGTCACTGAAAAAAATCTTAATGGTTTGTATGTCTTCACAGTATCTTTTGTATTTCGCACTGTTGTCCACTATGAACGCTTAGACTTTTTGTCTGAACGTGAAGGGTTGCGCTATGATACCTTTACTTACAGTTTAAATTGCTATAGAATATAAATACTTCCGTAAATGAAACTGAGGAATCAGAATCTGGCAATCTCACGGTGATTCCTGTCTTGAAAAATCTGGTATCTGTTCTTAATTGCTGTTTCCAATTAAATAAATAATACTGCTATAATTTGTATTCCCCTTCATTGAAGCTTTATAAACAATTACAATGTATGGTCTAAAAACTAAATTTACAGAAATATCCTTCAAAAATAACACTTGTTGATTTATTATGTGTCTCAGTATTTATTGTATTGAGGTTCCATTATTCAAATGCACTCTTAATGCAAGTCTCTGTCTTAGCATCTATAGTTCACATAGTGTTTCAGTGATTCACAGTTTGCCCCTTACTAGTGCATCCTTTTTTTTCATTCTGTTTTTAAAAAATGCTGATATTTTTAACTACCTAAGAGAACACTCATACCATGCATTTAATTTGATGGTGTTTTGGCACCAGTGGACAATGTTACAATATTGTGCATCAGTGTTCCTTTTAAAATTATTTATTAAAGCCCTTGTGGATAACTTACTGAAAAAAATATGGAACATTAAGATAAATTGTGTAACTCTCAGTGCTGCTTCTAAGGATTATGTATAAAATACACAATATTGATGCAAATTTATTCTTGCATTTCAGTTTTCCTTCCAGAAGCCTCCTCAGTTGGGCTAATATTATTATTATAAGTGTGCTGATATTTACAGTTCTACTCAGTTATTTGGTACTTTTCCAATAGCCTTGGTATGCACTCATCCATTATTATATTCAATTACCTAGAAACATCAAGGTATCCTCACAGACTTTTAATGTGATTAAGCCATGACTTCTTCAGTATCTCTTAAAATACCATAATCTTTTGTGTGCAATGCCAAAACTAAAGCATTTGCAGGTATTAAATTAAATGTTATTCGCTTCTCCATTTTGACAGTCTGTCTCCCAGGTTAGAGTGAAACATTGATATCATCATTTTAATATTTGACAACATTATTAATGAGCATGGCTGAACCAGAAGACTTTAGAGATGATAAACTGATGCTGCTCTTGGCTAAATCCCATACAGCTGAGACTTTGTGAGTGTGGTAGAAATGATATTGGCAATGGCAAAGACATATGTATATATATCCATATGTACACTGGAGAGCAAGGGCTGAAAATTTTTACATATACATCAAGTTCTGATTGTCATTTTAACAAGCTTCCCCCCCCCCCCAAAGTTTATGTTCTAAATGTGACCAAAAATGTCCTAAAAAAACCCCATTTAGATTTGCACAGTTAGAATGCAGAAGTGGTTCAGAACTTAAAATAATTATGACTCCATTTGATGGGTCTCGTGGATTCATTTTTAGTTTAACTCCTTTTTACTAAAGAAGAAAGGGAGAACACAAATGTTCAGGTTAAAGATAGGCATTGATATCACTGAAGGTGAGCATGAAAATTCCCTGATTTATAGATATAGGTAGGAGCAAATTTCTTCAGTGCTGGGGAAGTTACTGTGATTGCATTTGCAGAGTGGATGGATTCTGCTCTTTCTTTTGGGAACTCTATTGCTACCATGGTAAAAGATCAACTCAGAGTTTTACACTTTTTAGTATACCCTTAGTTTTTGGATGCCTCATTTTCTGATGTGCAGTTTAAGACATCTGAAAAAGACCTGCTTTTCAGATCATGAATGTTTAGCCCTTTCTAAAAATCATCCCTTAAGCTTTCAGTTTAAAGCACTCCAAAAGTGAGTAACTAGGCATCACTGGTAGTGTTTTAAATAAATGTCAAGTTTAGATTGCTATAGAATATTGCAGAAAGTTCAAATATGGTTCAAGGCCAGATTTTTCTAGCCTTTTGTTCTCTTTTGCCTGTGGGATGTTTTTCATTTGTGTTTTTTTTTTTTTTTTAATTTTCTTGAGGTCTGGGGAGAGATGAAAGCAAATGGAGGGATTTCACCTTATGTATATTTTTTGGCAACACTATACCTCATGCAGAACAGTACATCAGCTACTAAAAGCTGATTTGATTTGAGGTTTGGTGAGACTTTGAGACTGATGACAGGAATAATACTAACAAGCTCAGAAAGGAGGTGTTTCTGGCCCTCATTATCAGAAGGGGCTTGGCTGCTCAAGGCTTTGAAAACAGAATTTCTGAAATAAGATTATGGGAGAGAGCTGGGTTATAAGGACTTCTAGAAAAAAAAAAAAAATCTCAGAAACCTCTTGCCAGAGAAGACTGACAGTAGTTTGAAGGATAGGTTTATAGCTCATGACTGTACTGTGAATGTTAATGTCTACTGAATTTTCATATACATGTTGCACTAGTCCTTGTGCATTGAATGGAAATGTGCTTGCACTCTGGTGCATGGTTCATACAGATGTTTCTGAGATGTAGCCTGTAATCTTCTAAATGTAAAACTCTGAAAGCCATAGTCTTAAAAAAAAAAAAAAAAAAAACAAACCACCATTGAATACCATGTGTTCTGTGCAAAATGAACAGATTAGATGTTTGTGCTCTGATGTCTCTTAAACTGATAAGAATCAAGAGAGTTTCAACACTGAACTTTGTAAAGCAGTTGTAATGCATTGTTTTTACTGTAATCTGCTGTGAAGTTGATTGGTTACACTGTGAAAAAATAAATAGTGCCTGGCTACTTACTTTCTGATGTTATTTATTATTTTCTGCATACCATACATTCTTTTCTCTTTAGGACCACGATGATAATGGTTATTCTGGTAAAAATAGTCTCGCACACTGCTCTGACTGAGAGCAATGCCTTTACTTGCTTTAAAATTTTTCCTTCCCCCCTCCTTTCCTCTCCTCTTTCCATCTCTTTCCTTCCTGAAATAATAATGTAAATAGAACATCAGTCATCTCACAGAAGTAAAGCTCTGGAATGAAAATTCCACTTTATCAGCCATTTTGGTTGGGACCAGTTTTATAGCAGTGAGCTAATGAAAGGTCTCCTGCTTGTTACTGCCAAGCTCCTGCTCTCCCCCACAACCCCTTCACTTCTGCCAGCGCTGGTGCTTGGCTAATCCCGCTCTCCTTCTCCTTCCAGGATCCCTCGTGGCCACGATGTGTGGCTCCCTCTTCTTTGTCTTGTTTGTCATTTTAGAAAAGGTTGTAACTTTCTATTGGACGTGCCAGGGGACAAGGAGCAGGGCTGACGCTGAAAGCAAATATCCAGGGAAAAATCACTCATATTTTCCTCAAATACATTTTGTTCTCTGGCCTTGCTGGCCCACGGGAGGATCTGCCTGTAAGTGTCAACTTCCTTGTGTGGCCAGTCCCAGGAAATATTTTTAATTCATTCTAAATAGAGTGTGGAAAGGCAATGAAAGAGGGATGCAGTCAACATAAAAACTCTGGTAAAGGAGTCAAAGATGCTTCAAGCATCTCAGAGTTCTGGAAAATGCCACAGATTTCTGCAGCCTCTTATACACCCTTTTCAGATTAAAGTCAGGGATCCCAGCAATACCTACACTCCCTTTAGCATCCTTTGTTCTTTTTTCCCTGGTAACAACCTCTGGTATTATGTCTTGCCAGCTGTTACTTAAATTATTAAGGTTACTTAACAGAATCTATTTATCTTTTTCTTTTAGATTGTTGACGTCCTCTCCATTGTATGAACGGTACAATGAACTGTGGTATTACATAACACCAAACCTCTGAGAGCATAATGTTTTTGAATGGCTTTTTAGCTCAAAAGAATCAAACCCTTAGCTTCCACAGTATTGAAGTAACTGATGAATGAGGGAATTAGGCAAGGCCTTTATGTACAGACTTCAAAGTAAAATCTGTCATCTATATTTTTAAGGTAAACATTTTTCATTATTACTGTCAATAGGGTGAATTTCAGCAATACATGCCTGCAAGGAGCTAAAATGAATTCATTTCTCATTGACAGGCCAAAGTATATTACTTTCTGCAAAACTGAGACTGCCAAGTCTTGGGGTGACCACAAGCCTTGCTGACTGAAGTTGCTAAATGTCAGTGCAGAATCAGAATAAGGCAGTAAATTTTTAAGAGTTCCCAACTACTTTATCTTAGTGATATCTAATATTAGATTTTACCTTGTAATAATTAGTAAACAAAATTAATTATAAATAAATATTTCTTCGTAATATCCAATATTGTTATTTGTTAATAAAACCTGCAGTAGAAATTGAAGAGCTCTTTTAAAATGTGGATTAGGAGCTCAAAGTGTCCAAATGAAACCTGTGGATATTTAAAAATCCTAGTCAAAATGAAGTAACTGCTACTTTCCAAAGTAGTGGGTTAAGCTGTCTCTGCACTCCCTCTCACGCCCTAAGGTCCTGCACTGTGCCTTGTTGTGAGGGAGTAACCCAGTCCGCCTGCTCTGAGACTGCCAACAGAGCTGCCCTTGGTAAGGCTGACTTCTGTGATGCTCTCACCTCTCTTTTGGGAAGGGGACTGTGAGCACTGAAGTCATTCCACACAGGCCAGTGAGCAGCCAGCATACGGTAACAGCTTTCAGACCTGACTAGCTAACGTTAGGTACATATTGAAAACTGAAAATTTTCATAATCTGTTACTAGTCCCTGGTGGATTGTGTCAGGTTAGCTGCTGCTCTTCCGTTTTCTCACGTATTCCCTCCTGTGAGAAACACCACCTCAGGTTTCCCTACCCCTTCTCCTTCTTTAGAGCTATCAGCTACCATCTTCTCATAACTTTTCTCAGCAAATCTGATACCTGGTTCTTTTCCTTGCATTAGAAATCACTGTGTCTTCCTGAACTTCTACTGTACCATCCATCCTTTTACCTGCTTCTGCATCTTCATTTTCTCATTTTCTGTTTAGTCCTGGGTTAATTCACACGTTCACAGACGAGAACTGTGGAAGGTGAGAGATGAGGACTGTGAAAGTGACACTGACATAAGAAATGAGACCTTTCCTCCCTGCACACCACCAGCAGTCTGATGATGCAGTATATCAGCCTCCTGCTGTCTCAAGAACCCCTCAGAGACTTCTGTCTGGTGTGAAGTCATCTGACAAGAAATGGTAAATAAGCAGATCTTTCCTAGCACTCTCTTAAGAATGTCAAAAGACAAAAAGGACAAAACATCCTTGAGAATGATTTTTGTTTGGGATGTTCTTACATGGCCCTGCTGTTGAGGTCAGTGAGCTCTCAGCAGCAGTGTCTTCAAAGCTGGTTGGGTTCTTGAATGCATTTTCCCTGTGGCATGTTAAGATGGATAACCTGGCAAAAGTTCAGATACTTTACTAAGCTTCCTACCAGCAATGGATAAACAAATAGGGACATTGATATCTCAATACTGACCTTATTTCCCTGTTCCTAACTGTTATTTACCATAGACACCACTACGAGAAGCCCTAGCTTAAGATTGATGCTGGGGGCTATGCTCAGAGCATGAATCAAAAGTTAGATATGAGCCTTAAGACTTGGACTTTTAAGGTTCTCCATTTCCTATTCTACCACTGAATCTGTGTGACTCAAATATTTTCTGTTTTATTTGAGATAAGTAGTTTCCCTGTGCCTCAGTTTATATCCATAAGATGTCAATAATGCTACTGATGGAGTTGTTAAAATTAACACTGAATTGATGAATGCGAAGTACTCAGCTTTTCTTGTAAAGAAGGACCTGTCAGAGAACTAGAACAAATGACATTGTTGACCTCCAATTCTGAGAAGGAAAATGTGTGCATCTCTTTAGTGGGAACTACACTGATTAAGGAGACAGGCGATAGTTGTGTGCCTGGAACTTCCCTACTAATACAAATATTTTTGACACAAGTATTAAAAAGTAAATAAAACGGTCATTAATGAAGATAGATCCTCAGAAGAACTTAGTGATCAGGGTTCACCTCAAGAAGTAACCAGGCGCAGAGCTACCTGGCCAGTATCCTCTGAGTATGAAAACTCTCTGGAAAGAGGTGTGAAACTAGGTACAGTGATATCTTTCTGTTGTTATTAATGATAATACACAAAAGCAATTTTATCCTGCTTATCTGTTACCTGTTTCGGGTCTGTTGCTGTTAACAAAGCACACTATCTTAATACTGGTTTTATTTGTAGTTTGTCCTACAGGCAGTATTGGAAGACTCTAAGACCTTCATAGTTGTAGTAACATAAGTTGTAGTCACAAGTGCAGCTCAGTACTGCCTAAGGTCTGAACAAGTGGGAAAAAAAAATCTGCCAGAGAATAAAGTTAGTAACAAAGTTTAGTCTGTGAAACGAGACTGCTGATCTAATTTCATTTAAAAGTTGACAGGACCAGAGTCTCAGTGTAAGGCAGTATTGCTCCTCTGAAATCAATAGAATTACACTGATTTACAGCTGCAACTGCATGACCAAAATTATTTTATAACTAAGAGCTGTATGTTCTGACATGGGTGGGAAGTATCACCAGTGTTTTGCATCAAAGAAGTATTGGTTTTGGAATTACAGCCTTCTCAGCACGTAGTGAGATCACACCATCATTGTTCAGACTGTCAATGAACATTCAGCACTGTTCTCAACAGTAGCTGCTACTTAATCCATGCAGTCAATCGCATTGAGTATGTATGTTCATGACTTAACAGTAGAGTCATCTCTACTGAGAACTGGGTTTGATTCCCTGTATTTGGAATTCTACAGCAATGTGCAGAAGGGCTTTGAAATATTATTTGCTAAAATATCTTCATCCGTGTACCATTTGTTAGGTTAGAGATTTGTTGCTGCCTTCTGATAACACAGAGTGCTTTAAAATCCTAATATGATTATTTAACAAAATGGGAAAATCTTGTTACAGACAACCTTCAAATTTCCCAGCAGCAATAATGAAGATAAAAATGCATGTGTTATCGTCACAGTATTCAAAAAAACACATTAAGGGAAGTTATACATCAAAACTGACCTGTCCTCCAGACTACTGGGGATTAGTGGTCAATAACTGGGCAGCAGAGTCAGAAGCGTGCAGGCAACCATTAATGGTGCACTTAGAATCATAGAATAAAGAATCATAGAATCATTTAGGTTGGAAAAGACCTTTAAGACCATCAAGTCCAAATGTTAACCTAGCACTGCCAAGTCTACCACTAAACCATGTCCCTAAGCACCACATCTACACATCTTCCAAATAACTCCAGGGATGGTGACTCCACCATCTCCCTGGGCAGCCTGTTCCAGTGCTTGACAACCTTTTTGGTGAAGAGATTTTTCCTAATATCCAATCTAAATCTCC
>NW_008824243.1:6559677-6560824 GCF_000699105.1 Pygoscelis adeliae
GTCCTTTTCCGACAGGCAGCTTTCCAGCCACTCTTCCCCAGGCCTGTAGCGCTGCATGGGGTTGTTGTGACCCAAGTGCAGGACCCGGCACTTAGCCTTGTTGAACCTCATACAATCGTCCCATCGATCCAGGCTGTCCAGATCCCTCTGTAGAGTCTTCCTACCCTCAAGCAGGTCAACACTCCCGCCCACTTGCTATCAGCCAGAGTGTCCTGTGATACAGGCAGCAGTTACAAACTTGCAAAAATTTGGTTGTGAAGATATGTAGAAATAAATCATATTTGACTATGTGGACCACCTAGTATGTGATTCAATCAGTGGGAATTACGAATTCCTCAGTGTATGATTGCCTTTAAGATCTATCAGCTTTTTGTACACTCTGCTGCCTTCGTGTCCTGAAGCATTTCTGTTTGCTCCTCTCCAGGAGCAAACCTTTTAATATCTCTGTTAGCACGGAACCAGTATCACCTTATTGCTGCCTTAGGAAAGAGGATGGGAGCCACTTTGCCAGACATTATTCTCAGAACTTGATCAAGAGCATCATTGTAATTTCCAATGAGAGACTGGAATTGTTGATTTAACTGCAGTAGAGGGAACACACAACAGAAATATCCTTAGCTACCTCCTTTAGATTTTAAGACAGGTTTGCTAATGCTGAATGCGTATTTGCCCATGAGCTCTTCACTGGAGGCATGTTTATTCTGTTACAAACCATTTAGAGAATGATATTTTATACCACTGTGTAGGACTAGCCTGGATTGTCTTTGTTCACTGAAACAGCTCCCTTTTTCTAAACAAGTTTCAATGCCAGGTAGGGAGTTAAACAACTAGAAGCCATACAATAATTAATGAATTTAAAAGAGATGCAAGTGAACGAGTATCACCACTATTGTAGAATAGCCTATATGGCTAAAACACAACTGAGAGATTAGGGGCACCTGCTACAATTCAATTTCTAATTCTTAGTTAAAAATGAGTAAAATCTTTTAATGTTTTCACATTATTTTTTAGTAGTTTCTTTTCCCCTATAGTTTGTATTTTGACTTTGTAAATGTTTTTCTCACCTCTCAACAATCCCTTCAGTTCCTTATCCCAGCAAGATCTAGCATCTGGTGATGCCATTACTTCCCATCTCTCACTTGCATTA
>NW_008824243.1:6560899-6564287 GCF_000699105.1 Pygoscelis adeliae
CCTTCCCCCTTGGGGAAACTCAGCTGCATCAGCTGAACTAATACTCAAAAAAACCATCAAACTATACAGTGATGCTTGTATGGCATTTTGAGCTATCAACCAGGCAGATGAACAGCTCAACATTTCAGGCACCCAAACAAAGTTCAAAGATATAGAAACAGGCAGGACTGGACCAAGAAGTTATGACTTACCACTAAAATAAAATTAAAATCCTGGAATTCTTGTTTTGTAACAGACTAAAAAGGCAGCTACACAATTTCCTTTGATCCTTGCTTAGCAAAGCATGACAGTGAAGGACAAAAAGGTTGTGTTTAAAAGAAAATTTTGGAGGGGTGAGAGGAACTGATGTGGGTTCCTGAGGACCCCTTGGCATTATGACGAATACTCTGCCATGCTCCGCTGAGATGTGCTTTCCTGACCACCGTGATCCTTGGTACAGCTATGCTAGTACTTTTTCTTTCCCAGAGTAAGGCGTAGTGGCATCCTGACTCAGTACTGGGATCAGACAGGCAAGGGAGACTGCGACAGGACCCAAATAAACCCTGCTGCTTGTCTGGTGATTTCTGTGGGCCGGAGGCCCAGGTGGACCATCATGCATGCTTTGGGCAGCTCCCCAGGTGTCCAGCCTTAGGCTGGTGGTGTGCTGCAGGCACATCTGCCCTGTGTTGCATACATAGCCTTAGTGATCAGCTGCTCTACTTACTGTGAGTCTTTCCAGCATCTCTGCTTAACACAGCAGGGAAATAGGAAGATTTAAAACCCAACAGGCAGACTTCCCAACATCAGTCCACTCTCCGGCCTTCTGGGAGAAAGGCAGCAGTGCCTTCTGCTCAGAGACTAATAGCTCACAGGGAGGAAGGAGACTACTTTCTCTCTCCACACCAACCCCACAGCCCATATTGGCATTTTTTCAGGGCTGGTTGGTGCAGTACTTCAGAATGAAACCAGAAGTGAATATCTGAAAGAATATCTATATTCTTCTTGCTTGGTGAAAAATACCAGATTAACTTCATTTGTAGAATTAATTCTGCAGAATATCTCCTGGCCAGTGCTATCAGCTAACCCAAAATCATGTATTTTACTGTTCTTCTGGGCAAGTTGTGTTTTTCCTTATGAGTTTGCCTCAGTTTTACCAGCACTGCTGTTTCTCTGTCTTTCTGTTTTACCTTGCTTGTCACCATTTCTCTTTCAGACTGCTGCCCTTAAAATACGAATCAGTCAGATTCACAACTGTGCATTTTAAATGGATTATAGCAGAAGGGTAAATGAAAATCTCTGTATTCGAGGCCTTTCCAACTACTTGAGGCTCTGGATTGCTTAGAGAAGGAAGAAAGCTTGCACCACACTGAGATTAACCTTTCTTTACTTTGTATTTCTAAGCTCTTTGTGTTCTTGATTGAAAATATTCCCTTTGAAGGCTTTCCCTCATGAAGGGGATTATTGCTTGCCTGAGAAATAATAATTAGCTGACAATTTAGAGTGAAAATAAACCACTAGTTCATGATTCATAGTCCAGCAGAGAAATGATAGTCTTCTGTGCGGTAAACCAAAGCTGCATTCTAATAGTCATTATTCTCTTGGGAAAGGCTATACGAAGGCGACATTTTACCTGGAGACACCCTCACTGTGAGATGGAAACTGAGGATGCTTCCTTACTCCCTTTTGCTACCTAGATAAAGCTTTCCAAGAATAGTCTCTTCACAGTTTCCTTCTACAGGGGCATTTCCCTAGAAAGAGGAAGCAACAGAAAGCAGAAAGATCCAAGCAGTGAAGGAGCTAAACAAAACTTTAAAAGTCAGTGGAAGACAGTGTACCTTTCAATGCATCACCAGGTGTTTTAGTCTTCAAGACATAAAAGTTTGAGAACAGTATGATTAGCTGCTGGGGAATCTATCTACAGGGACAAATTTCAAAGAATATTAGGATCAGGGAAATACTGGTTGAAGCCAATTCAAACTGTCTGAGGTAAACTGCATCTTGAGAATCCTAAATATTATGGGAAAAAGAATTACAGTCTACAACCTTTTTTCTTTTCCTGATTTAGCATGAAACCCAAATCATCTGAAATACTGCAATATCTTTAATGTGGAACCTTTGTTACCAGAAAACTGTATTCTAAACCTTTTACTCAGATTTTTTTGTTGATCCCTTTGTGATCTGTCTAGCCAGCACAGTCTTAGTGCAAGAGACTACTCACAAAAGTATGTTTGGTGTAGTAGTTCTCATCGTGACAGCTGGGAAAGCATAAAAGCTGTATTAGATGTTGTCCTGGTTTCAGCTAGGACAGAGTTAATTTTCTTCCTAGTAGCTGGTACAGTGCTGTGTTTTGGATTTAGGAGGAGAACAATGTTGATAACACACCGATGTTTTAGTTGTTGCTAGGTAGTGCTTACACTAGTCAAGGACTTTTCAGCTTCCCATGCTCTACCGACTGAGAAGGCTGGAGGTGCACAAGAAGCTGGGAGGGGGCACATCCAGGACAGCTGACCCAAACTGGCCCAAGGGATATTCCATACCATGTGACGTCATGCTCAGTACATAAACTGGGGAAAGCTGGCCGGGGGCGCTGCTGTTTGGGGACTGGCTGGGCATTGGTCAGCGAGTGGTGAGCAATTGCATTGTGCATCACTTGCTTTGTATATTATTATTATTATATTATTTTATTTCAATTATTAAACTGTTTTTATCTCAACACACGAGTTTTCTCACTTCTACTCTTCCAATTCTCTCCCCTATCCCACCGGGGAGAGGGGAGGAGTGAGCGAGCGGCTGTGTGGTGCTCAGTTGCCGACTGAGGTTAAACTACGACAGATGTGAACAGTTTTATTACAGAAGGTGAAGGAAAGAGGGAATGAGACAGTTTCCTGCTCTTTCTGTTTAAAGTGCCTGAAGAGTGACTGAAAAAGGTAGAGACTGGTGTCTACGCCTTCTCCTTCCGAGATATGAGTTCCTCAACAGGAAAAGTAGAAACAGAAATTAGTTTTGTATCTCTCTGCATGGACTTGAGAAAAAGCTAAAGCAGTATAACCAGGAAGGTTATATGAAGAATCCTGTGAAAGTTTATGAATAGGGTAGGAAGGTTTTCTGAGACTGTGCCAAGGAGGAACAGAGAAAGCTATGCTAAGAGAGATATGAGGTAAGAATTCGTTGTAGAAGAAGAGAACAAGTATTTCAGGATCCAAAGGTTAGAACTTATGGAAGACATTTCCTATACCTTAAGGGACTGTGAGAGTTGCTTTAAATTGTTGGATAAAGGATATAAACTAAACCTGACAGCTGAACTGTTCAGATCTTCTCTGGGGAGAAATGAAGGATTTTGCAGAGAAATTTCATGGGAGATGTTTCAAATGTTTGCTTTCAACTGCTGGGGAATGAAGGGAAGGAAAGC
>NW_008824243.1:6567794-6571012 GCF_000699105.1 Pygoscelis adeliae
TGGTACATTTCATATAGTTCATATAAGGAATACGGAAGCGAAAAAACATGAGCTGACCTAATCAGGCCTAAACCTACAAAAGGGTGTCTGTTCATGACTTAAAACTCAGAAATGGAGATGTTACCATTTGGTACTAACTTGGTAATGTAGAAAAAGGTCAGTTTTTCTCACTGTTTTTTCATTGTTGCTTGTTTTCTCTGTGAATGCAGTGTTTTAAAGTACTAGTCATTGTATTTGTAATGTTTGTGTCTAAAGAATTAATGAACCTGTGAGTAGCCAATCACAGAATGGTTTGGGTTGGAAGGGTCCTTAGAGATCATCTAGTTCCAACCCCCCTGCCATAGGCAGGGACACATTCCACAATACCTTCTACCTGGAAGGGAACTTGACATTTTACTCCATTATATAATGTAACCCTCTTTATGATAATCAAGAAAATCTCTCTTTTTCAGAGGAACCTTTCTTTGGGCTTTGAATTGTATTTGGAACTCTTCGTGAGAGCTCTTCAATGCTGAGGACGAGTACAATATTCTCTTATCAGCTTAATCAGTGGTCTAGTTGAGAGAAAAGCTCTAGTTCCAGGATTTTAATTAACCTTGTATATTCACATGGGACCAATTCTTTCCTTCTGAATTGCCTCCCAATACTTTTAAAACTTCTGTTCATTTTATACTTTTATGTTCAGACTTAAATTGGAGTGGAGCTCTTACCAGAACTTAGAGGTGGGTAAGGAAGAAACCCCTCATCTGGAGGGGTTCAAAGATGTGGTCTAAGGCTTATGGTACCAAAACGTTTATTAACTGCATATGCTGCAACATGCCTACAATGGAAAAGCACTTCCTCAAAACAGTGAACAGTGGGCATTCAGCTCCCTTAGGTATTCTTGTAAGTCCAACCGCAGGCTGTAGTTTTTCCATGAGTACAGATTATTTTACATTCTGTGTTTCACCTGTCTTATATGCTGTATTGACCATTTGAATTATAGACTGAGAAGTATAGCACAGAGTTGACTTGATGCATCAGCTACGTTTTCTTGTTTTATTAACAACTGCAACAATGGAAATGAAGCAAAGACTTCTAGAAGAATTTGAAGGTTCAGTTATTTTTGCATGGCAAATACTGTAAACAATTTATATAAACTTGATGCCAGTGTTAATTTCCTGGTATTCTCTCCACTAGTGGATGCTGTTCTCAGAACTTAAGATCTACATGTGCTTCCTCCTAAAGGTGTTTCCTTCCAGAACAGCTGTATTCCACTGACACAGTGAAACTGTCATCGAGGAAGAGGATTTGCACGTGTATACAAAGGAAGCAGTGCTCAGACACTGGACATAGATTAGGAAGCAGACTCATATAGCAGAACAGAATGAAAATGGAGCAGATTATTTTCAAAACACTATGTAAGGATTGTTTCTATATAGTTTTCTTCACCAGTTCATCATGCACTAATAGAGGCTTCTGAAACTAATCAAGTAATTGCTTAGCACCATGCAGAAAGGGGAGTGATTAATGGTGAATGGAAACACGTTCGGATCCAGGAAGTTCAAAATTACTTAAATACACTGAAGTAGGGTAAAATATAAATGACAAATATGTGAAAGCTACTAACATACACATGCAATGCAGTTTGACTCTGTTTTCATTGCTGTTTCCATTGTGTTTTTTAAATTTTTTTTTTTATTTTCCTATTCTTAAAATCTAGTGGAAGTACTGTGGCATACGTTTTACCACGAATGGAATACTATATCCATATCTGTGGTTGACCTCAAGGAAGAAAAACAATACTTTGACTCTATTAGGTTTCCTTGCAGAATGTCCAAAGCTTGTTAGTAACATATCAACCATTTAACATGTGCTTTTTAATTTTTAGTTTTGAATGCTATTGAAATAAAAAAAAAAAAAAAATGGCAGGAGGCTACCTGGAGTTCCTACTTATCATTTTGTGTCTCTTACAACTGTCTTTCTTTGAACCGTTTTCCATACTGTTCTGCAGGAACAATTTTCTTGCTCTGAGCCATAATTTCAATATCTTACTTTTAATTTTGCATGTCAGTGGTCAATACTTCCTTGCTGTGAATGGGAAATTGGCTGTTTGAAATGGACTGAACACACTTCAATTTTTGATGACTTGTAGTAACCTATAAACTCACTTTATTCTATGGAAGAGGTTATCCGATCTTTCCGCCCATAGTCCAAAAAGCTCATCTTCTCAACATATGACATATCTTTGACATGGCATTCTGCATTACTTGTTTCAATTTTTAGGAGCTTCTGTCATGAGTAGCTGCACAAGGTTCTCAGTGATTTGTCTTTGCTAATAATCCATTCTTGAGGCAGAACTGCTGGCTGGAGGTAAGTCATGAGTTTGGCCCTGAAATATGACTTTTCCTGCATTGTTGTGTATCTTATACCCCTTCTAGGGCAGAGGTAGATGTGAAATGGACAAATCGCAGTTTTATCAGAGATTTCTTCTTAGTAGGAAGTTATTGAAGCCTGACAACTCCTCCTGCTGTGTAGATAGCTGATAACAGTTGTGTTAACATCTTTTAGTGACATTTCTACATGAAATGTAGGCTTCTCGCAGAGACTTTCACAAATGTTTTTGAAACTTGAGAGCCCAGGGATCTGTCTTTGTGGATCCTGTTGTAGAAATTACAACAGGGATAAGTTGGAAGTGATTTAGCTGAATCAGATTTAAAATGACAACTTATTGTCCCCCACATCTCACTTCCAAACAGCAGAGCCTTGGAGGATGTTTACTGTTGGCTGCTCAGAAATGTCTGTGCCTCTGTGGAGAGTTAAGCTCATCTAGAATTACCAGCTCTTGTTTGGAGCTGTGCTTCTAGGTACTAATTTAGCCTAAGCCTGGTGCAGGAACTTCTGTAGTACTAATTAGAAAGCCGCAATCCATTCTGTAGGACCTGAATTAAAGCATCAGCTGGGTTAGGCCTTTGGCTTGAACAGAAGATCATAAATAATGGAGTCAGGGAGAACTGGTTTGGATCTTATGGAGTTTGCTTTGAACTTAAATTGAATTGCAGCTTCTTTGAAGGCTCTAGATGACTTTTTATTTTTTTAATTCACCAGTTCACAGAGTAAACAGACAAATGAAAATATGGAAATATAATAGAAATATTAAGCAAGTTTTCCTTTGCAGTTGAAACTGTGGGGTTTGGATAATCTTGTGTACATTTCTCCTGGATATTACCAAGTGGTTT
>NW_008824243.1:6571024-6600871 GCF_000699105.1 Pygoscelis adeliae
TTGATGACATTATAGATATTTTTCTGACTTGATTGTTTAAACCTTTGGGAAAGTAAAGAAGTTCATTAAAGACACACCTGAAGGGAAGGAATCTCAACTGCTGTTGAGGCTTCTCTTTGACAAGACAGTTTAAGAAATCCTCTTGAAACACTTTCTTAACAAATAATTTCTTAATTCCAATTAAGTAGAAGATCTATTTGTCAGAGACAAAGCAGATTACAGCTGCTGGGACTGCTTCTACTTAGTAGCCAGGATGTCTGAGTCATACATTTACTGAATTACCCTCTGGTCAGCAAAAGATGTTTCTAAGCCAGAGTGCCATCCAGAGGGGATTTGGTATGTGTACTATCTTATTCTTTGGTCTGTGCTAGAATAACAGTCTTGCTCTTTCTGAGGTAGAGAGAACATTCTGTACATCTGGAAACTGGAACTTTAGAGAATTGCTGCAATCCTATTATGGAGACATCTGACATTAGCAGATTGTTCCCATATCTCTGTCAGGAGTTTTTATAAGACTGAAGCAAGGAAAGAAAACAAAACACAGAAATTTAGGCCTGGTGTCATTTACACAAGTGAATCAAGCTGTGAGGATATAGCTTTGGAAAGCGCCTGTTCTTGTCATTGCGGCATGGCCAGTCTCTGTTACTGATCTGCAGAACAGCCTTCCTGACATGGTATTTCTGGTATCTGTGTTGTGGAAATGCTAGTAAGCCCTTTGAAATGTTTTTCTTTTGCTGTGGTGAAGTATCTGGTTATTCTTGGATGGCAGGTAAAATGACCCCCTCAGTTTCTAGTGCCTCTGAAAATATGATTGTGTCTGTGGTGGGTTAGCCTTGGCCAGCAGCTATACTCCCACCCAGCTGCTTGTTCACTTTCCCCTCCTCAGCCAGCTGAGGGGAGAGAAAATTGGAAGAAAAGGGATGAGAAAACTCATGGGCCAAGATAAAGACAAGGAGATCCCTTACCAATTACCATCACAGGCAGAAGAGAGTAGACCTGGGGAAAATTAATTTATTGCAAATTAAAATAAATATTTAATTACTGATTTGGTTAGGGAGAAACAAAAAGACAAACATTAAAACACCACCTTTCCTCTCCCCTTTCCCAGGCTCAACCTCACTCCTTCACTCCAGACTCGTCTACTCCCCCACCAAGTGGTGCAGGAGGGTGGGGAGTGGGTGGTTAGCATCAGGAAACAGTGGTTCCTCTTTGTCACTCTGTCTTCCTCATATTTTTCCTCTGCTCTGGCTTGGGCTCTCCACGGGCTGTAGTTCTTCAGGAGTATCTTCTCTGCCATGGAGCAACTCCTCCTTCTCCTCCTCTTCTGGCCTTGGTGTTCCCACATCTGTTTCTCACTCTTTTGTTCCCTGCTCCACTGCCTGTGTGGCATTTTCTGACCTTTTAAAAATATTTTTTCACAGAGATGCCACCAGCTTGTCTGATGGGTTCAGCTGTGTCCTGTGGTGGGTCTGTTGAACCCTGGTCTCTTCCCAGTGGGCAATCTTGCACAAATTCCTAGCTATGCTTGAAATTTACTTTGAGAAGTAAACTTTGTGAAAGTGTTTTGAAACTTGAAACTTTTTATTTTGTGCTATGAAACAGTCATGGGAGTAATATAATGTGGCATGACTATACTGAGAAGACCACTCTCCATCTTGAAGTCCTCCAGGACCCAAGGATGACTGTAGAAACCATACATTCCTAATCACAGGAGGTTAAAAATCAGTCATTCATCTTCATGAATGAGAGTTGCAGTCTAAAAACCTTTTTGATCACAATATAGTTCATCTTCACTGAGTCTCAGTGTACTACCATTGATTTAAATCAGTGTTGAATTACAAATTCTGCAAGTAAACCTCAAAGTTGAGACGTAATTTCTGACAGTCAGTAAGCTGCATTCCTCTGGTTAATTTATGTATGTTTTTCATACTATTGAATTATTCTAACTGCTTGAGTGATGTTAAGAATGGCCAAGTTAAAGTAAAGCTACTGCTAACAAAACATTGCAACGGAGTCCAGTAACTAACTAAATTTTCCTTTGGCAAGAATACTATTTATAGCACCTAAATAGTTTTTCAGACCACATTGTTTTGATTTGTCCCTGTAGATGCATGGTACTCATCCTGTTTTATCCAAGGATAACATCTTTCATGAGACTGAATATTTACCATTTCAAAGTTCTAGCCCCCTTGATAATGTTTGCTAGTATTATTAAAAAGCAAAAGCAAGATTGTTGCTGTTCAGAGTACCCCAGCAGGGAAAGGCCAGACTGTTGATCAGCCTGATGCAGAGACATGTTGACAGCAGAATATTTATTTACCATTTCTAATTCCTAGGCTGCCCCAAAAAGTGTCATTTGTTTTTAGCAGTGATTCAAGCTGACATTTGCATCGCATCACATTACATTAAGCAGTGTTATGATCTGGAGGAATACTAAGCTATGTAGGTAGACTAGACAATTTAAAATAGGAGCTCCAAATGAAAGACATGGCTAAGAAAAGACCTTTGAGGTTTACCACAGCTGCTGCAGGAGGGATGAATAGAATTTGGTCTATAAAGACTGAAATATATCATTTCAGAAAGATAAGTGATCTCATCAACTTAACCAAGGCCCAAAGCTACTTCCTGAGGTGCTTAAGTTGATTAAATCTGCCTGAGAGTTTTTTGCATGCATACAAAATGGTTATTTCCTAAAACCCCCTGTAACTGCACTTACAAAAAAGGTCTCAAATGAACCAGCACCCTTTTTTGTAGTTCACTATGCCTTTTTCTCAGCCATAAAATTGGTCTAAACCAAAAATACTATCCACTGAGCTCCCAAGCGACCTCTATCCAGACTTCCATATTCTGATTTCCATTAGTCTCAACAATCTACTGGAAGATGAAAATCTGTTTTTTTTCCTCCAACATCTTGTTCTTTTCTTTCTAGGGAAGCTTGCCATCTTCCAGCTGGCTTTATAATGGGACAGGTCCCCTTTTTTCATTTGCCCCTCTGGGGGGCAAAGATATTGGAAAGATATTTAAAAGGCTCTGGCATGAGCTATGGGGACTCCAATGTAATGCTGTGTAGCAGTTCATATTACTCAATGGTAGAAATATGCTTAGATGCTCAGAAATATGTGGAAGTTTGGTGAGTTGTCCTAGGAAACAAAGATCCAGCTTAGCTCAATAGACAAAAGTTAATATTCAGCAACTGTTTAAAATGGACTAAATCTGCCCATTCAGAGGTCTGTAGGATTATGTCAGATAAGCAAGAAGAAGCACTACACATGCATACATCAAAACTCTTGTGACAAACTGAGGAACAAAATAATAGGCTTTCTACCTCTTGTAGACCTTCACTTGATGATGATGCTACAGGGATGGTTGAACCAAAGGCAGTGAGGTTTTTTTTCCTTTCTAGCAGCTACTGTCACCATCTCTGATTATCACACCACCACTAGACCTTCATCAACCTCATTCTGAAAGACATCCCGACCAAAATAAGTCAGAGAGGTATTTCCACAGCTGAACTTAACAACACTAGACTTGAATGTGTAATATGGATTCCTCTTTTTCTCTTCATCTCTTGTGTCTCCTTTTCCCTCTCCAGCCACATTTATTTTCTATCTCTGTGTCCATTTGCATTCTGCTGACTGTTGGGCTGGCAGACTAAGACAGGCTTTCTTTAACAAAAATGCTTTACTTCTCTGATTAGAAAGGTGGCAAAAAGAACTGTCTCAAATATCCTTACACTTGTGCAAGTTTGCCAGGTCTTGGCAAGGCTAACAGGATCAGGGACCAGACATTGTAAAGGATTAAGATTCCTGAAGCAGGATTCATGCAGACAGTTAGTGCTGAAATCCAAAAAAATTGACCTCAAATTGTATCTCCTTAATCTTGAAGCTGTCTGAAATCACCAAGACTTAATTTCTGTCAGTACAAAATCAATTCTTAGACTGATGATGTATGTGTGTAGCTCCACAAATCTTGTTCCCAGATATATTTTCAAAAAAACAGAATATCAGAGGACCACAGTGTTTCAGCACAGCAGAAAGGTACCTTTTCTGGTTTTCACCTCTGGTTCTGTTGCTCTGACCTGTTTATGAAATGCCATCAGATAATACTGGCCACTCCTATTTAAGACATGGGTGTCAGGGGAGACTTGATGAAACTGCAGACACCTAAAACTACATTTCTTTTTCAGGAGGTTTAATTTATGCTGATGTGAGAGTCTATAGGATTAAAGAGAGCAAGAATAGAGGAAGGACTCTGAAAAATAGTGATGAAAGTGTTCTCTTCAGCCCATTTTAAATGCCTTGACCCAGGTTAGCATACTAGGCTTGAAACCTGGTCTGTTTGTTCTTGAATTTTTTGCTTTTCAGTTGCCTCTGCCACTCCCCATAGTGCCCACTCTGTTGCTGACTTGGGACTGCAAAGCAAATCTTCAAACTGCAGCTGCAATAACTAAGCTTTTATTTTGGGATATAGTTACCTGAAACTTACTGGTATGGTGAAGCTCAGTCAGGCAGTTTAGAAGAGAATGTTTCTGACTGAGATAAGAAGAACTGTATTTAGCTCCCCTCAGCTGTGAATTCTCTTTGCCTGTCACAAGTTTAGGAGGGCAAAACTATTCTCTCTCGCTCTGATTATGCAGGAGCATCTTTGCTGCATCTGAGCATCAGTCAAAGACCAATTGCTTCCACACAGACTCATTTATAAGTGTCTATGTACCAACATACAGATAAAGACAGCTGATAGAAAGAAGAGAACAGACGCCATTTAAATGCATATTTCTGTGTGCCTGCTTGTTTTCAATGATTAAAAATAATGACTCGAAGATTATAACTGCTAGAATGACAATGGTATTGGTAAATAATACTCCCAGTGTTCTTATGGCAGTAAAATTCCTCTCATGCCAATTAGGTGCCATGAAAAAAATGGAAAAGAAGAATGTTTAACAGCATGATACAAGTAAAAAATACTTTAGCTCAAACTAAAACCTGATTGAAAGAGGAAGAAGGATGTTTATGTGGCAAATGACAGTAGAAAAAAATTGTCATTGAAGAAGAGACTGCAGTCAGAACTTGGACCTTGATTTCAAATTATCTGGCAAATTATTACCAGCAGTTCATTGTAGGATTAGACAATGGTAAAGTGCTAATGAAAACTTTTGAAACAACCTATTAATTCAAAAATTTGGAAAAGAAGTAGAGAAAATATGTAAATCCTGTATTAAAGTTCAGATTAAAGGAAATAGATTAATACGTTGTTTTGGTTTTTTTAATAGAGTTGCATTTCCTGCGAAGAAACTCATTGTTTGTGCCAACTGTGTGTCATAAGTGAAAGCATATTTTCACCAACAGAGCCAGCATTTCAGACCTATAGTGAAACGGTCAACACTTTGACATTGTCTCTTGATGGGGTTAAAATCAGTAACTGGGCAGTAAATATTCTCTTCACTGAATCTGGTGATGGGGGACCAGACTGTGTTCAAAGCTGATCACAGATTTGACCAGCTGGCTCTGTCCTGTAGTGAATAATGCAATTTGTCATTGCTCCATATGACTGTCAGCACTTCTATTTGGAATGTCTTCATCAGAGAGGTATGGGACTTTCTACACTATAGCTTTGATTTCTTTCTAATAAATGCTTTTATATCACTACCTGTTTAGAACTTCTCCTCTGTACTTTGTGTGTGTGTAACCTGAGTAACAAAGTAGCAATAGAAAAAAAAAAAAAGAAAGAAAAAAAAGTCCTGTAAAATTGTGTATGCTTCATTGGTAGCTATAGAATAAAGAAATAAAACTGTAAGAAGAATTTGTGATTTTTACTATCTACTAGCTGGTATACAAATGTGTCTTCTAAATTTACTTTAAAACAAGAATAGAGCTTTTGCTTTTTAGTAAGGCAAATGCTTTGTCTGCAAATGTTTCTAAGTTCAGTACCTTAATTTTTTTTTTCCCCATGACATTTGCAAAAAGCAAGTGGTAGACTTAGTAACAAGCTCTAATAATTCATCATAGTTGAAATTACACGATTTAACACGGTGGCACTAAGAAATCTAGTAAAAAAAAAAAAAGCTTTTCAATATTTTTATAACTTTCTCCTAAAGAAATAGATGAAAAAAAAAAAGAATGAGCAAAATGCATTTGGTATGTGGCGAGTATTATGCTATGGTATGTACACTGTGAAATTACATCAGCTGTTATTCTACATAATCTTACTTGAAATTCAGATGCTTAGCAAGATGATCAGGAGAAACAGAGTAGCACAGATTAATAGCTGTCTCTCTATGCGTGTTCCATAAACAGTGGTTATTGGGCAGCTGGGTGAGCAGTAGAGTAAAACCACTTTCTTCAGAAATACCACTAGGTAGGATGCCTTTAAATCTCTATCCATATTACTGCAAGATCAGTGAAACTGAAAGGTGTCCTTAGATGTTATTACAGCATTTTATAAAGTAGACTTTTGGGTGGAATAAGCTCCTCAGCTGCACTGGCAAACTGTTGTGACGGGTGTAAATAAGCAAATGTTGGGAACAGAGAGAGAGGTTAACCTGATGAGTCTGCAGGACAGGCTCATCAGCCTGACAGAGCAAAGGTAATCTCCATCAGCAGGCATCAGCTGGAATTCAACAGGGATGTTCAAGAAGAAAATGTTACATTCTTTCCAAAATAATTATGACCACTGCATGATGCTCTTTTACAGAGCACACATTCATGTTTCGAGATAGTGATGGGAAAAGTCAAGTAGCTAGTATAGGTAATAAAAGGAAAGGTTTTTAAAATTCAAGTCACACAGTTTAACTTGCTTCCTACACAATCAGTTCTTTTCCTTTTGATTGCTTACTTCCGCATCAATGGCTTGTATCAACTAAACTTTAATCTTCAGTGTCATTCCAGAGTACTATTGCCCATGAAATTACTGATGTATTGCTTGAAGAAAGTGCTGTGGATTGGCGCAGAGGGGGGAAAAAGTATATTGTTCAGGTTCTGCATGTGATGAACAGTGACCAGGAACTGTACTTCCAGTGGGCAGTCTCCCAGTTGTGGAATCGGTGTCGGTTCTCTCCATCCCCTTTCAGAATTCATATACAGTCACTACCCGAGACGGGCAGTCTGCGCAGGCTGGGTGGCACACGGTCATTCTTAGCCTGCATCATGTGTGACTCCACACCTGCTAGCAAAATGACCTACAGCACATAAAAAGTCAGCTCATGGATGAATGACAGCTGGCTAAAGCTGAACCCAGATGAACTTGGATCTGTTGTGAATTCACGCCCTAGTTTTGTTTTCTGCTTGGATTCTTCATCAATACCAAGCTTTCCTACAGCAAATACTAGAGTAATGCTCAGTTCTCTTTGTTCTTAGTAGGAAAACAGTCCTCAACTGTTTACACCTTTGACTGCTACTGGTTGGACTGTACCAATGAGCTGTGTCTGAAGCCCTGTGTGCTTACAAAATTCTAGTACAGAGCACTGAAATGAATATTCTCAGATACAAAAGACCTAGACTATTTTTCCACACTACTTCCTGTGTTTCTCATCTATTGACAAAATATTTTCTCAGGCACAAAGGCCAATACAAAATCTAGTCTATTTGCAAGAAGATGGACTCTTCTCAAAAATGGTGGAACAGAAAGAAAATAGTAAAGGAAGGCTCCTTGGGGAGGGAAATAACTGCAGAGACCATACATAATTTTGAATCCAGGCTGAGTTTTTTGATCAAAACAAAGTTGGAAATAAGCAAACCGCATTTGGTTTGTAGGTCTGTCAAGATTAATTAAAAATCGTTATTTTGCTGTGAATAATGTTTACAACTACATTATTTTCTGAAAAGTTGCTGAAAGGAACTTGGAACTTTGTAAAGTCAGAAGAAATAATTCTTTAGAAAAAAGAATAAGCCACAAAAAGCAAATGATAGAAACTACTTTGTCAGAAGCTAGAAAGAGAAACAGTAAGAAAACCTTGTCCACAGTTAAAGATTAATGAAAATAATGCTTTTCATTAAGTCCTCTGAAATGCATAAGAACAGCCAAAATATCCAATATCTCATTATCCAGCAGAGATGTTATTAATGAGACTGTACACCAGAAAGAGACACTGTGTTTTTTCCCTCTCCTGTTCTTTTTCTTCCTTCTTGGGTGTTTTTTTGTGTTTCATCCTCAGGAAAACAGGATTAAGCTCCACTAACAAAAGCTCAAAATGTGCTCTCATCATTCCTTGAACAACTCCCTCTTCCTTGAACAAGACTGATTATTATTTTCTTCAGTGCTCTCTACAAAAAACACCCCAAAAAACAAGAGAAAAGAGTTTTGAAGAGAAAACTCTACAGATAAAGGGAAAAGTTGTACATTATTTATCTTTTTTCTTTCTGTTGTATCTGTAATAAAGATTTTAAATTAATTTATTGTTGGTAGTAATAGTTTGCTAGCAGCCAACCACATTAAACTTTTTATAACTGATAGATACGCCCAAACTTGCTTACTATTGGATCCTGTACACACTTGATTATTTGGGTGCCATTTTTGTTAAAATTTTCATAGTGTCTGTAACTTGTAGCATTTTCATATCTAGAATTCCACATTATCCACTCTAGTTCCTCTATAGCCTTTGTTAGAGCAAACCATTGTGTCATAGTGAGAGGATTTCAGTTGTAATTCTACTGGGTTTTGAAGATTGTAACTGTTGCTTTTATTATATACATTCATATCCTAATGTTCACAAGCTCTCAGGAATTAAAAACCTCTGTTTTTAAGAGTGTGGGAATGTATGCATGTATGGTACACACATGCACAACTATAATTACATAATTATAAATAATTATCTATAGATAGCTTCATAAACACCTGTGTACTTATATATGTATATATAATTATGAAACAAAGAGAAATCTGTCTTTAACCCTTTACAACAAAAATGCTTATTAAACCCAAATTCTATTTCGTGTAGTTCTTCATATGGAGCAAACGTACTCCTGTGGAGTGAGACACAGCATTTGACTTCCAGTTTCTGTCTGTCAGATGGCATTATAAACATATAGTCAGTTTGGCAATAACTGGAATAGTCTTCCCTTGGGACATTGTGGCAAATCAGATCTGCATATATAATTGTGATTATTCTGCAAAAAGGTTAGCTATCAAACTCCAATTACACCTACACAACTGTATATGTATTTCTGTTTGCCCAATTCCAAATGAATTGTTGCAATCAGGGTACTTTGTGTCATCTTAAATTAGTCTGTGCTCATTATCTAAAACGTTGGGGCTATAGTTTTATGACACACTCTCCTTTCCTTTGCCTTGGCAGCTCCAGTTCATGAAAACAATGTTATCATTATGATCTATTCAAGCCAATAAGCCTTGGTACCAGTAAAACACGGTATTCATCTATTACCCTCAGCAGTACTGCAATCCTTATTTATAACTACTCAGGCTGCTCCACAGAAGGTATATTCATGCCAATGACATGCTGCCCATTGCATGAAATGCCTAATTAATTTTTTCTCTATAAATATTAGCCTGATTGAAGTCAGCTTGCTAGCAGCCATATAGTCAGAGTCGTGCCAAGACCTATGTAAGTCCTGCGAGGTTATTGAAACATATTTGTCTCTGACTCTGTTTGCATTAAGCCATTCTGTATGCCATGAATTGAAAGAGAAAAGGTAGGTTCAAAATCCCTCATATGTAGTAAATAGAATGTTAAAGTACCTGTAGGTAGTGCAGCATAATCCCTGGCTTGCTTGGGTTTGTTGCTAGTTCTCCTGGGTTTCCCTATCATTTAGGAATTCCATGTTTTATTGTTATCAATATTATGACTCGGCTGATAGAAAAGCTATTGGCAATTTGCATTCAATTACACTAACAATTATGATCAATGTAAGTGTAAATATGATTGGTCTTGTACCTATGAAAAGGTCAGGAGTGACCCTGTGCAAGTGAAACTGAACCTCTGTTGTAATGTGCTCTAGAAGTGGACAGTATTTGTGAAGGTGGGCTAATCCAGATTGTACAGTGGAGATCATCTCTTCTGCAACTCTCTAGAAAACAGGTCCTTTCAAGTGGAAGAACTACGCTGTAAGTTGCATCCTGTCTTGTTCACCACAATCTTAAATTAAATGAGAATGTGCACCTTTTAAACTTTATTTTGTATTTCTGAGTGCATAAGAGAAGAATAGTCCAGTAGATAAGACAAAGCCTGAAAACGTGATGTTTCCTTTCAAATAACCTGCTTTGCTATTGTTTTCCTATGTAGATTTTCAGATAAGCCCTTTTGTTTATCTTTTTCTATCCTTTTTCCCCATTCCAATCATAGGGGTATGAGTACTTAGAGCTCTTAAGAGGACTGAGGCTGATTCAGGTGCTTTTGGGTGCTTGGATACATGTAACAATGGAAATCGTCTAAGCATGTAAGGTAGTTGATTTTACCAGTCCAATCTATTATCTTTTAAGTGTCTGTGAGGCACTTAATATTGATCTCGCTAAATATGCATGAGAAACCAGAATCAGTGCACATCACACCCAAGCCAACAAATCTTTTCTCTTGAGTTTAAACATTTCATTAAGGTTACTGTAAGTGATAAAGTGAGACAAATTTTTATTCTTCTATGTTTTATTAAGGATAAAGACCCATTTTTAAAAAGTGTTTATTGTTTTAGTTTTCAATATTACCCTTTTAAATATAGCTCATAGCACTGTCTAGAGGCGTAGTTCAGCCTGATAAGTCCAGAAGAATCCCAAGTGAAATAATTTGCCTTTGTTAAGTGAGCATTTCCCATTGATTACACACCAACAGTTATGTAATACAAGTAGGGACAATTAAACTAGGTAGATTTAAACTATTTCATTATATTGAACTATATTATGTGGTTTGTGGAAATAACATGACACATTTAGTGTAGTAATAATAATTTTCCAACACACAAGTCATTTAAATGGAGATAGATCTAATAATAGTCAGCAAAAGTGGCTTTCCTAAAACTCTTACTCCATTTGAGTTTCACTGCCTGGAGCTTATGAGGGATGACACTTCAACGTCCTTTTTCATGGTGTTTGGCAAGAATAATGTGGCATCTCATTAAGATAAGTAGAATGTGCAGCAGTGAGCAGATTACTGTCATTTCTGGGAATCTGCAGGTGTGGAGATGTTCTAAGCTTTTCTACACTTCCTACTATTGAGAAGCTAAAAGCAGTGGAACTTGGCGTTTTTATCCTTCACCTCCACCCTGACAAAAAAGCACACTTGCTTCATTATATGCAAACATTACTGGCAATTTTTATAATGTTTTGAATAATATTTTACAGTAACAGCAAAAAGCAAAGATTAAACATGAAGACAGCTGAATGAATTAGGTATCTGAAAACAACACATGGAGTCAGACATTCATTGTCTTGCTATTGTGAAGTCTGGAATAGCAGTTCTCCCAGGTTATTTACATGACATTGTTTGGATAACAAAGTAAGGAAAAGAACTGGAGTGATATCCTGGCCTGATATCTATATCAATAGAAATCTGAAATTGGGGGTAAACAGATCAGAACTTCTAAGGAATGAGCATCACACATTCTAGAGTATCAAATTAAAGTTACAGTTGTGTTTAGACTTATTTAACTTGTGAGCAGTGTGGTAATTGTTTGCAGTATGGTAATTTTTAAGGGGAAGCAGAACCAAAACAGGGAATGGAGGAATTTTTTCCTACTGTCTTCTCTGCAAGACTTATAAAGGAAGGGAGACTTGCAAATAGTAAATTGGACCTCTTTTTATCCTTTTATAGGGAGAAACCAAGAACTTCTGAATTCTTGCTGTTTGGTACCTGCAGAGACACTGAACTGTATTGTTCAGGTTATTGTAGCAAGAACATGGATTGTCATTATGTACAAAATATGAAGCACTTTTTCATCCTTATCCTCTCCCTTCACAAATATACATATATATTTAAATATTATGCATTCACAAGATATCTTTAAGAGATGTTGTCTTGAAAAGAATGGAAATCACAGATAAAGAAAAACCTTTTTATAAAAGCAAATGCAAATTTTTCTTCATATTACTTGAGAATGTTCTTCTCTTGCTGAAAGATATGAGGCCTGTGAATACAAAACGACCTTTTCTTTATGAACCTCTACAATGGGGATTTGTAACCTAAGATAAAAATGGTTCATTCAGATTTTTCATGTTACAGCTGATTTTAACAGAACTATAGTTTACTTTTCACTTCTGAGGTAGAAGCTGTACACTTTCCCTTGAAAAAAAATTATAGCAGCCACTTAATAGTTTCCACTTACTCCACTCTGGCAATGTGGATCTTTCTCAAACAATCAATATTTTTCCTACAAGCAACCACGACAGGAGTTTCTCTAGGAAAAAACATATACTATCTTGTTCTGTTCATTATGAAAGGAAAAACAAGGCATGATATTGCTTACCTCCTTTGCCAGAAAGCAGCTGTCCCTAGAAAGGTAAAACCCCCATGCTGATTGCAATAATTAATTTCATCATGATATATCCAGTATTTGAATTTCATTAGACTATACATTATGTATGGTCCAGAATACTGTAAAACTTAAATGGGCAGTGAATGTGATTTTTTGGAATAAGTGTGTCTATATACCAATTTATGTTAAGAAGTCACACAGGACAGAAAATGACAAAATTGTTTTCCATAATGAGTTCAAAGAAAATGCATTAGTATTTTTCCCTTTAAGATTTTTTTTAATTTTTGCTGAGTGAAAACATATTCCATGCTGAAGGTAGATACTCTTAATTTACCCTTTTGATATTATTTTGAAAAAATATGATACTGTTTGAGATGAAACACTACAGAATAGTTTTGTACCTAACAGCAAATTATTAGAATTCAGCTTGCAAAAATTTTTGATGCATCTTTGCCCAAAGTTGTAATTATTAATAAAACACAGAAACAGTTGCAAAAAACAGCTAGCCAAGCATCCACACCAGTGAGATTTTTGTCTGCAGATTTTTACAAGCTATCATACTATCAGAAACACTTTTTACTTGTCTCTGGCAAGTGCTCTAATAGCAGCTGTAGTTCTTAATATCAGGCAGAACAGGTGACAGTTCAATTCAAGGGAGGGATGAGATTTTATCTCCCTGGAATAAAACAATGTATATAGGGGAAAAGACAGGTTCTTAAAGGCTATGTCTCCATTAGCAAGCAGTGTAGCTTAATAGAAGTGGTCTGTACAGAGAAACAGTTGTCCCTGAGGACCTGTCAGCTATATTATAATCATCTTAGGGGTGATGTGAAATAGCTCTAGTCTGGTATGCTCCTGGACCCAGTTTAGTTTTATACAAAAGAAGTGTGGTGAGGGCACTTTCAGGCCACTCCACAATGCCAACCGAAGTGCAGTAGGTGGTGGTAAGCACAAGGTTTCCTTCCAGAGTACAGTCCTCAGCTTCTCTAAAATGCTGGCGTAGATGCACCCTCTGTTTCAGATTTTAGAGTGTGCTGGCTAGATCTGATTATTGATGCTCTGTAAAACTGGGACACGTGGGTGTTAATTTGCCAGAAGAAACTGCTAATCCTTTTATAATTTTATGAGAAGGCAAAGAAAACCCAATAAAATTAAAGGGTCAATTTTTCTCTAGAAAAGGTGACTTTATTGGGTAACTGCCAAGAACATAAAATAAACTGAAGAAATTAACTCTGCTGTAAAAAAAATCTTGAACTGTGATTATCTTTAGTTTACATATTTAATTTCAGTATGCAGTCCTTCAAGTCTTTGCCTATACTTGTGGATGTAATTAGGATCTACAGGTCCAGACAAAAGGATGTGAAAGAGTCTTACACTGTGGTTGATACTGACATCTTTCAAAGTAGATGCTATGGCTGTTCAACACACAAGACTGTATTTGAGAATTCACCTTTTTTCACCAGATTTTCTGGATGATATCTCACCTGAACCTCATGAAGTCTGTGGGATCAAATCTTCATTCTCTGTATCTACAGCAAAATAAGAAAATCAATAGATCTTGCAGGTATGACTGTATCATGGTTCATATTCCATTGTTTCTCTTTATTCACTAGCATGTTTAATGTGGACACTGAAGGAGTCTATATGGTACGGTCACCTGTATGTGCACCAACCAGCAGTGCATGAAGAGGTTTCCTCCTGCTGGGGTAGACAGAACAAGGTCTTAATCAAACTCCAGAGCATTTTTACTATGTATAGCAGATGTGGCCTTTAAGTTAAAATCTACAGCAGACACACAAGTTTCATTGGCTTTGAATTTAGAAAAATGTAATCATAGGTATGCTTAGACCTCTGGACTCTCAAGATATTATAAAACTGTTAAAGATCTTCTACAGGTAAGACACACATTTCTAAGGCTGATTTTGGATCTTTTCTCCTACTACTAAAAAACGCCAGAAAACTTCCGTCTTGAATTTTCTGCTTCGCTCTAGGCAAAATGGAATGCCTTCTTAAAGCTTCAGACAAATGCCAAAAGTTGCTTTTTAGATGTGGGATTATGAACAAAGAAGCTCTCAAAATGAAAGTCTTCCTATTTTTTTAAAAAAGCTAGGTCTTTCCAAATTAAATACAAACCTTGGGCTCAGCATGTTTGAGTCAGTGCCAGACCCATTTACTAAGGTGCCTCCGGAGGCCACGTCTGTACCAGAAAGATCAGCTGGCAATTGAAAACAAGAAAACGAACAAAACAACCCAAAGCAGGAATACGCATTTCATACTCAGAGTATGAAAATGGTTATATATGAACTCAAATTTTTACTTGAAAACTGTTTTAAACTTCATTTTTTCACATATGTGGTCTTGGCAAGTAGATTCAGTGAAAGGTATGTTAATGATCTATATTTGCTTTTTCAAGCACAAGTCTACAGATATATAGTGTTGTGTCTACAAAACTGATAGGTTTTTCTTGTTGCTAACTTGTAAGTTAGTAAGATATTATCAAGAAATAGAAAATAAGAGCTTCATAAATATTTATGTGGAATCTTGGTGCAGTATTGCAATATAAATAGCAATTTTTACATTACATACAAACTTTTTCTATTGTTTTCCATTGACTATATTAAAAACAAGACTACTCAATTTATTAAAAGTAAAACTTAATGTTGTTTTGGTGAACTAGGCATTTCTTCAAAAGACAGCTAAATTTGGTGTATTTCCAATTTACACTACATTCCAGCAATCTAGCTAATCTGGCTCAGTTGCTTTGTTTGATGTGGAAATTGTAAGGTTTATGATATCTTTGGGGTATGGCTGATATCATTAGGGACTGGAGCATCTCTGCTGTGAGGAGAGGCTGAGAGAGCTAAGGAACTGTTTAGCCTGGAGAAGAGAAGGATCAGGGGGGATGTTATCTGTGTGTATAAATACCTCATGGGTGGATGTAAAGAGGAGAGATCCAGGCTCTTCTCAGTGGTATCCAGTGAAAGGACAAGAGGCAATAAGCACAAACTGCAATACATCTGAACAGAAAAAAACATGTTTTTACTGTGAGGGTGGTCAAACACTGGAACAGGTTGCCCAGAAAGGCTGCAGAGTCTCCGTCCTTCAAAATGTGACTGGACATGGCCCTGAGCAACCTGCTATAGGTGACCCTGCTTGTGCGGGAGGTTGGACTAGAAGATCTCCAGAGGTCCATGCCCACCTCAGTGATCCTGTGATTCTGTGAACTTTGATCTCCGGTGCATGATTATGTATATGATGGATAGGGACCAACTATAGAAATGACCTACAGTTTAGGTAAATTTAATATCTCTCCTGGAGATATTTGAGTGCTGGGAGGCACTCAAATTTTCTGAAGAAGCTGGTTAGTATGATAACAATATGGCTATATGATGACTGGAAAGTCATGACATGTAAGAGCTGGGAACTGCCCAAGGACACATCAGATGTGCAAGATTTGTATGCTGCCCCTATGTGACCAATTGTGATGTGGTAGAACTTCCCACATGCTCAGGCAGAATGTGCTGCCTATGAATTAAGGACAGGTCACCAAAATGCCAGCATTGAGATGCAGAGCTCTCTGAAAGGCATAGTTCTGCTTTTACTACATCAGGACACTTACAGTTATGAGCATCCAAAACACTCTCATATCTTTTCTGTTTGCCCTGTTGGCTGGAATGATCTTAATTTTTGGCTTGATTGTTGTGTTCTGCATCCTGCTTTTCAGCATCAAACTTACTCTTACTCTTCGTAGAATCACAGAATCATAGAATCATATAATCATAGAATAGTTTGGGTTGGAAGGGACCTCTAAAGGTCATCTAGTCCAACCCCCCTGCAATGAGCAGGGACATCTTCAACTAGATCAGGTTGCTCAGAGCCCCGTCCAACCTGACCTTGAATGTTTCCAGGGATGGGACATCCACCACCTCTTTGGGCAACCTGTGCCAGTGTTTCACCACCCTCAGCGTAAACAATTTATTCCTCAGATCTAGTCTAAATCTACCCTCTTTTAAGTTTAAAACCATTACCCCTTGTCCTATTGCAACAGGCCCTGCTAAAAAGTCTGTCCCCATCTTATAAGCCACCTTTAAGTATTGAAAGGCCGCAATAAGGTCTCCCCGAAGCCTTCTCTTCTCCAGGCTGAACAACCCCAACTCTCTCAGCCTTTCTTCATAGGAGAGGTGTTCCATCCCCCTGATCATTTTCATGGCCCTCCTCTAGACCTGCTCAAACAGGTCCATGTCTTTTCTGTGCTGAGGACTCCAGTACTCCAGGTGGGGTCTCACCAGAGCAGAGTAGAGGGGCAGAATCATTTCCCTTGACCTGCTGGCCACGCTTCTTTTGATGCAGCCCACGATATGGTTGGCCTTCTGGGTTGCATACAATTAAACCAAGATAGTCACCAAGCCCAGTAAAGCAGGGATCGTGACTGAATATTACATCTATAATCTAGTTACCAAACCAAATGCAATTAAGATAGACATAGAAGTTGATAAAGCCGATTTACTAGCCAAACTGGCCAAGGAGATCGCGCCTGATTACAGGGTACCAGAGGTTGTGTGGTTTTTTTTTTAATCATCATCATCATCACCATCATCATTATAATTTTTCGTTTTGTTGTTGTTGTCGTTGCTCCATGGTCAATTTAAAGTGGAATTTAACTCTGTTTTTAATTAATCTCGATAGGTAGGACAAACAAAGGGGTAGCTCTACTGAAGGTGGTGGAAATTAAGAATATTACTTAATATAAGTTGTTTGTAACAATTATGAGCTGAGTTCTAGAAGTACTTAAAAATATCGTATATTGATTATAGATCAAGCCTTTACAAATAGTTCACCAGCTTTGAGAAGAAAGGGAATCAGAAGATTTCAGATATACATCAGAAAGGACGTCAGTTCTAAGTTATGTAAAAGATGTTTTATGTTTTTTTGAACCTGGCAATGTCAAAGGATGGTAAAACAAGAATAAACAAAAGGGCATCATGAATTGCTTCCACTTACAAGTCATTTTTGTTACTTTTTGTTGTTTTGTTATTTTTGTTCTTTTTTATGTTAGTGGTGTAAAATATTTTTGGAAATTTTATGACTCTATAAATAAAATCGGAGGTCTGAGGAATTCTACAGGCATTTGATATGGTGTTGACTTGAAAACTCTGCATACCTTTATAGAAATGGCTTATTTTCTTATCAGCATTTCTACCTTTGGTGACATTCAGAAAGGAAATAATTTTGAAAACAAGACAATATTGTTTTGTTTGTGAGCTGTGCCTTAGCCCTATAGCAATCAGGAGAAGTTTAGGGCTCGCCTATGCGTTACAGAAGATAATTAGAATGGTGAAATTTGTATTTAAAGTTGGTGTTTCTATGTCTCTGAATATGGAGGGAGGCCTGACAAGGTAGAATCAGTTTGTGTATTTAAAGGTAAAACATTTATAATGGATGAAAATACTCATGCTAATCTTATGTATCTTTATGTGTATATATACATATACATACATATGTATATCACATATGTGTATATATCTTGGAACAGGGCTTTTTTAGATGACAGGCTAATCTATCCTGTTCAATTCAGTTCTAGAATTTACTCTTTTTTTAGGTTTTACAAAACAGATGTTTACTGCTCCTTCTAATCATCCTTCCATAAGTCTGCTGTATTTTTCTTCCTTTTATTTTAGTTGTTTGCTGTGTGTTACTAGTTTCTGGGGGAAAAAATGTACGGCTATATTTTTATTGTCAACATTTTTGTCTAAATTTATATTGTCAGCAGTACAACTGTTAGAAACAATTGTATTGTTTATGTCTAGTGAAAAGTTAAAATGAGGTCTACAGCTCTTTATAGTATAAATTTAGTTGGACTAAACTTAGCCAGACTATCCATGTGGCTTCATAGGTCATTTTATATCATCTGTTGATCTGGTGCCTCCTCGCTCAGAATTCCAGATCAGGGAAAGAACGCAATTCTGTAAATAAATACATACACACACACATATACATATACGCACATATATAGATATGAAGAACAGTTATTGCTTCTAGGTTTAATGTCTCTCAGCAGTGTACTTTGGCTGCTCAAACTCAATAGCAGGGGAAAAACTCAACTTGGGAGAGTTCCAGAAAATTTCAAACAAGTTTGTGCAGTTTCTTCATTACTGTTCATAATATGAGACAAATTATTCTGTCCAATGGGATCTGATAGTTATTTAAAACCTTAGTAAGGTTGAGTATTGGAGAAGGAGATAACAGATAATGTTTTTAATTCAATGATGCTAAAGCATTTAACTCAAAACAAATACAATAAGGAAATCCAAGCACAAAATGTTTGTCACAAAGCTAGCTAATATTACAGCTAATAATACAGTCAATAAATCCAATTCTCGCTTACCAGAAGGAGAAAGTAATAGGCTATTTCTTCTATTGGGAAATCTGTAAAACCAGCTTCTGTCCATTTAATATAGCTGTATATTTCCATTTGTATTTCATTTTTCCTACATCATCTATCTACTGATTCAGGACGTACTAACGCAGAACATTGCTTAACTCACAGAAGCCACTATTGCATACTGGGTTCCAGAGATGGTAGTTACTCTCCATACGTGTAACAAAGCTGTCTTGTCTCAAAAGTCTTGCAGTATGTAAACTTTGAATAGCTATCATTTGTAGGTACTGATGTTTTCTATAATAATGCATTGTAAAAGATAATGATGAAGTTAAACCTTTTCACTTTTAGAACCATTAGTGGTAATATGTCCCTTATATTAGTCCCTAACCAAAATGAACCGACTGTCCTGAACTTGCAGCTGAGTGACATTGTACAGATCCTCCTAGAGACACTTTCTGGCACTTCCCAGAAGACAGATGATGCCGGATCCACTGACACCAGTGAGAACAGAAAGACCAATGAGAAGGCAAAAGCCTACCCAAGCCACAAGAGTGAGCCTATCCTGTTCTCATCTTGGAAACTTGCCCTTCTACAACATTCAGCGCAAAGAACCTGCTCTTCATTGCCACCTAAGCAGGACACAAGGACTGAGCTTGCTGGTGTGTTTCTCACTACTTTGTTAAACACTCACTGTGTTTAACATTCATATAAGGTGTTTGGTTTTTTTTACAGGTCTTTATGTTTAAAAGTAATACACTCACATTGTTGGTATAAATGACATCCAAATTCGGTGTTTTAACTACAGTGCAGAGGAAGCTATGGGAAATAAATGCTTTTGTTTTTACCTTTCCTTTTGAGAACCAGAAATACTGATGAAAAAAGGATTTTTTTAATGTTAACACATTTAAGTATCCTTCTGCTAATGGATGCATGGACAAACTTTCCCACTGTCACCTGCCAAAATGGAGAAAATCAAGTAACAGGTGTCTTGGGGAAAAAGCTGACAATTATTTTTAAGCCTACATTTATTGTTCTAACATTAAGATAGCATGCACCTGTTAGTATCTACTGGGTACATTGCTTCTGTGTCTGAGGGAAAGCTTAATTTTTGTGTGTCCTATGTTAGCTACAGAGAAGCTTAAGAGACAGCGGCAAATATTCCAGTTTATATTCTGGAAGAGGGATATGCAGGGGCTGAACTGCATTCCCGTGATTTGCAGATGGTTTGGCACAAGTTCTATTCTTGCTGGTTGTCCAAAGCCTGGTTTTAAGCAGAAGGGTACAAATTTTATTTACTCACTTCATTGTATAAGACATTTCAGCAAAACAGTGAATTATGGGCCAGATCTGCAGCTGGTGGTAAATGGACACAGTTCACTAACTTCAGTAAAGATGCATTTGTCCATATTGTTTGAAGCTGCATTACAATGCATCTATAAGCACAAATAGACAAAGGCTTGAAACGTCAAAGAAGAAATATCAAAATTCTCATGTCCCTACTTTTCAATTTACCTATATGAAAGTGCCATTCAAATCCCCTGTTAAGTGACTGAGTGCTAATTTGAAATCCTAAATGTCTGAGTAAATGAATAAATATAGATTTTACCCTTTAACTTCATAAATTGGGGCTTCTGTTACATTTTTCATTCTAGTTGTGTGCGGAATGAAACTGGAATAGAGAAGCCTACTAAACTTAGTGTTTGTGGTGAACTAGAGAAAGATAACAGGAAATTTATGTCTGTATTAGAGGTTTTGCTTTCACCTAGATTTGTGTGGAGGAGTCAGTAATTCCCTCAGATACGTGCATTTGAAATTTTTCCAGGTAAGCTTGAATAATTCACACTTCATTGTCTCATTCAAAGTAAGACTTTTCCTGCAGAAAATCCATTTTTTTTCTTTGAATCTTATGAAAAAATAAAGGTTCCACAGTGAGGCTCAGAGCAGTGTGCTTTTGATGTAGCAGTTTTACCATCTAACCAATTCCAATTTAGAAATACTCTGGTAGAACCTTGGGAATTTCAGTAGTTTACAGTCTGTGAAATGACACTTTGCTATTTGTGTTACTTTAAGACTGCTTTTGAAAATGCAGAGTGCCTCCCATTAACTCAAACATTTGTTACAAGGAGGAAGCCTTTCAGTCAAGGGAGTCTGACATTAGATGAGACTTCATCAATGTTTGTCTTCTTCCTGACTGGGATTTGAGTTGCTAAGTACTTTTTGAGTAATTCCCTCTTCAGAATCCAGGGCTACACATACACAGTCTGTAGTTGAGAAAGAAATCAGTTCCAGACAATAAAGGAGATGCTCCTGTTGCACAGAAATATGGCCAAGGACTGCCACAGTCTGGCATATATTCAGTGCAGTAGAATTTGCACTAGTTAAACAATGTAATATGTGGAAATTCAGAAATATCCACTGGGAGCTTTGCTGCTGCCCAAGTGCTTGAACTTCCTGCACATTTAATATGTGCTTGGGCAGTTCCCAGTTCTTACATGATATGACATGGCTTGCTGATAAAATTGAACATCTTTTTTTTAAAGAAATAAGTTTCCTTTTTGGAGAGTTCCTTCATCAGGATTTTCTCCCTAAATATCTTGTGTTGAGAATGTATATCACCCTTAAAAATTAATGAAGAACTCATGTAAGAGACACTTATGTCAACAGTGGGTTTTTCCCACTGTAGCAGGATTACTTTTTTTTGTGACAGATGGAAGTCCAAGAATGGTATGAATGACATTTGCTGTGGAGTGGCACGATGTTTGATCTTGCTTCCATTCTATTACCAGGACCTGTCAAAATGTTATAAAACTATGTTTTAATGTATCTAAAAAAAATTGTGTTTTTTTTAAATTGTGCTTTGTCTTTTTTTTTTTGCCTTTTAAGTGTCATTGAAGGCTTTTTTCATTATTTAGAAGACTCTTGTATGAGTTCTCAAATTCCAACTCTTGTGAAAAGAAAAATATGTGTCAGAAAACCAAAATGATTCTTGATTAAAAGTCTCATTTTAACATTAAAGGTCTTCTCAGATTTCTGAGAAAGATGCTATTCATTTTTTTCTTTTTGCTTTTTGTAATGCATGGGAAAATGGTAGTTCGGATTGATTGCTAGGTTATTTAAGTTCCTGAGCAATTAAATTGGTGTAGGATAGATGCTACTCTGCAATTATATTCACATTTGCTTCCCTTTAATTCTAAAACATTTTTTAATATTAAGATGAATTAGTTTGCTCTTCCATAAACATTTTGGAACACAATGAAGACCATGTATACAAAACTTTAAACAAGTGCTTAAAACTGTTGAAGATCAGTACAGACCAATTTTTTGGATGATTTGGTTCACTGTCAGGGAGAAATTAGATGAGGAATCTCACATTGCAGTCTTTCACTTTTACGGTTCATCTAAACTATGAAGCCTTCTTAGACCCATGGTGACTACCTTATCAGCACTTCACCACCTCAATTTTCTGTAGCTGGAGTAAGACTGCTTTGCCCACCTCCGTTCTAACTTACTCACTCACAGTCATTCATGTATCTTCCAGCAACCTTCAGATTCCTGCCAGATGTCTTGGTATCTCATTATCTTTAGATTCCTCCTTTTACATTTCCTCCTTTTACAATTCCTTCTCTTTGCCAGAAACTGACAGGGAAGATAAACCATCTAACGGTCCTGCTTTTCCAGCAGTGGGAAATGTGTTACTCCCATTGCTCTGTGGTGGCCACAGCCGATGTACAGAGGTATGTCTGAAATCTGTTCCTGATATTGAAATGTCTGGTGCATAGCTAACTGTTCACTCCAAAGCATTCTTGTTTTGAGAATATATAAACAAAGTTTGTTCTTACAACATCCTAAACTGTTATATGTTGAATTGCGTTAAAACATAGCATTGAACTGAAGTGTTTCTAGCATATTTCCATGTCAGAAATGTCTCATGGTACTAGCACCCTCAACTGTTTTTGTGGGAAGAAGAAGGAAGCCCTGTCTGGTGGCTGGGCAGACAGCTCTACTGACTTTCTTGTTGTGAGCATCACTATCACAGGGTGCGCGGTACTTCTTCATGCATCATCTAATCTGTGGGAGCTGTTACGTTCTTTACCTTCTATCAGCACTTCTCTTCTTGGTGTCTTTTAACAGACTTGGTGCATCCTGTGATTTCTCCACACATAGAACTTAACATTTATATTTGAAAAGGAGCAGGGGAAACAACTAAATAATGAAAGGGTGTTGCTGAACACCTGGGGAGTGATGTCTCCTTCTCTTCTCTGTCTCTGCCCATGACCTTACCTGTCCTAGGTGTTCCCTTGCTGCCAATGGCTAAGATCTCAAAAGATTTACTGCGAAGTTGCATTTCTCTACTTTCAAATTTTCTTCTTCCACACTCAAGTTCACCGAATAGAAGTTATTTCTGCACTTACACAGCATTGTTCCAATCCATTTTTCCAATTTATGGCAGCCCCATTATTCGTGTCATGACAGTTATGCACTCAGCATGCTGCAAAAGCTCATAATTTAAATTGGTTTGTTTGGTTTTTTTTTTCATAAGATATCTTTCCTTAGGTATGCAAAAGTCTGTTTTGAAACCTCCTCAGCTGTAGATAGACTTCACTACAATGTTCATCTCTCAGAAGCATACAATATGGTAGGCACAACAGCTTCTTACATCTCTTTATGTGAAGAACTGAATCCCATGCTGACTCCGTAATGGCTTTGTAAACTTAAAAGTATTTTTGGGGTGAGGTGGGTGGAAATGTGGAGAGCTGAGAGGTGGTTGTCAGTGCTGGCAAAGAATGATCAAAACTTCTGTTCCACTGAAAGGTAAGGAAGAACTGATATAGTCTTCTTCAGTGTGCTGTCTGACATACTAACCTGGTTTGCTCCTGACTGATACTTACTGCAGCAGCAGAAAATTAATCACTGGCAGCTGAATATCTTGCTCATTCATGACGATGTGGTATGCAGGGATGGCTACTCTGGACTGTTCACCGTCTATGAATAATAGATAGCAAAATAAGATCTTAGAAAAAATGAGTAGCTTACTTTTACTCCAATAATAGTATAGTTACACAGTATTTTAAAAAAATAATCATATTTGGTGGTTAGCAATATTTGGAAATGGCCCCAAGGAAAATGAAGGCTACTTCTTAACGACTTTTCTTCTTTCAAGAGCAAAAATTACTCCCTTTCTTAGGGCAGCCTACTCTGTTCCGGTAGAATAACTGTCAATGTTTCCCTCAGTAACTTCAGGCTCTATTTTGCTTTCCTTCTCATTCATTCAATACATGTAGAGAAGAACCCATCATGTATCTCATAAAACCCCTTTAATAAAAATCTAAAAGATCTTGATGTGAGTCATTTTAATAATTTTATGAAAGTTATACCTCTTTCCTGACTATCTCAGTGATCATTTTTGTTGTTACGGTAGATTAAAAGATTGAGGAGGTTAATTTAGGAAAAAAAAAGTTGTTTACTGAAAGAATAATTAAAATCCAGATGGGATCTGATACTTCTAATAACAGAGGACTAATTCATAATGTGTAAGAACAACAGTCTAGCAAAAGAATGAGCAAGCATTGAATAATAACTAACTTGTGGTAAGACAGCAAAACTGTGGCTATTGCTTTACCATCTTCTCAGAACTGGCACATCCAATTAATGTCATTTACTATATCTGATTCACAGAAAGAGATTCCTAAGCTTATCTAAGCCTTTAATTAGAATCAAATAGTTTTCAGACAGGTTTTCAGCTTTGCCAGTTTGCAGAATATAGGGCTTAGACTTTTGCTGATATGGGATAACAAGCCTTAGCTCTAACTTGGCTCAGTCATATACAATGCAAAAACTTCCCTCTTTCCCCACTGTCCCTTCCTCACTGCCCTCAGGCTCAACAGCTGATGCTTTGCCAGGATACTGACAATCAGTGCAGCTCTAAAGGGAAGAGTAAGATTATTTCCAGCCTAAATGGCAAGCTTCAACAGGACAAAGCCACTATTAGAGCTGTTAGGACTTGTCAGCTTTGGTTCACCTATGAAGTGTGTGTCTCATACTGTTACAGAGGACTTTCTGCTTATCTTTCTCTGATGAATATTTTATCTAATTCTCAAGGAATGTAAAAAATGGAGCAAAGGTTGTTTTTTTTAAATCTTTATTATCATCATTTTAATCTTTTAATAATTCTAATCTTTATTATCTTCAATTAAGATTTATTTAGTTTGCTTTCTTAGGGGAAAAAAAAAAATCTTAGATAACTTTTTAAACTTTGACCTTTATAATTCCTTCTCAAGGCTTGAAGATGCCAAAGAAAGATGCATGTTAGTCAGATTAACCCCTGGTACAGTGCATTCTCCCTTCTATTAGACAGCTGAAGGATGACTCAGTGAATTTAGCTTGCAGCAAATTACACAGTAACTGTTTGGGCAGTTAGAGCATTTTAGAAGGGTCACTTCACAGACTTTTTCTCATAATGCATCTATATTTTTGCACAATTCATGAAATATCATGTAATTTTACTCTGATGGACAAATTGTTAGACCTGAATGTTCATTTATTAATGTGTTGCCTGTCAAATGAGTTGAAAAAGATGTATAATCTTATTGTGTAATCTCTGGCATTAGTAAATCTCTAATGGATATTGAAGTGTTAATGGACACTTTAATGATCTAGTAACACTACTGATTTTACTGTTATCACCTTTTCTTTGTCCTACTCATGATCATTCCTTTTCTCTACATTTTTCTCTGAATCTGAAAGGGGAAGATGGTAGGAGGTGTAAATGCTCAGCATGTCTCTGAAACATTCAGCCAGCCAGTCTTCTCTCCCATAATGGCTCTTCTGGACTAAAGGAGGTGAATTTATGGCTTATTCTCTGTTAGTTCTTTATTTTAGGGTGATTTGGTAGATCTACTACTCTTCTACCCCAGGTACCTTTCTGTCTTTCACTTTCTTTTCCTGGTGCATCTTAGATAAACTTGAGCTTACTGCATAGAAATCATCTGAAAGAACGGAAAGAATTTCTCAGTTTTTAAGTTCACATTTATGAAAAAGCAGATGCTGTATTCTGCTGTCATTTAAAGATTACAGAGATAATCTAAAACACTTGAGCTGTTTTGTCTTCAACAATCTCTTTTGTCTAATAGTGATTTTAAGGGTAGGTCACATTTAACTACCTGTCTACGATTCCAAAATTTTACAGCAATGACAATCTTTGGATCTTATGCTCCAAAGAGAGACATAGGGACCCAGGGGGAGAATACTACAAAAGTCATCTTCTTTCATCTGTTTCTGAATGGGAAGGTGATTACCAGAAAGGTGCTTCATCTGAGTAGACAGACTATGTAGGACTTCATTGGTGGCTTTGAAAATCACTGCAACTCCACACAAAGTCAGAGTTGTGTAGGAAAACTGGCTGTTAAAAGAGGTTTATATTCTTGAGGAAAAGAGGCTATAGTTTTCCACAATAGGTGTTGCAGATTAACCCCAGTGGGCAGCTCAACACCACAGAGCCACTTGCTCACTCCCCACCAGTGCAATGGGGGAGAGAATAAGAAGGGTAAAAGTGAGAAAACCTGTGGTTTGAGATAAAGGCAGTTTAATAGGTAAAGCAAAAGCCATGTGTGCAAGCATAACTCTGAACGTCTCCCCTTCCTCCTTCTTTCCCCCAGATTTTATTACTGAGCACAACGTCATACAGTATGGGATATCCCTTTGGTCAGTTGGGGCCAGCTGTCCCAGCTGTGTCCCCTCCCAACTTGTGCACTCCAGACTACTCGTGTGGTGGGGCAGCATGAGAAACAGAAAAGCCTTGATGCTGTGCAAGAACTGCTCAGCAACAGCTAAATCATCGGTGTATTATCAACATTGTTTTGATCACAAATCCAAAACATATCACCATACAAGCTACAATGAAGAAAATGAACTCTGTCCCAGCCAAAACCAATACAACAGCGTAGTGATTATCCTGCCTCAAGAATCCATTGCTCTCATGAGTACTTGATGTGAAACAGAACTCAGATGTGGTTTGACACTTGATAAAGTAAAGCTATAGAAGAAGAAACCTGGAATGGAGATTGTCACTGAAATTGTTATTACTGGATTAAGTTTTGGAACTCCTATGCAAAACTGGGCAATGCTTCCTGGGGCAGAAAGGATGTTGGTGAAGTACCCTTCAGGATTTTGGGACTTCCTACCCAATGACACCAGGGCATGATTGGACATTAGCATGTGGGAAAGTGATACCACATAGAAAAGTTTGCTGTTGTTATGCTCCTAACAGAATCTGCCAGCTAAAATGTTGGTGTCAATAATTACGCTGAAACAAAACTTTGGGGTGTAAGAAGAGTGGCGTTTTGAACAGAGTATTTTTCCCAGGTGGTGGTGTCAGAGTTGCTCATGTGCTGAGTGCACTGTTCATTGGGTTTAAAGAACATAATTATTCCAGTTATTTTGTGCATTCTGGTGAGAAGCACCCAGAGCTGCAAGCTACAATTTCAGTTTGAAATTTGAGTAACAAAGTCTGAGGTCTGAATTTTTTATTTGCATGAACTAAATTTGGTAAATTAAATAATAATTTAGCTGAGCTTTTGCTGATAGTTACACATTGAGTAACATTGACCAAATCAGATTCTTTTTAGACAAAAATTGTAATAACATAGCTCTCTAGTTTTTCCATTTTAACAAAATCATAAGATCTATGTTGCATGTAAAATAGAATTTTCCTATTGCTACTTAAATTTATTGAATGGAATTATCCTTTTTTTGAAAAAAAAAATTTTTGGATGAAAAACACACAGCAGCTCTCCCCATGGAAATGCTTTTGGCCAGTGGCTTCTCTTTTTCAATTATACAGCAGAGTCTGCCTCAGGGTTTGAGTAACAATGATTTATAACAGTCTGCAAGGTGAAAAGAAGATTCTTTCACTTACTGAGCCTAATGGAAACTTATTGCCCAGAGTTACAGTATTTCTTCTTAAAACATCTTTTCTTCTGTAGAGTTTTAATTGCTTCTGTCCACAACCCAAATCTTTGGTTGAAAGACATAAATTATGCAGTAAGGTATCACTGTTTAGCTTTATGGTTCTTTACAATGCTATTTTTAAATGATAATTCAAAGTAAGAGAAGAGGTATTTTTATTCAAATGTCTTCCTTCAGTGTGTCACAGTGTTATAAATAACACTAATATTCAAACATAATGAATTATATTTAAATTTAATACAGGGATAATAATAAAAAATACTGAGTTCCTTAAAGGTATGAAGGCAGTTAAAAGGGTTGCCAGTCGTCCTGCTCAGTGCTACCATGAGTGCATTTCCAAGTACATGGCTATGCAATGACCCACATATCCTTGCATGTGTTTACAGGGCTTTCAGTCAGGGGAAATTATCTTTACAATGCAATTGAGGAAATTGAGCTGGAAAGCATTGTGAGATAATGAATATGGAACAGCAGAATTTCATTTTGAAAGCCATTCTGAACTTTGTTGCATTCACATTAAAAAACAAACAAAAAAAAACCCCCAAAACTCCCTCAAACCACCTGGTGATGAAACCCACCAGGGGCTGTCCTCATCTCAATAAGACAGACTGTGGACGCTACCCACCACCACAGGAAACAATTGAAAGCTGCCAGTTCAATAGGATACTACAAGAGCTGTCACCCATTTCAGTGCTTAAAATTAGAAGTAGTTTTGGGCTACAGTCTCATCCAGCTTGATTTTGAACATATTTTGGAGAGAAAGGAAAGGTTATTTTGTTAAGCTTGGCAGCTCTCATTGAGCTCATGTGTGACTGCTGGCTGATCCGAGGAAGATACTAATTTGTGGGCATGGAATATCATCAGGAATAACAGTGAGTCAGTGTGTAAGCTCCAGCTTCTGACTGCTTAAGATTTGAGACAGAAATGTAACACCTCCCAGAAAACATAATTTATCATCATGAATTTTTCTTTGCATAAAATAAATATAAGCAAACAGTTCATTGTTAGGAGCATACCAGTTCAGAACTTGGAATTTTTAAACCGATAGCACTGTGTGATAAAAACAAGTTAAATTAAGCAGAAAATGCTGCTGATAATCAGGGGCCATGTACACTTTACAAAATGAAATAAAGCTGAAATAATCTGAAAGCCTTTAGATTCTGAGCAGAAGCTTTATTTTCCCCACGAGAAACCAGCATTTCCTTTAAATGCAACTTACCTTATCAGGTCACCATTGGTTTCCGTGCAGTTACACCACTGATAACATTGACTTGTGAACATCTGGAACAATTATTCCTTCTTCTTGACTGAGCAGTGGGTAGCACAAACCTCAGGGAGGTATTACTAAGGACACCAAGCAGTATTGATTGTATACTCTCCACACATGACTCCAGAAGCATGTGGGGGGACTTGATTGCCATAGCGCTCTACTGGAGTAAGAAAACAGAATTTAGATTTCATTGCTGGCAAGGGAATGAGCTGGAAATTTAAAACCTACTGGGCTGTAAGCTGGCTACTAGTACTCCGAAGTGAAATCTTGGGCTTTTAGTGAAAACATTTTATCCTACATTGTAAATCTGAGGTACTCCTCTCTTGGATGATGTGCATAGTTCTGAACATCTGCCTCTCCCACACCGCTCCCTTCTCAAAAAGACCATGGTAAAGCTAGAAAAACTTCGGAGAGGGGCAACAAAGATGATCAAAGATATGGAATCATTTTCTACAAGGAACAGGTGGGAAAACTAGGACTCTCTGCTTAGAAAAGAAACAGTGGAGCAAACATGGTAACATAAACATCTTGGAAAAGATGTATGACATTCAACAAGGCCAAGTGCTAGGTCCTGCACTTTGGCCACAACAATCCCATGCAACGCTACAGGCTTGGGGAAGAGTGGCTGGAAAGCTGCCTGGAGGAAAAGGACCTGGGGCTGTTGGTTGACAGCCGGCTGAACATGAGCCGGCAGTGTGCCCAGGCAGCCAAGAAGGCCAATAGCATCCTGGCCTGTATCAGAAATAGTGTGGCCAGCAGGAGTGATCACGATCGTGCCCCTATACTCGGCACTGGTGAGGCCGCACCTCGAATGCTGT
>NW_008824243.1:6601137-6632016 GCF_000699105.1 Pygoscelis adeliae
TTGGACATGAGGAAAAATGTCTTTACAGAAAGAGTGGTTAAACATTGGAAGAGGCTGCCCAGGGAAGTGGTTGAGTCACCATCCCTGGAAGTAGTTAAAAGACGTGTAGATGAGGTGCTTAGGGACATGGTTTAGTGGGCATGGTGGTGTTGGGTTGATGGTTGGACTCAATGATCTTAGAGGTCTTTTCCAACCTTAATGATTCTATGATTCTATGATTCTAAGATGCAGTTCACAATTTCTTCCAGTACAAGAGCAAGGGGCCAGATGAAACTATTGATAGGCTTATGCAAAAGAAACTAAAGGAAGTGCATCTGTCCATGATAGATAGTTGAGCTACGGAGCTCTATGAGATGACATGCTGTGATTGTTAAAAGCTTACATGAGTTCAAAAAGCCATTAGGTAAATCAGTGGAATCCCCAAGGACTATTAAATACAAGCATATCACTTTTGGCAGTGTAAGTCCTTGAACTGTAAAATATTGGAGACTGGGAGAGTGTTCTGGGAAAGCACTGCTGCCTGACTGCCCTGTTATAGTATTCTTCCCTCAGCATCTGCTCTTGACCACCACTGGGGATAAGACATGTTCAGCAGAGGGACATTTGTTCTGACCCAGGACAGTCATTCCTCTGTAAAGAGGTTAATCCTGTTGCAAGAAGGCTTTCTGGGATAAGAAAACTGCAGAAAATGCTAGGATAACAAAAGCCCCAAGAACATTGCCTCAGTATCCCTATAAGGATGCCAAGTTACTGTATGCTTCATTACCTACCTACAGAGACACTTGCACTTCTGAAAGGAAGAAGAAAATAGGCCATCAGACTAGAAATGTTAATCCAACAGCTCTCAAGTTCCTAATTACAATTGAGGAGCAATTATTAATAATTTAGTACTTCAGGTAAATTATAGGACTATGAACTGAATCAGTGTCACAAAATTTTTGTGGCTTATTGGTAATGAGGAGCACGTCTAAATCAAAGGTATAAGGCTAAAAATACAGCATTGCTTTCTGTGATATATCAGCTTAGGAACATCACTGGAAAAAGAATTGGTGAGGGAGTTGTCTTTTCATTATTATTAAAGAACCAAAACCTCCATTTCATGTAACAACCAGATACTTTTTTCCCACCTCTTCCATATGCAGTCATTGAGAGATTAAAAGACAAATTTCCTTTTCAGAAGGTCGATGCGTACTGAATGCTCTCTGACTCAGAGGTGCCCTGCTAGGTCATATAAGCAGCCTGGATAATATTTTGAAAGAAGCAGGGTTTTTTTTCCTTTGAAAGCTTCACAGCATTCCAGGACATAGAGCATAATTCATTCTTCACTTTGCAAATTTCAATTAGACAGTCCCTTGCTACCTAATGATGAGTTTCACCCTTTCTGCTACAGTTCATCCTTGCTGGTGCCTTGCATTCACAGAAACCCAATTATTCTGGATTAGCACCCTTCTATCAGTATGACATCTGATTATCTCAAAGCAACGAGTAAAAAAATAACTTTTGGGTGTTTTCCAAATTCTGAAAATTTGGACACATTTAGAAGCAATGGCATTTCAAATGAGAGCATGCAGATCAACACCTCACTACAGCAAAAAGATCGTTTATTGAGAATATGGAGTTGATTTCAGAAATGAAGATTTTGGCAGTAAGAGAAAGCTATTCATTTCAGGCTGACTACAATAAATTGGTTCACAATGGACATTTATTACTGTTGGGAATAGAAAGTACTTTATATTTATTTTATGTAAGGCCTGGACAAATGCTTGTCCCTTTCTGAAGACACACAGCAGCAAAAGAAAAAGAAAAAAAAAAAAGTTTAAAGCTAGCTGAAGACAAAAACATCAATATTCTTTTTTTTTGCCAAGGATTGTTGGCTGATTACAAGTAATACCTTGTTTCCCATGCTCTTGCAGCCCGGAATGCCTTCCAGGATGAAGCAGGTACACGCAAGGAGAAAGGCAGAGCGCATAATGTGCCAATCATTCTGGCTGACACAGCAGCTTTATGGGATCTTACTTCTCCCCCTGCAGTTTCCATCACAGGTATCCGGAAATGCAAAGGAAAGTTATCCAAGCATTGTGCAAATGAGAGCATCAGGGAGAACTGTGATTCTTGTTCACTGTGAGTTTTATGTGCATTTCTACTCCCAAGTAGCTATCTAACTGCCCTTTAGGATATTATTCTAATGTACATTAATTTTTCACCCAGTAAAATATTGACATAATATTGAAAGGATGAAGGGTTCAGAAGACCATATCAGTCTTGTTTTCACTCAACAATCTCCTGAGTAACACTTTTCATCTCTTGCTCTTTTCATGATTAAAAAATATATATTTATATTTTAGGGTTTAATCTCCCACGAAAAGGGAGGTAGCAATAGTAGGAGCCACTTAGGCAAATTCGTTCTGATAATCTAGAATAAAGGGAAAATGTAACTGTCATGCATTGTTACATACGGCATATACAGAAATAGGATTACATTGGTTACCTTTGAGTAACTGCAGACAGTAATTAGAAATGCTGTCCTGTAAGTCCTATTGCTGTGAAGTCAGCAAATATCTCAATTATGAGCTGAAGTAATTTGTGGCAAATAATACTGAAAATTTTGCCTAGCAAATTCAGTGTGCGTAGGTACATAAAGGTATCCTTATGAGCAGCTGCTGGAATGGGTAGAAAGTATATTGGCTTTACACTCCAGCTGAGAAGATTTATTAGAATTTTCAGTATTGCTTGTAGATCAGTTATAACTAAAATATTTAGATCTGTTATTTTAGGATGTTAAATTTTTAATACAATGCATCAGTCACCAAAGATTTTATACCATTTCAGTTGTGATGAAACATTACTTGAGATGGTAATCTCTCATTGTGAGGCAGACATGAAGTAAATATTTCTGTATACTTTCCATTTTATATGAACTACTAAAGAGAAGGAAGCACTGTTGTTTTTTTAAAAATAGAAACATTGCTGCAGTCTTAACTAACATAACATTAATAATGTTGCTATGGTAATGGTTTAAGAATTGCATTTGCTTTTATCTTACATATGTTAATTCAGAAGTCAGTAGGGATATCTCTAGGCTTATGAAGTTTTTGAAACAGCAGACCTGGAGCTGTAAGTTTGACAGAATTAAAACACCTGCCACATAATAACCATGATGGGTGGGTCATCTTATTTTCTGCCTTCTCTCTCCTCCATCCCTTTAAAAATGATCAGATTTCATGTAAAGTTTTTATAAGGCTAGTACATGTAGAATTATCACATAACAAATCTGTGATGTATGCATTAGCCTGAATAACAGCTATTATAATTCAGACAAAATATCCCTGCTCCTCTCAAAGAAAATTTTGTATTTAGACCAGAGGCCTTATATATAATGAATTAGATTTACATTCAGTGTTTCCTTAGTCTGGAAAGCAATGTTAAAACAGTGTTAAAAATTAAACGCTGGAGTTTATTGATTTTGCTAACCCATCTGATTGCAAATATAATTTCTTGCTAATAAAAATTGCTGAAAATAAGTAGTAATTCAAATAAGATGTATAGATCTCTAGGCTATGTGCTTGTTTTGTCTGGGGTAGAGTTAATTTTCTTCATAGTAGCTATCATGGAGCTGCGTTTTGGATTTGTGCTGAAAACAGTGTTGATAACACAGGGATGTTTTTGTTATTGCTGAGCAGTGCTTACACAGAGTCAAGGCCTTTTCTGTTCCTCACACCACCCCACCAGCGAGCAGGCTGGGGGTGCACAAGAAGCTGGGAGGGGACACAACTGGGACAGCTGACCCCAGCTGACCACAGGGATATTCCACGCCATATGACGTCATGCTCAGCATATAAAGCTGGGGGAAGAAGAAGGAAGGGGGGGACGTTTGGAGTGATGGTGTTTGTCTTCCCAAGTAACTGTTACGCGTGATGGAGCCCTGCTTTCCTGGGGATGGCTGAACACCTGCCTGCCCATGGGAAGGAGTGAATGAATTCCTTGTTTTGCTTTGCTTGCGTGCGCGGCTTTTGCTTTACCTATTAAACTGTCTTTATCTCAGCCCATGACTTTTCTCACTTTTACCCTTCTGATTCTCTCCCCCATCCCACCAGAGGGGAGTGAGCGAGTGGCTGTGTGGTGCTTAGTTGCCAGCTGCGGTTAAACCACAACAGCTAAGATGCAAAACTAATTGCGCAAAATGTTTGAAAGGTTCTGGTAGAATTTGCCAAACATTCTGTACAGTTTCTGAGAAAAAAAATTCAAGATCACATCTTCAGCTGGCAGTACTGCTATTTACCTGTATGAGGGAAAGTCACAAACCAAAAGTAGAAAACAATATTGTTACTTTATTTTTTTTAGTTGAAGGATGTCCTGGAAATCAACATCAGCTGCTTCAAGTGTCTATTAAATGTCAGCTGCTTTCCCTATTCCCAGAAAGTCCTCTTTGCTCATATGCGTCAGAACAGAAACAACATGTATTTAAACCCAGGATCCTTGCTGTCTTAATTCACATTAAATTTAGTTCACCAGTAAAAATGCCTCACAAAATGCAGTATTGTCTAGTGTTATAAATGTGTGCCATGAACTATTAGGTGTCTTTTTGTGATTACTGCCTCTGTAGCTAGCACTAGAAATCAACCAGGAACCTACAGGGGTTTCTTAGAAAGTAACCTGCTCCAAAACCTCATTTTCTGCCTTTGAGTATTTCTAAAGATTGATTTTGAGTAACTGCTGCTTCCTAGATCCTGGTCAAGGTCAAGACTTTGGTTGTTATGTCTGAGTATGACAAGAAAGTGGTTGTTCTGTGAAGCTAAAAATGTAAGTATAAATTTCAAAGGACTTACGGTTTGTCTTCACAGATCAGTTAATGAGGGAAATAATTTATAGCACCACTTCCTTCCTGGGCAGCTACTAAATTACAGCACACAAGCACTTGTAGGTTAAATTCACAAAGATTAGCTTTAGCCTAGTAAGGTTAATCTCCTGAGGCTCCTCTACACTTACAGAAAGGAGGTAACTTTACCTAGAGGGGGACCCAGCATAGGATCTTTCAGCACAGAGTGAGGTTTTCCAGGCATGGAGTTAGTGTGAAGAAATCACTGCAGTGTAATTATGCTGTACTAACTATTCCATGCAGACAAGCATTTACAAGCCTATGCTTTATTTTCATCCAAAAATGTAAATTAATATTTAAAACTATCTGTTGAAATTCAAATTGACCTATTTTTCACTGATTATGCAAGAGATTTCATATGGTGTTTTGTTGAGAAACTCTGACAGATAATACTCGACTTTCTCCTTTACTCCTTGGATATCACTGAATTATTTGTAAAAGGTAGTTGTTCCAGTTTCCACTCTTCAGTACTGTATTTCTTATGTATTTCTTCTTACCAAGTTCAATCATTATTTTGTCTGAAATAAAACAAATAAACAGACAAAAAGAAACATATGTATCATCCTGTAAGACAGACACATGGTTAACTATCACATCTGCAAAAACACAGAAATCTTGCAACTTGGAAACATACAGATGGATAATTGACTAGGGATAATTACACTGCCAGCAGCTGAATTTATTGTGAACTTTGTCAGCTAAAATGTCATTCATGTCTCAAATGGCATAGTCAATTAAATCAATTATAAAATATGCAGCAGCTGTTAAAATGTTTCATTTTTACCGTTCTGGGTTAAGTGCATTGTTAAAAATCAACATTTCGAACCCGTGAAGACCATTACAGGGGCAGGTGCCTTCTATCACTAATTCTGCAATGGGAGTTTCTTTTTTCTTCCCTTGAAAATGTCCATCCATACAGTTCTATAGTGCACAATCAGTAGCATGATTAGTAAACAAAATATTTTTGAAACCTTTACGTATTCTGCTCTTTCTGACAATATAAATGGCTGCAGCTACATTTACAGATAATATGAAGAAAAATGGTGACAAAACCACCATTCACATAGCTCTTCTTCTCAAAGGAAGCTTATCCTGAGAAACAGGCCCAGAATATTTTATATGCCAAGTAAGCCCAAACTGGATGACAATTACCACTTTGATAAACCATAAATAGAACAAGAGAGACAAAACTTCATTATCTACCTTCTGTATGAAAAACCTACAACTATGTGATTAGAGGTTGTAACAGCAAGTGTCTGCGGACAATTGACATTGAGAGACACTTCTTAACAAACACTTGACAGCATATTAGAGCTGCTTTTCTAAGAAGGATAAAAGCAAAGGCATTCATAATTAAAGCAACTGTTGTCCTTAATTATCTTCTAGCTGCCTGCGTGCTAGATTTCCTGAGGGACAAGAACCTGGAGATGGGTCATGTCAGATAGGCACATTACTCAAAAGAATACATACTTTCTGTAATTCATGCGTTCCATACCTTTGTACAAACTAAAGGGCATTCCAGCCTGGACTAACCCTAGAAGAAAGATATGTAGGGACTTTTGCTTCTGTTGCAGTGATGTAAAGTACAGGTCAGTAAGAAATGGGCTTCTCCCTAAGGTTCCTTGTCCATTTTTAGGACAAATTAATGCCCCCTCCCATGACCTTCCCCCAAAGACCAGTGAAACAAGGACCAGTGAATGCCCTCTAAGAGTGCTCTGCTAATCTCTCAAATTTGAGATGCATTCAGGGACTTAGAATGTCTAAGTCTAGAATGATCAGTAAACGGTTATGAAGTTGATCTCCAGCTATCCCTTTCCTGTGCCCATCATTAACTGGTTTGGCTACAGTTTAACTTCTAGAAAGCCAGTCTTAATGGGAAGAAATCAAGAGAAGAAGAAAATCTATCACTTCTTCTGATAATTGTTTGTCCACTAATTAATCAGTATTAAAGCTGTGTGTGTTTTCATATTGGATTTGTCTGGTTTTAGCTTCCAGACATTGGTTTTTGCCTCTCTTTTCTCTTATAGCTCACCAACTGCCTTAATAACAGAAATTTTCTCCCTAGGACAGTGTGAAGCAATTGTCATTAACTTTCTTTTGCATAAATTGTAGTGATTGAATTCTTTATATCTCCCTCAGCAAGGCATTTTCTCTAGCCTTTGAATATTTTTCTGCACCCTTTGTGATTTCTCAGTAATGTTTTTGTGTAGCATGAACCCCCATTGCTACTCATTATGCTTGTATTGGTCTTACCATGCCATAAGAAGTGCAAATCACTTCCCTGTTGTTACTCAGTAATCCCAGTTATATTTCTTCTTTCAAAAGCATTTAAAAATGTTTTAAAACCACATGCTTTTGCATTTTTTTCAATATATATTCAGCATCTCACATTGCATACGTGTAGTTTTGTCTGCAGCTGAAAACAGTGCAGTGTGATTAACCCCTGTTTATCACGATAGGAATATTGCCCTGTCTTTTGCACTGTCCCTACTACTATTTATGATGCTACCACCCTTCGTTTTACCTGCACAGTTTATATGTAATAATTGTTCAGTTAATTCAGTGAAGTGCTGAATGTACTTGAAACACAGTATCGATCCTTGCAGAACATCTTTGGGTTGTGCTCTTCTGCCTCACTTTTAATGAACAGTTTTCAACAGCTGCCAGGTATGCCTTTCCTAATCATCTGATGTGCTCTCACAGTGCTGTGAAGCACTACCATTTTAGTTGGTACACTAAATGATAAGCTTCATTTTTAAGGAACGTGAAGCATTCACAGCAGGCAAAAGAATTTGTTTTGAAGAGTTTTGTTTTGAAGAGGACTTCTCAGGTTTTCCTCTCTCCCCACTGACATAAGTCTCTCAGCCATCCCTTTCTTCCTCTGTCCTCTATCCACCTTTTGGCTGATCCTGGCAGCAAAAATTCCCATAGGTGCTAGGTTAATGATGCTACCAGTTTGGTAAGAGCTATCCCACCCCTGTCAAATACAAGTGCTCCTCTATCCTGCTGGTCTGATTTATTTTATACCTAAGGACCTAAAGAAAAGAGTCCCTGCTTTCCATTAGTAGGCTTGTACTAATCATGTTTGGTTTTTTGTAAGACGAGATTAAAGGAGGTGGGCCCTGTGCTTTTCTCCCTCTCTGTTCCGAGGCTGTCCCCAACAGACTTCCGTCCTCTTCATGAGCTTCAAAGGTTGCTTCTCCTTCTCATTGAACTACTTTTTCCTGACTTCTTAATTTTCTCTTTCCACAGCTCTCTCATCATCTCCCTTCTTCCAGTGTCTCACATCATCCCTTTTTTGTTTCCTTTGACTTCCCAGTACGCTAGACATAAATGCTTCTTCCACCAGGATTTGCAGTAGGTTTTGCTCCCTGTCTCCATACATTTACTGTTCCTCACAAGGAGTCCCTCCTGAGTTTTTCATCTAGGAAAATAAAAACCCTGCAATGAGTAACGGCCTACTCCCATCAATCTCTACTAATAAATCAGAATTTCCTTTTGGTGAGACTGAGGAGAGCCCTTCAGATGGGAGAAATCTGTGATCAGTGCAATCAGCAACTAAACTATTATTACCAAGCTCCAAGTCACTTCTTTAATGCTCTTGCTTACTGATGTGAGATTAATTAGTTTATTGTAGTGATCTAGGAAGGTTCCAGTAGAGGAAAGACAGTTTTTGCTACCTGCAGGCTGCTGAAGAAGCTGGTTTCTAACATGTCGCCTTCCTTCTCTCTCCTTTCTTTGCTGCTCTTCCATTCAGCTAATTCTTTTCTTCTTTCAGCTTGGGAAAGCTAGAGTGGGAAAAAATGGTGTTTGGTAAGCTCTGGATCAGCAAATGCAAGAAGACACGAAAGTGTTTTCTGTGTCTGCACATTTTTCTCCCCATTTCCCTCTGAATTTTCCTTTACTTGAGGCAATCAGGGACTTCCTGAACTCAGCACAGAATTTGATTCTGATCTTGCTTAAACTGACGGAAACAAGAATTGCACTTCACGGTATTAAATTAGAAAAAGATTTGGGCAACTGACATTAGAATCAGGCTTATGCTGCACATCCAAACTTCTGATTTTCCGTTAAACTGGTTAGAGGAAATTCCTCTGAATTTCTGTTAACCTGGTTAGAGGTAATTCCTCTGAATTTCTGTAAAACCTGCTTGAAGATCTTCCTCTGAATTTCTGTAATCCTGAGAGAATTTGCAGTTGCTTCAGAATCATAATTTTTTTAAATGATTTTCCTTAGTGTGTTTTATGTTACGATTGTTAAGACAACATTTAATTTCACATGAGTTCTTTGTGACCTTACCCCAGGATACCATGAACTTAGTTAACTTTAACTGAATTAATAAACATATCATTCAAAGTACTGTTGTGGAAATAAAGGGTTGCTTTTTTCTTTTCTATTCTTTTTTAATCTGTAAGGTAAGAGAGTCCATCCTTTTCTGGAGCAAATAAAGATTCCTACTGCCAGGCAGGAGCAACATCAGTAGTTTTGCTTATTTGGATGTATAATGCGTTTGACCTGATCTCCAGTTGCCTATATTTCAGTCATTTGGGCAAATGCAAATGCAATCATGCAAAAATTAAATTAAAGCCAATGTTGTCTTGTACAGTCCAGCATAATTGAAAGCAGTAGTTATAACCACAGGTATTAGGTGTTTAATATGGAACTTAGATTTAATTTTTGTGCTTTTGCTCGAAGTTACAATCCTGAAACCTCAGGCACCTGCCACCAAACCCTAGATTTGCCTTTCCATACCTTTTACCTCCACAGGTTTTACTTTAATATTTGAGAACTTTTCTGTGCATTCCCAGAAGTCTTCCATTTTGACAGCAAGGCCATTTTCATCTCTCTCAAATCTAAGGCCAGTAGTATTTCTCTGAGAAGTAACCACTTTTTTCCTGCTGGAAAAAGGGAAAACAGCAAGAAGAGAATTTGCAATATGTTCTTTCTGAATCACAGTTTAGATAAGTGCTTACCATATAACCTGGTTTTCTATGAAGTATAGATTTGCCTTCAAATGCTGAATTCAATTATAATGAACTGCAGTATTTATGATTAGCTTTAATATCTCTAGTTTTAAAAAGTAAACACACATGTACAATATAAGAGAGAATAATCTTGATCTGAAGCTTTGCTTTAGCAGAATCAATATATTTAGAAAACTGTCTACCACTGTTCAAACAAAGAAAATATTCTGATACTGCATTTGAGGTAGTATTTGACATAATATGGTCCAGACCTTTTAAGACATTTAAGAAAACCAGGTTTAAAGTCAGTAATATACCACTAATATAAAATTCTTCAAGTACACACCAACAGTTTAATAAAACTCTCAGTTTATAATACTTAAACCCAATCCATATTCAGCCTTTGGTCTAGATTCAAGATTGAAAATATCTTGAAAATTTGATTTTTTTGTTAGACTGTGGCTGAATTTGATGAAAGTAATTTTGTTTCCTTAAATCAAGATAGTAAGTCAGGTATCTAAGAGCTATTATACACAGATGAAAGAAATCTTTTTTTATTTCTTTGTCACAATTTGTTTTAAGGTGATACATTTATGACCAGAGAATGTCTCTTCATTTCTGAGCTGTAATTTACCATTTTATGAATGCATTCTTGTCCTCAATTTCATACTAAACAAGATCAGATTGTCATAATTATGAGATTACCGCATAAAAAAAAAAATTGCTTTCAGAAACTGAAAGTCTCCATCCTTTGTACTCATCCTTCCTTTAAAAAAAATTTACAAAATTCTACACAGACTCACTTGATGTTCAAAGTAATTTCTAATAACTGGAAAATATTTTAATGTCCTTTAATTACAAAGTGCTAGCCAGACAGATTGTCCATTCTGTGCTAGCAGAAATGAAATATTTTCTAGGATTTTGAAAGTCTTCTGATGACTGAGAAAAAGTGATTGGGTATCAAAAGATTCAGTTTTCAAAAGCAAATGATAACTTATGTACAATGTACTTTGCTGTCTTAAGCAGATCATTAGTTGGACGATTAGCTAGAAGCAAAGTCATCCTCCTTTGGCATTGATTTGTAGATAGAACAGCCTGTCCACCTCATTTGCAACCAATGACATTTATTTTTAATACACCTTTTCTTAATATGATTACTATGTTGCTGTTTTTAAAATAATTAACCAGACAAAGTAGAATTATTCTTTCGACTGTATTTTAAATAACATATATTGGAAATATTTTAATACTTTATGTCTTAAGACAGTAGCAATCAAAGGAAATTAATTTCTTAATCAATTTTTAATTTTCTCCACTGATAAGGTAAGCGCAGTTTCAAAATACACAGCTAAAAATAGGTATTTCCAAATGTAAAGGAAAAACAAATTCTAATCCTCTGTCCTACACCAAAAAGGAACCAAGTTACCGTTAACACACAAGCTTTGGCTTTTCTGGGCTCTGCGACAGCCCACTAAGTTCTATGAGAAAAGGTTTGCGATCCATGCAACAGGCCTAGTTTCTGGTGAAAGTCTCACTAAAATAACAACTTTCCCATTAAAGGTGTCAGATTCAATAAACAATTGTACTGGAATACAAAGGATATAGAGACCATGGTATTTCTAGGGCTGTTGATTCTTAAACAGTGTGCAATCCTCATTAATTTCAACTACACAGAGTGATATTTCAGATGAGGCTGCATAGTAACTTGCTATGTACAAATACTGTTCAGAGGAAATACTGAAGATTAATAAACCTAACGCATTTTTTATTGGTTAAGGCCCTCTACTCAGATGAAAGAAGGTCGGGCAGAATCTCTGCTCCAAATAATACTTAGCTGTTCATACCAAAAGGAATGGTTTCAACAGGAAGAAAGCATCACACTGAAAAGTGGGAGCAAATATATTCCCTTGGGAAGCAGATGATGAAGGTTTGTGTACAGGCTACAGTCTGAAATGGATACAAACACACACAGAGAAATGGATGATTGTCATGTTCAGCTATCTTTTGTGCAGGTAGGCAAGCCCACAGCAAGCAGAGTTTTGAGGATCTCAGCAGTGTGATAAATTTTCAGGTAATTTTATCCACATAGATACTTCTATTTTTTGTTGAAATTTTCCTATTTTTATATCTTCACTAGTACTTCTTCATCTCTAACTTAATTGGAAAGACATTTCTGAAGGGTTTTGCACTAATAAAAATCTTCCAACTAAGCACACTGGTGGTTTCTGTTGGAGGATGGCATGTTCCTAAAGTAACTCTTCTGTTAACAAGGAGGAGAAGGGAAGAGATTTCTCCACAAATCACTATTACCATCAATACTTTTTTGTTGGTTAAAAGCTGTATTGTGGCTCATCAGTTACTAGTTCTTTTGCTTGACACAAAAAGTGGTTTGATGATCATCATACTTTAATTGCTACATGGGGAATTGCTCTGAACAAGACCATGACTCCCAGTAGCAGTATATTTTGTTAACTGATTTTAGTTGTGCAAGAGAGAATCTTCTCCAGTAGTTTCCACTCAGCCTTCTAGCATCAGGGCAGAACCAGGACAAGTTTCTTTTTAACAGGGTCAATAACATTATAATGAGATTCATGGACAGTGTTGCCATATGTCCTATGGAAGCTAGAATATGATTCACTGCAAAACCTAAAAAAATTTCAAGACAATTTTCTGGAGCTCATTTGCTTTTCCCAGAAGACTATTCTGTTCTATACAGGTTCTTTACATCACTTCAAGAATTTGAAAATTTTCAAGTGTTGTATTTATTTCCATGACTAATATCTGTCTCATAGCATTTCTTCCTTATCTCCCACATCTTCTCTAGAAGAAAAGAAACAGTCTGGTCAGTGGACTGTTTTTTTAGGACTGATTTTCACTTAGTCTAAAATACCTGTTTTCTGTTTCATGTGTCTACATTATTGGAGGCAAGGTGAAAACTATCTTTGAACGTAAAATGAAAAAGTTGCGGTACATTTTTATTTCATACGGGAGTTAGTTCTACAATCTTGGAAAGTCTCCCAAGGAAGGAGTCTCCATAGTTACAGATGTATTATTTCAATATACTGTGACAGATGCACTCTGCCTGTTTGAACTAACTGAACTTTGGTCTAGGCATATGCTCAGCAAGTAGGCCTTATCAAAGTTAACCCTATTGTGTAAGGCTATCAGTAAGAACTCAGCACCAAGCCAAAAAAAACCCCAGTTTGGCTGGAGACTGGGCTGATAAGCAACCAAAACTGTACTAACACAGCAGAAAATCTGTCTACAAATCAACCACTTTACACTATAAATATCTGCAGCCATCAGGGCCCATTGAGCTCTCCCTCCATAGCAACTGGCGGCACGGTGGTGATGTCCCCTTGAGTAGGGACACCTCTCAAGGTTACCCCTCGAGGCTGAGAGATCCCTTACCTGATACCAAACGTTGGTGGGTTGGTAAGAGACATTTTTTGCATGCATGTAACATTTAAGATACTTATAGTAAGCTTAAGTGATAATCTTTTTATCCCATACTAACTTTAAGTGTAGTAAATAATGGAGTATTGACCACCAATCCATCTGTACTTACTTATTTTACATACCTAAATTTACTGATCAGAACTCAATAAACTTACTACTAGATCAGATCTGTCTGAGTGATCTCTGACTCTTCTGCGACATATATCCAACAACTTTGCTGACCTTAGGTATTGCAGAGCTTTAAGCAAACCTAGAGTTGTAAGTGATCCTTTAAATCTCATGGGCTCAGATCATTAAATAACCTGAAAATATTTTTTGTTGGCTAATTGATTGTTTTCATATTAATTATGTGAGCTGGATGACCAGTTTGAAATTTTTAGGGAAAAAAAGGGCAAAGAATTCACCCAATGTTTATGCTTTCATTTAAATGATACTGTAGGCTCCTGAAGCACATTCAGCACTTTCTCTAATTCTGCTAGTGCTGTAGTTAGCTCCAAAGTGATATTGACTTCAGTGGGAGCAGAATTAATGTTGATAACTTTCTGGGAAAACAAAAAAGAATATTTACAAATAGAAGTCTAGTTTGCTGTTACTTCTTATCTGTCAACTCCTGCCACCACTAAATTACATATGACTTGCCTTAAGTGATGTTCAATCATTAAATTTTTTTGAGAGACCCAAACCAGGAAAAGTTTAATGGGGAATCTAAGTTCAAGTAAGGCTAAAAAAAAGGAAGAAGATTGCTGTTCATGCCTTTCCTGTCTATTGACTCCTGCTTTCCTTTTCCCCACAAAATTCAGACAAAACTTATGGAGAAATCTTAACTTTTAAGTATTGACTGGAAATGTCAGAATGAACTGTGTTCTCAGCTGATTTATGACATAATGTTTCAGATAGCTCAATTAACAAAACCTTTCTTAGGATTCATGTCCAAGCACTCTATATCCTCACACAGGCAAACTAGGATCAATCCTTCAAAGCAACATACTTGTGAATATGTCTCTGCAAGTCCAGGGTAGTCAGGAGGGACTCAGTGACACCGGGGATTTAAATTGCTCAAGAAATATGTTGCTGTGCTAAATCATATGCTAAATGATTCATCTCCAAGACACTATCCAAAGTTGCCAAAAAGAAATAATCAAGTCTAAATGGAACTGAAGCACCAGGAACTCAAGTGTATATTTGTGAGATTATCATATATTAGTGAAACTCTTATGAAATCTGAGGAAATCAAGTTCTGAATCTATTGGGAACCACTCCACTGATTAAAATACATTATAACTCCCAAACTGAAGTCCTCTTTCTTCCTAGTGGTAGATTGATCAGGAACTTATGAAGGGTCTCTCAGATTAAAATCATTACAACTGTATAAAGTCTTTTCTTCAGCTCTTGCTCACAGTTATTTCTGCCCTTTACTTGGTTAGCTTTTATCTTTGTTTTCTACAAAACAGTTTGCAGAGCCAGAATTACGTTAAACCCCATTAATGACTATCTAGAGCAGTTAGCCTGTTGGAATGAGTTCAGCATTGGAATGCACTGTATTTTACAATCATTAAGAGCTGGCATGTAAGAAATTATTCTCCATGGAACTGAGTTTCTCTTGGCAGCTTGCCTAGCTACTCCAGCACCTCACAGCAGAAAGAAACCATCTCAGCTTGATACTCTCCATGGATGCTTCCTGCGCACACTGAGGGCATGCATACACTGTGGTGTTGTGTGGTAGTATCCTAGCTAGATTTCAGTGAGAATCTTTAGAAGTAGCAAACGGTAGAGTTGCAGTCTTCTTTTGCACACAGTGGTTTCTCTGGCTTAAGAAACTGTGCAGTGTTGGCAAGTACCATGCAAACACACAAATGTACCAGGAGCATCCACTTAGTTTAAAGCAAAGAGCAGATATAACTTCATATCATGGCACAGGACACAGTCGTCTGTGCAGACAAGCCCTTGATTGTGATAACAGCTGTGCTGAGGACAGAAAATGTTAATTGCTAGATGCTTTGTGTGTTGAGTCAATGACTGAGGAGGGAGTGAAGAGAGAAAAGTTGCGTGCCAGGCCACGCGGTCCGGAGGGCGAACCACCCAGCTCACAGTGGAGAGAGGGCATGAGCCCTGTGAGCCGTATGCTCTTTGTTATATAGTACCATGATTTCCACAGAGGGATGGGAGATTGCTGCCAGCTCTAGTTTAGCAACATCTGAGCATTACAGTTTTGATATTATAGAATAGAATAGAATAGAACAGAATAGAATAGAATAGAATAGTTCAGTTGGAAGGGGCCTGCAACGATCATTTAGTCCAAGTGAAAGATTTATGGATTTGAACTCTCTTGGACTAGGAGGATGCTGAACCAAGATGTTGTCTCTTGTGTGTGTACTCTCATCGCTAAGCTGCCCCGGTGCCCCTGGCCGCAAGTTCCCTGACGGAGGTGGTGGGATGTGTCCAGGCTATGAGGGCCTGCCCTGCCACCCCCGCAGCTCCTGGCCGCCAGCGAGCTCCTGGTCCTGTGGCAGCCTGACACCTGGGCTGTTTTAAAGGCAATTTGTAGACCTGCATTCATTACAGGGTTAACCTCATTACCCCCAAATGTGACAAAGCACAGAGAGCTCAGAGGCAGGGTGTCTCCACCTCACGGAGGCTACGTGCCTCCTTTTGCACACTGCAGCAGATTGGAGTGTGTGCAAATCCAGGTATTTTGGGAGATTTCAGGTTCAACTGTGGATGTACCTGATGAGTGTAGATACTTCCAGGATTAGGCTGCAGTTGGATAGGTGATGAACAGTTTAGGACTTAGGTAGTTTTTAGCCTTTTTCTATCTTCTCTGTGTTTCTATTTGGTTTTGTTTTTCATTTGTTTGTTTGTTTATTTTTTAATCTATCCCTTACAATTTCCATCTTCAAACAATGAGGAGAAAGGGGAGAAGTTGTCTGAGTCATAATTAACAAGTTAATCTGCTCTTAAGTGTGCTGCAGCTATGTCTTTTTCATTCTCTCTTTGATGTTTCATTAACTAATTATTGGAACATATGACAATATTTGTTTTCACATTATCTAATTTGATTAGCAGTAAATTATCCTTCAACATTTTCATTGCTGACAGAGGTCTGAACAAAAGCATGCTGGAACCAGTCCAGACACTACTGGAAGTGGGTGGAGTTAGAGGCAATACATTTCCCTTCAGCCAAAATGCTCCAGGGTGAATATTTTTATCTGATGTGTAACGTTAAATAGTCTGTTATCTTCCTGCTCCCTTTTCTAATATACCCTTAAGACCACCAGTGTACATAACCCATTAACTGGCAAAACAGAACTATCTCTTGTTACCCTTTCATCAATGTATATATGAAAAAGATTAACGTTGTTCGTACTTCAGCTGTTTTAGTCTTTTTTTTTTTTTATGTAGTTAGTTAGAGCACTGCTCTGATTTTTGTCCAGCAAACACTTACAAATATATCAGCTGCTTTTGCTTTGGACTTTAAAATCTAGGTAGAAAGATTTTTCCAAACTTCAGAAAATGCTTCATTTTTCAAAACTTTTCTCAGTCTGTAGTGAAAGTAAGATGATCTGACAATGCCTGCAAACCACAAACTTGGAAGTAGACAGTAGTAACATGATGCAGAATTCTCCTTAGTCAGGATTAGTGCATTAACTGTCTGGCTACTCTACTGTTGGATCAGTTCTGCTTGGACTAAACACAAAAAGATTTGAATGTCTTCTACATCTGTCTCATTTCAAAGAATAATCATTTATATAAAGTAGACCACCATCATTAGTTAAGAATGAGGCTAAGGGCTCAGTTCATTTATCTGAGGTACATTTTCAAGGCCATCTGAGCTAAATTAGCATATCATAGGTGGTGGGGCTGACAGGTTATAATACAGGACTTGGAAGAGTCTCACAGTCTTTTGGAATGGCATCTAAAAGCTAGGTGGGAGACCTGTAACTTTAAATTACTGCCTTGATATATGAAAGGAGGGATGGAGGGGATGTCGGTGCAGCAGGTAAGGTGCACTCCCAATCCTTTTTAGTGGTCTTAATCCTTCAGGATTGGATCCTGTCAATATCTCTGAGGGACTGCCGTATTTTTATGGTGCTTTTCCCATGCTCTCTGGAATAGGGAAAGCTTTCCCAATTACCAATAGGTGTGTAAAATATTTCTTACTTTCCCGAGGACAGGAATGTCAGCTGCCTATCCAGTGCCTGGGGTGTGAATTCTGTTTATCTTTGGACGCTTTGCAAATGATGCTTGGGATTTTTTTTTTTTTTAAGATGTTTCTAGTGCTCTGACATTAACCTGTCACACCCCCAGGATAGAAATGCTTTTCTGTTATTCAGTTACCTTGAAATCACTCTTAACTCAAACTAATTCAAGGTAAAATGCATCTTAAAAGCGTTAAGCTCACAATAGCTGAATAGACAGACTTACTACAAGTATTTATAAAAGTCAGAGGTGATGGAATGAAAATTCTCACTCCTTTATCCATGTGACTTCCTAAAGACTTTTCTAACATCCATTTCATCAAGAATTTTTTCTTTCTGCAAGCCTTAGATCTCCAATTGTGTCCAATAAAGAACTTCTCCAAAGCATGCCAGCTCTTACTTTTAAAAAAAACCAAACAAACCACTATAATACAATCTCATTCTTTAAATCCATTCAGGTAAATTTAATCTTTCTCCATGAAACCTTTTAATTTCTTTCTTATTCATAAGACAGTCTTACCATTCCTCTTAAATAAAGTAGTGTCAATTCCTACCCTTGTAGACAATATTTTTGTAAGACCAGATGTCATTTGCTGTGCGTGACTGATCAATTAACAGCCTTTTGTCTCAGAGGGATCAGTTGCCTTCTTTGATAACTCAAGATACGCCTTTCAGTGTGAAGTGTCTTTTCTGCTGAATCTTATATTTTATACTAACCTGTACTTTAATGAAAATAGTTGACACAGAAATCTAAATGGGTGAATGGATGTAGCTCATTAATGGATTTTAATTAAAAACAGGCATGATGGCAGGTAACTTCTTCAGAATGACAACAGGCTTGAGGTGATTAATCTGCAGAATTTTCTTTTAAGGCTACTGTAAAAGGCCTTTAATTTCTTTGTGTCATTCCCTCTTTCCACTTACTAGTACTGTGCTTCTGAAAAGAACATCAGGAATTCTACAGAAAGAGCCTTAAATAAGGAATACCTGGAGTTTGGGAGGAAGGGGCTTTCTTTGGGTAAGGAATCTTAGGTAAAAAAGGTCTCTGCCTATGAGCAAGAATTTTGTCCAAGGATTGCTTTGTACTTCTCTACACGGGGATTCTGCACTGAGTTTTAAGAGTTTGACAATCTAAATCATAACTGAAGGAGCACTGAAACCACAATGAGGATTAGTTCAATCAGTACAGGCATGATTTCAGACTAGAGATTAATTTTCACTGTCCTATCCTGCAGCTGTGGAAACAGATCCAAAATCATGGAATCCTGCCCTGCAGTTATTACTTGGGAATCAATACATTCTTTTTGATCAAGCACTTGTTATAGAGAAGCCAGCTACCCCTCTGATTTTTTCTGGTTTGGAGGTGAGCAGTCAAAAAGAGCCACTCTGATCCTCCTTTTGTTCATAACAGAGAGAATTTATGGGTAGGTGCAGTATTCACCAGAAAAGGCTCTCACGCTCTGTAACTTGGATACTTATAATTCAAGGGTGGATATTTACCTGACCCAGTGTTTGATGTCTTTATTGGTATTTTGTCTTTTCCTCATTTCTTATGCATGACTAGCTGTAAACCCTGATTTTATACATTGTTTGTTGAGGGTTTTTTTGTGATGATTCTCTTCCCACTGACTTAAAAAATTGTTGTAGTTAGATTGCTTTTGGTTCAGGATTCCCAAATGATGCCAAGTGCTTGAAAAATAAGCCTCCTGCAAAGGATTTCGTTTAAGTCACCAGAGTCAGAGATAAGAACACTGATGAGAAGAGGTCCACTGGTTAGACCGGTGCAGACATCAGCCTGTTGGTGTCCAGAAGTCATCTGTGTCCTGAAGAAGTCTGTGTCCTGATCACAAATGACTCTGGAGAGAGGTCCCCAGAGACCAGTTTTCTGTTTTATATGGTAAAATAATAGATTCTGGTTTCCAAATATATTGAAAGCAACTGATCCATACTATGGGTCAAAAATTGGTTTGGCTGTTCTTGACACTTGGAGAGGATAGATTTTAAAATGATTTAACAACTAATATGAAATGGTACAATTGAAGTCTATTTTAAAATCAGTACCCATATGTACCTCTATGTTTGATGTTTCTATAAAAGTATTTCAAGAATTATTTCATGTTTTATTGGTTTTATTTCCTTGGGCAGGGAGAAACAGCTTGAGATTTTGTACCTTTCTGTAGAGTCAGGCCCGCTGCTTCTGTTTCTTTAGTGAATAATTTTTCTACAGGAAAAATGATCAGATTTCTTCAATCAATTTAGATGTGTTTTGTCCCTTTGCCTCACCTACCTTGGTATGTGTGCTACTTTGGTACGTGTGTCTGAATAATTTTTCTCTCTGGTATTTACTTACTTGGTATTAAATACTGGATATTTCATTCTACTATTTTCTTTTTCACTTTAATCTGTGAGAAGACAGCAACCTGGAAAGATTTAAGGTTGACTATGACTTGTGCAGGGATAGTGGTCTAGGGAAGGGGAAATTGTGTTCAGTGGAAGAGGCTCTTTCCTTTATTGATGGAGGCACATCCTATTGCGGTTATCCAGCTATGATCATTCGAGTTACTCAAACATTACATTGTGGCCTCCTGAAAAACAGATGAATAAGGCTTTGGCATTTGTTCTCTTCCCAGGGTAGAGAAACTATGCCCCAGCCCCACTCATGGACAAGGCCGGCCAGCTTTCTGCTGTCACGGTCAATCCTCATAACCCTAGTACGGCTGCGTTGCTTTTGTCGAGGCAGGGCCTGCATCACCTCTGGTTGAAAGTGGTGACCCTGGCTCCTGAAACTTTATAACTTTCAGCCTTGGAGGGAAGGGATTTTTCTTGCTCTGATAGTACAACATTACATTATGCTTTGTCTTATTTACTTGCTGGCATAGTGATTTTGTTCTTCAAAAATATCCACATTTGTCGAAGCCTTTTAATTATTTTAGATCTTTTTCTAAATTCACATAATTAATTTGTACTCTGCTACCAATCATTTAGTAAACAAACTAGCAAAATATCATAATTTAGTTGATACATACATACATACACTTTCCATTTTGAAGGTCTTCCCTGTCTTGATTTGTTGGTAGAGGACTACTTCAGTATGCAGCCATGAAACGCATGGAGCCAGGGTTATTCTTTCCACTTGAAAATAAGAAGTTTTGATACAGTTTCTGGAGCTAGGAGACTGCTTAATTTTCTTCATCACTGCTCTTTATGTCACACATCATAACCATAATCTGTTTATCTAAGGGCTAATTAGGTTTTCATTAGCAACTCCAGTGTATCACTTTATCAGCAACAATGTATGCACTCGACATGTAGAGTGTCTTCTATATAAATTGCTTTAGCAATATTGTATATTACTGAGGTATGCTATTATAATGTTAAGCATTACATGCCAGATAAATTGAAACTCTGAGGAATACAAATGTGTACTTTGTCTAGACATTTTTATTCAAGTTTATACTTGGGAACTGAAATAGGGAACACTCTGCTAGGTTTCCTTTGTATCTCTATGTGTTTGTATGTATATAGGACAGTGCACACACACACACACACACACACACACACACACCCCTACAAATTAAGTTTTACCACGATTATCTTAAAGTCTTAAAGCACAAGAATCCCAAAGATTAGGACAAAGGATTTTTCTGAATTTGTGGATGGGACCTGGAGAACAGTGAAACTGTGACTTGTTCACAGTGTAGAAATAGGCAGTTTTATTAAAGAAAAACAAATTGAAAAAAAATCCCTATTATATAAAAAGAAGGAACTGTGACTTGTTCACTTTGCACCACAAACACAAAACCTTCCTTAGGATACATTCTTGGTGCTACGTAAACCTGTAAGAGATGACAGGAACTGACAAGAGAGATGGTTATTGCATTGTAGCAAGGAGATGTAGAGTCGGAACAAAAGAAGCAAGAAAGAGAGTAAAAGGAGGATTCTGGATCCTGAGTTTTCTGGCAGAATTTGAATTCTCTTGGGTCTAGAGGCAGAAAATTAGTCTTTGAGAGGCAGTGACATTTTATACTTGGGAACTGAAATAGGGAACACTCTGCTAGGTTTCCTTTGTATCTCTATGTGTTTGTATGTATATAGGACAGTGCACACACACACACACACACACACACACACACACACCCCTACAAATTAAGTTTTACCACGATTATCTTAAAGTCTTAAAGCACAAGAATCCCAAAGATTAGGACAAAGGATTTTTCTGAATTTGTGGATGGGACCTGGAGAACAGTGAAACTGTGACTTGTTCACAGTGTAGAAATAGGCAGTTTTATTAAAGAAAAACAAATTGAAAAAAAATCCCTATTATATAAAAAGAAGGAACTGTGACTTGTTCACTTTGCACCACAAACACAAAACCTTCCTTAGGATACATTCTTGGTGCTACGTAAACCTGTAAGAGATGACAGGAACTGACAAGAGAGATGGTTATTGCATTGTAGCAAGGAGATGTAGAGTCGGAACAAAAGAAGCAAGAAAGAGAGTAAAAGGAGGATTCTGGATTCTGAGTTTTCTGGCAGAATTTGAATTCTCTTGGGTCTAGAGGCAGAAAATTAGTCTTTGAGAGGCAGTGACATGGTAAACTTCCTCAAGTGTTTTGGGATTTGGCAGGAAAAGAAGTATTGGAGATGCAGGTAGTTTTAGGCGAGAGGAAATGTCATTACAGATTGAAGACTTCAGCAGAGATGGCATCAAATCTGTAGTATGAGCAGGCAACTGTACCAAAATGAGAAACCACCTTGCTGATACTTTTTAGTGAAGGGGGAAGTAAAAAAAAAAGAAAAAAAAAGAAGTTAGAAGATTAAAAAGTATTCTAACAATATTACAGCAAAGATAAACTGGAGGGCAACATCTAGGAAAAAGAAAGGATTTGGGTTGGTGGTGGGACTTCTTTTCTGCTACTGAACTGTACGCTTGTGAAGACGTACTGTATTCCTTATGTTACACCTTCTTATGCTGCACAAGTTCAAATGACTCATTGTCTAATACACTGAAAGAAAAAGACAAAATGACCAGTAGCAATGATACATCTGTGCAGCACTCATAAGGTTATCAAAGCATTTTATTTTCATGGAATCCCTACAAGGGAGCTAATATTTTCCTGAGGGAAAGAAATTGAGCTGGACAATAGCCTTCTTGGCAAACAGTCATATGACAGAGAGCTGACCTGGGGTTACAGTGAAAGCTCTAAAACATCCAGTTGACAATATTGTCCAAAGATGTGTGTGTTGTATACTACTAAGAGTATAACATATATTTCTCAAGATTAATATGGAGTTGTATTGTAACATTTCTCAATAACAAAATGAAATATATTGCTAATGCACTAACAGCCAAAGTAGAATAAAATAAATATGCATGAAAAGGTAGTTAGCTGAATGTGAATCGGCTGCATGGCACTAAAGCTTTAGACTCAAAGGTCTGATAGTCACATTTTATGGATTTCACTTCCAGTAAATCATTCTGCTTACTGCTGTGGCTTTTTCTGCTGCCAGGTGGTAGGTTTCCTAGTAGTGTCTGAAGAGCGAAAATAACTACAAAGGCATTTAGTGTAGAAATAGACAGTTTTATTAAAGAAGAACAAAATGAAAAAAAATCCCTATTATATATAAAGAAGGAACAGGTAATACCTGAGTAAAAGGAAGAAAAATGAAATATTTAAATAAAATGTATTCATTAACTAAAAAAAATTAAATACTAGAAGTGAATATAAGCTAGTTTAATAAAATGAAAGAATTTGCAAAAATTTAAGCCTTTGTCTTGGATTCTGTTTGGCTATGATTGTCAGTTAAAAAAAAAAAAAAAAAAAGAAACCAAAAAACAAATAGAAGTATTGACATGAGTCAAGGTTCTACACACATTATTCTGTTTCTGGAGAGTTTGTGAATATCAATCTGTTATTCCATAATTTAATAGTTCTGTCTTTTTAATGCTCTATTACATTTCATTATTATTTAATTTTGTTACCTCTTTTGGACTAAATTATTTTTCCTCCAGTGATCAGTAAAAATATATCTGCATTATTCATGGATTTTTTTTTTTTTTTTCATTTTCTGTGTTTAACTCTTATTTGCACACAAAAATCCTAAAGCTTTTGTCTGGGCTACAGCAATGAACTTTAAATCCTAGTTTTGTAAAGTTGTGGCCCTACTAACTCAAATCACATTTGTTAAATATTTGCAAAATCTAGTACTCTTCCAAAGTAATTTGTTGAGATTTCTTCATCCTGCAATCATTTTCCTGTTATTCTCACATCAGAAAAGGTGCCATTCACCAAAAGCTGTGTTTACTTGTGGAGAGGAAAAAATATTGCAGCTTTCTGCTGATACTTGGTTAACTTAGAAGGAAAATATCTTTGAAAGACTATTCTGGAAAATTAACTTTCTACTTGTTACGGGTGTTGCTTCTACTGCTGTCACCATTGCTACAGTCATGCCATATAAAATACTCCTTTTCTGCTGGATACATAAAATTATAAGTTCAGAACACGGCAAGTTCATTTTTATAACTGTGACTGGTAACCAAGGTCTTTGCTGGAGGCATTTCACTCTGTAGTGATAGAGTTTGTTGACAAATTGTGTCTTTTTCCCAAATGCTGCCAGTAAACTACTCCATACCACGGTACAGTGTCCATGCTGTCTTTGTTCAGCTCATCAGGAAAGTATCTCTCCTCACCCTACTCCCTTGAGGAGTGGAAATCTCCCCTTTCTCTCCATGTGAAGTTGGAAGCATTATACAAACATTATTACAGTTCTGGTTCCTGACTTATGTATGAAACTACTAGAAAATAATATTCATGTGTCAACTGCTAGACAAAAAGCACGTAGAAGGAATTGTTTGAACTGTAAAGCAGGAGGAGCTGTGTGAAGCCTATGTGCTGAGCACCCAGGTTCCTATCACAAAAGATTCTGGTATCTCTGTTCCTTTACAAGTGTTTAAACAAATTGATAACACTAGTACCACATGTAAACAACTTACCTTGATTGTCCCTTGCTGAAGTTTCTGGAATAGACAAAATTTCCAGGAGTCTTGGTTTTGTAATTTGCAAGTTGTCATGTGTTGTTTTCTGAATGCAAGAAACAAAAGGTGGCAAAATGCAAAGATTTGTTAAAAGTAGCCCTACTTTAAATCAATGCCTCAAGGGCCATCTGCCAGGAGGAGAGCTGTGATGAAACACGAAGTCTGATTATTGTAGTTTTTCCACTGTTACTTTAGGCTTGAGACTAGTGTTATGTTACATTTAATGTATTTCAGAGCTGTGAGATTAGGCAGCTCCTCCTCACGTCCATGTTATCCATACAGCCTCAGGTTACACCTTGATGATTCCTCTTGACAACATGCATCAGCTCTTTGGTGATGTAAGTCTTCTCTGAAAGTGTTAGGTTTTTCCTGCTGGATGGCTGTTACGGGTGCATTATGCTGCTCATGCTCCATACTTATCAGGGTGTTAAATAACCTGTCACCTTTTGGTGCTGATTGCTGTTCACGGCTATAGTGCTTAATTACAGTTTGTGCTGCTATAGGTTAAAAGCTGCGAACAGCAGAGACTAGATTATCTGGTAGCTATTTTGGCCAGCTGATAAATGTGTGGCTGAATTAACTTACTCAAACAAAACTAAATAAATAAACAAATAGTCTAAGAAAACCCATCAACTGTAATCATGATCTTACAATGGGAACTGCAGGCAGCTTAATTATCTTCTATATTATAACCATGAGGCTTATAAATCTTATAAATCTTATAAATCCTATAAATCTTTCAACTGAAGTATAGAAAGGCAAATACTACCACCCTGAGTTACTCTGACTTAGAGGAAGGATCCAGACCAGAAGCACCCAATAACATGAATGAAAATACCATACAACCGGGCTGAGCCTATCATTCTATTAATAGTTATATATGCCTGCATTAACATGAATCATCAAGGAAAAGAAATCCATTTGTAAAAATTTCACCCAAGCAAATATTGTCTTCCAAAGACTGAAAGGTAATGCAAGTCTTCATCTAAAACATAAGGCATGAATTCAGACGGCTGTGTTCTGAAGCATACATGATCGTGCCAGAGAACTTTGGAAATATTTCAGAAAGGTCAAAACAAGATTCTTTGCCTTTTAGTAAATAATGTGGGATTTTCTGTTCTGTGGGAAATTAAAAAAAAAGTCTGTTTTATTTGAATCTTCAAACATCTATTTTCTACACAACGCTCTGCAGAAAAGAGCTTCAGTTTTCACAGGAGTCCTTAACTTTATCTAAAATACTGGCGTGGAAACTAATGGAAGAAAAAAAAAGTTGTTGTTCTCTAGTGTCTCCCTGGAAATAATGTTTTGTATTCCCATTCTGACTATTGACTTGCAGAACAGTATTGTACTAGCCCCTATAGAAATATATAGTCCCTGTCAAAAAAATGTTTACAGTCTAGAACAAGAAGTACCTTATTGCACATTTTAGTGTATGCATGATGTCCTGTCAGAGATCTGGTAGAATTCCTCTGGTTATGAGGCAAATTCTTGGGCTGCACCCTCTAATCCACTCTTAATAGGAAGTGCACTAGATATTTTCTGCAGACTAAATGCACCTTTACAAAATTTGAAGCATGAGGCTATAGTGTGCACTTACAGCTTGTCTTGCAAGGGAATGGTAAACAAAAGCTGACATTACGTGGCCATTACAAAAAGGGCTCATTCAGATAACCACAGTTACCGTGAAAGATCTACATCTTCATTACTTACAATAATTTAGGGGAGGAGTGTATAGGAAGATGGTAGAGGCTGAATTCTTTGCAGGATTTTTATTCAGCACCCATAAATTACAGTTTGCCTTCATAGAATCATAGAATCATAGAATCATTAAGGTTGGAAGAGACCTCCAAGATCATCGAGGCCAACCGTCAACCCAACACCACCATGCCCACTAAACCATGTCCCTAAGCGCCTCAGCTACACATCTTTTAAATACTTCCAGGGATGGTGACTCAACCACTTCCCTGGGCAGTCTCTTCCAATGTTTAACCACTCTTTCAGTAAAGACATTTTTCCTCATGTCCAATCTGAACCTCCCCTGGTACAACTTGAGGCCATTTCCTCTCGTCCTTTCGCCAGTTACTTGGGAGAAGAGACCGACACCCACCTTGCTACAACCTCCTTTCAGGGAGCTGTAGAGAGCAATACGCTCTCCCCTCAGCCTCCCTTTCTCCAGGTTAAACAACCCCAGTTCCCTCAGCCGCTCCTCATAAGACTTGTTCTCCAGACCCCTTACTAACCTCGTTGCCCTTCTCTGGACATGCTCCAACATCTCAATGTCCTTCTTGTAGTGAGGGGCCCAAAACTGAACACAGCATTCAAGGCGTGGCCTCACCAGTGCCCAGTACAGGGGCATGATCACTTCCCTCCTCCTGCTGGCCACACTGTTTCTGATACAGGCCAGGATGCCATTGGCCTTCTTGGCCACCTGGGCACACTGCCGGCTCATGTTCAGCCGGCTGTCAACCAGCACCCCCAGGTCCTTTTCCGACAGGCAGCTTTCCAGCCACTCTTCCCCAAGCCTGTAGCACTGCATGGGGTTGTTGTGGCCAAAGTGCAGGACCCGGCACTTGGCCTTGTTGAACCTCATACAGTTGGCCTCGGCCCATCGATCCAGCCTGTCCAGGTCCCTCTGCAGAGCCTTCCTACCCTCGAGCAGATCAACACTGCCGCCCAACTTGGTGTCATCTGCAAACTTACTGAGGCTGCACTCGATCCCCTCGTCCAGATCATTGATAAAGATATTGAACAAGACCAGCCCCAAAACTGAGCCCTGGGGAACACCGCTCGTGACTGGCCGCCAACTGGATTGAACTGCATTCACCACAAGGAGTGTCCTAGTAGTGTACTACCTCCTTGATTATAAAAATACATCCCTGCCTTCTCCCATGAAAGGTCCCTGTGTCTCTCTATAAAGTTTTTCTGTCTGGATCCTGTTGAATTTCTTTTTTAAAAAAAGGGGATAGTTATTTTCCCATCTCTAATGAACCCCTTAGCACAGTCATTATTGATCATAAGTGGAATGTTAAATTTAACTTCTCTCCTTTGTGGAGATGTTCTGATAGACAGATGTTTAGATGCTTTGTCAGAAAAAGAGTATTCATTTACATGTAGACATGTGTGATAATTTCAGCTGTAACAACCTCACGGTGTTCATGAGAATTCATAAGTTTTGCATATGTTCCTTAAATCTTCCCTAGACTCAGATGACTTCAGTACGGATGTTTGCCGCTTGAAAGCTAAGCTCATGCTTAGATGTATTTCCAGTTCAGGGCCTTAGTTAAGATACAGCAAAAGAGTGTAATAAATAAATGGAGCAAGGATGAGGAGTTTTAATCATTTATTGATTGTATGAAACTTGAGCTATTTTTCATTGCAATTCTGTGTGCATAAAGCTTGTGTTTAGCAGAGAAAGATACTCCTGACAGAGAAATCATTCATTGTTAGCCAAACAGTACTTGCAAACTCTTTAATATTTACTTGTTGGGGAATACTTTTCCATGAAATATTTCTTAATATTGGTGTTTTTTCAACAGTCATTATTCTGGGTTTTGTTGTGTGTTTTTTTTTTTTAAATCTCATATTTATTTAATTATATTAAATTAAAATTCATTTCATAAGCATGAAAACATCTCATACATTGGCTTCCAACAAATAATATTATCTAAATATAATTAGAAATTACTGGTATTCCAAAGTGACTATTTGTATGATTTCCTTGAAGATTGAACATCTTTTAAACTCAGTAGTATATTTTGTACAATGTCATTATCCACATTAAGTTTTGATATTTAACATGAAAGTAAAATCTCAATTGCTCTCTATAGGCACCTCTGAAATGAACAGTTTGCTTCATGTTACCAAGGAAACAGATCCTTGCAAAGATGTAAGGCCACTTTGATGTCATTGTAAACCACTAAAGTGGAAATCTTTAACGTTTGTCAACCTCTTGAGAGTAAGCGGTTTGCTCTAATCAAAATGAATATAAAATTATTCTGAGCATGTAGAAATGCAGTATTCTTGAAGCAAGCATGCTCACTAGTAACGGCACATCTTTTTCTCACAATGATTCAGGACCAAAAATAAATCTGATAACACTTTATTGAAAGACGCATGGATATCTAACCTTACATATTCCTGAGCTTTTTTGTTCCTGAAAATTTAAAATGACACATGTATAACAAGCTAAAAACAGTATATTATTCAGTTCAGTTGCATATTGTGAATTGCTCAAGGGGATGAAATATGTGGTTTTTTTGAAACTGTCTAAGAGTAAAATGGTTGGAACACAGAGGGGGGAAAAAACCCAACCAATAACTACTGCTGTTCAGGGCTACTCTGTGAATCTGTAGAACAAGCTAAGTCCCTTTGTACCAAATGGCCTCACAGGCATTCATGCTTAGGGAATGAAATGATTGAGTAAATCACAAAAACAGTAGAAAAGATCTACAGGGGAAAAAAGAAAATATCTTATATGAAATATAAAGCCATGTTGCTGTGAATATGGAAGGTCAATTTCTGTTTATCTTTCCTATAGGAGTTCAATACAATAATAATAAAATCCTAGACTAAGACAGCTAGCTGTTTAATGCTTCTAAAAATAATTCTCTGGCTACAGTAGCTAGAAGGAGGTACCAATACACATATGTTAAGGCACCATTTTGCCATTGGAAATGTGGACTGTAGAAATAAAGGAAAATGTTTGAAAAATCAGCATCACTTTTTGACATTTCATCAAGCCCCAGAATCTTTCTGCTTGACTACGCTGCTCTTAATGGAAACAGCTGGATTCATGAGGAGGAGGAGGAGAGCAACAAAGTTGAAAAGTACTTTCAGGGAATGGGGAAAGGAGGAAAAAGGAAAGTAAGAGAAAGAAAATGGAAGCAAGTTGCAAGGAAGAGCAGTGGAAACAATGAAAACAGATGAGGCTTTAGAAGACATAACCTGAAACCATCAGCTGTAGAAAGCTGGGAGACAAGGGGTGCATCTACAGATGAGACACGCATAAGAACCAAGCAGTATTAGAGGTGAAGTAAATAAAAGATACCAAGAACTGATGGGAGTGGAGTGCTCTTGCTTACCAAGACAGTATGGCTGATCATATGTGGTTGGTTTTGTCCATTGTCACCTGCTCCCTTCACTTGTTTATTTTGTTGAATGTAATGTAAAGATAGGACAGTTAGACACTTATCCCTTTGTTAAGTAAATTTTGCTAAATCAACACCTGAATACCTGAGTATGTTTGTGTAGCTCATAATATAATTAGGAGACTGTATGGTTTTGGTTAAGTAATATGTTTACATCCCTTCAATACCATCAGCAGTATTTGGGTCACTGTATGTATTATTATCACAGTCTGACCTTACAGATATGTTAATGTTAGTATCAATACTGCTTAACTTCCTTAACTTTTTATGAGAGCACTGACTATTAAGAACACTTATTACCTCATTTAGACATACTCCAAAAGCACTAGAATGTTAATCATATGCCCTCTTATGTTAAAGATAAATAATTACATATATGTTTCCTTTATACTCTTACATCTGCTATAGCCTCCTGACAAGTCCAAGTAAATGACTTGTTACTTTCTGATTGATTTCTTTTTGTCAGTTGGAACAGCCATTATTGTCTAGAGCCATAATATAAGAAACAAAGTCATGACTCTACACAAGAGGTCTATAAATCTCATTTTAGCCACATATAATTACACATGTATGATGTATTTCTATGGGACAAAGGAAAATACTGCTGCCACTCGGTGCTGTTAAAATAGCATTTTAAATACTGTGTATATGATCACTTCAGTTCAAGAGGCACAGGAAGTCTGTGTTAAAATACGTTGGAAGATCTCAGTTTGGTTAGCCAATAAAAAGCAGTGCTCCAAAGACTTATATTTATTCTTTATAGAAAAATTGGGAGTCAAAGAGAAATGACAAAGAAGGAGAAGAAATATATATTTTGTAGGGCAATGATGTGTCCTGGTTTTGGCTGGGATAGAGTTAATTTTCTTGCTAGTAGCTGAAGTAGCTAGAAGGAGGTACCAATACACATATGTTAAGGCACCATTTTGCCATTGGAAATGTGGACTGTAGAAATAAAGGAAAGTTATTTCCTTTATAGGTATAGTGCTGTCATTTGGATTTAGGATGAGAATAATGTTGATAACACACCGATGTTTTAGTTGTTGCTGAGCAGTGCTTACACTAGTCAAGGACTTTCCAGCTTCTCAAGCCCTGCCAGCGAGAAGCTGGGAGGGGGCACAGCCAGGACAGCTGACCCAAACTGGCCAAAGGGATACTCTGTACCATATGATGTCATGCTCAGTATATAAACTGGGGGGAGTTGG
>NW_008824243.1:6632495-6637769 GCF_000699105.1 Pygoscelis adeliae
TGATAAAATTATTGGTCATGAGACTAATCTGGTATTTGTACTTGGCATTGCTGTCATCTCCGTACCTCAGGAGCCACCTCTTGGAAACCATTAATAATTACACTCTTTACCTTTTCTTCTCAGGGTACCAATCTATGGGGGAGACGGGGGGGATATTTTGCCCCGCTCCTTCACCTTCCCTTTCTCCTTCAGGCTAGCTACAACAGCTCTTGAGAATTTTGAATATTGTGATGTTCAAACCAGCATGTTCCTATTGCTATGTCTCCTGAATGTGGTTCCAGTCTTGTTTAATGTTAAACAACTATTTAAGAATACCATCCAGAGATCAACCCCTGCAACACAGACTGCGGTTACTCCAACCCAACAAAACATAAAACCGGGAAGGAACTATTGATTAAAAAAAAATCTTAGGCTGTAAATGAAAAGAATATTCCAATATCAAAGGAAAAAAGTTCTAAGATAGCCTTCCTAGAGGCACAGTGGGAGCGAATAGCTGATGAATTTTACAGTGTATCTTGGTAAGTTTCTTAACTGGATTGTCTACAACTGCAAGGAATCCTCTTTGACCTGTGAAATCACTTTCAGCTTTTTATTCCTATTTAATATAAGAATCTGATTGGAAGGTGTGCCAGAACATCGATGGGTGATCAATAACAATCACTTAAGAAATGCAGGCTTTATAAATGCACACACACACACAAAAAAAGTCTGCAATATCTGCTGCCTGTGCATCAGATATACATACGCTGAGCTGTATGCATAAAAATATAAATTCCATCTTGCAAATGCACATAAGCACCATGAGACTAATATGTACAGAATTTTAAATACATAAATATTGGCTGGGGCTTACCCCAGTTGTAGCTGTTTAAAAATTAGATGTCTAGTCTAAGTCTTGGGTCCCTCTGTACTCAGTGCAGGCAGCCCTGGCAGCTTATTCATCCCACCTGCCTTATACACCTATTTTAGGGTGAGGTGAATTCTTTTCTCTTTATCCCAACCACAGCCTTAGCTGGCTGGCTTAAATTAAATATGTAATTTTAATTAGTGTCATAAATTCATAATTTCCCTCTGGAAACTGTAAAAAGAACTTTTGAAAATCCCACACAACATTTAGTGGCAGTAGTATATTTTTAGTAAAGGTTACTCAGCTAGGTGTTCAGTTAATATCCACAGCGAGACACAGCAAATGACAGTCAAGAAAGCTCTGCAATGAATTAAAGATTTCAGCTGTGTGGGACAGTGAGGGGACTGACTTACAACTCCATACTACCTGGTGCAGGCAGCATGTTGGCAGCATCCACAGAGCAGCTGAAAACTTTCTGCTAATAAAGATGCAGCCCAACATAAATCCCTAAATAGCTTCCCACAAGTCAGCAGGCAGTTGACCACCTACTCTAATTAGCAGATTCTCTTGTAACGTGAAGTGTATCACATGCATCTGTGCTAATGAGGAGTGGCTGGAAGAACTTGCTCCTATAGGAATGACAACTAGATATGAGCCGCATATCCAAAGTTCATGTTTCCCCATAATTCTCAGGGAAGGAGCGCACAAGTGCTAGGATCAATGCTTACAGCTCCGCTTCTATTCTGACAATAAAAATGCCTCCAGCCAGAGATGATACATGTGCACCTGACTATGATACAAGGTAGTTCATAATGATGTATAAAGGCACTTCTCCCCTTGGCTGACTATACAAACAGTCAGTGTATTCTGTAGGGGGAGTACTGGTGATAATAAAGGGAAGACAACACTCGGCATGGCTTGTTTGCAGAGGAATTCCATTCGTATCATGTGTCAGTCACCAGCCAGTACTTTTTGCTAAATATATATTGCAGACAGTGTTCAGCTTGCACAGAGTATAGGTAAAGATGGTGAAACGTGTATCAGTCAGAGCCTTTTGAAGCTGTGCTCTGAAATGAAATTTAAAGAAACAAGATATTCTGATTTCTATGTACATACATGTATAGCCATGCCATGAATGTGTGTAGGTAAACTACCTCTCAAAAGGAGCCCCATCCTGTGTTCCTCGGTGTTTTCTGGGTTTTGATCTTGCTTTGCACTGCAATGCTGTCCTTTTGGGGCAGGGAGCCTGTGACACATTCTGTTCCTTGTTTTATCTGCTTTGTGCCAGTTTGCAAATGAGTGATAAAACTTTTGCTAGTTAGGGGCAGACTCTCACCATACTGAAATCTCTCATTGGTATAAGGCTGCCACTATTTGTTTTTCCTCCATCTTGGCTCTTTCTCCTCCTATAAAAGGTTTGGACAGGGAAAGTTCAAACACATCGGAGTTCCAAAGATCCCTTTTTGGCGTCAGGTCTCCCAGCAGCTACCACTGCCAATAGCATTTCAGCCACTGTTTATAACACCCTCTCTGAAGCTCATACTGGTGGTTTTCAACCTGGAGTTTGTGGACACTACACAGGAGTGTTGTAGACCATTTGGAGGTTCTCTCTTTCCTGGACAGCCCATTTTATTGCTTCTCACATGAAAGTTACTGATCCTCTTTTCCCATTCCTGGAGAGGAAATGCAGAAACTCTGTTTCCAGGTAGAAACTACAGGCTGCTGTGACTCCTGGGTGGCAACACATAAGCATAAATGCTTTCCACTGTGATGAAGAAAACTGGATTTAGGCTCTTTGCTTTCTAAATTCATGTTCTAGGCTGCTCTATACAGGATCATAGAGAAGAGGTAAAAACATGAGGTCATTTAAGTGAAGTAATGCTTGCTGTTGCTTCCTTGTTTGTGTTCTAAACTGCAGATCTGAGCAATCGATTAGTGCTGAAGTGGAACACCATGTTCCAAGTGCTAAAATGAAAACAATCCAAACCTACCTCATTTTAGAGCAACAAACTGTAATTTAAAAGTGAGTGGATCATCTTCTGTTTGTTGTCATTCAGTCCCAGCTCTGCCACACCTGCAACAGCAATGAAGTTCCAGAAATCACTAGTATTTCTAAACTGCCAACACTTAAGTCTGTACATTTTAACTTCAGAAAGCAATGGCAGGTGTTGAGGGACTTGAAGATTTAATGGCTCCATTATTCTCTAGCTAGCAGTGTACTTTGTTTCTAATGTTGTTGGGGTGCAAAATATTTTAACAGATAAGCTATTCCACAATACAGATTTTTCTAGCTGGAAAAACACAAAGCAGAGAATCTCAGTAACATACCAGCAGGATACCATGCCAGCATTTTTGATTCTCTCAGAAAAAAAGAAAAAAAAGAGGAGAACAGGAAAATTCTACTGGAAGTATGAGGTCATATACATTATATTAACCAGGCAAACTTTGTGCTGAAAGACCAGTGTACAGAATGTCATGCAGAAAGAATCAGATGACACTAAGGAATGGAGTAACAGAAAGAGGATAAATTTTAATGAAGCAGCAGTAGCACTAGTAAATTTGAGTAAAGTAGCAATGAAAAACTAGTGCCTTTTGCATGAAGGATTTTTGTTCCAACAAGAATTTCTGATATAAACTTCACCACATGGAAACCTCTTCACATGGAAATAACATAAAAGAGGAAATTTAATGTAATTGGTGACAAAGATCACTTTAAGCTACTGGTATGATGTGAACTAAAAAGGGTCAAATGTAATCATAGCAATCCAGTGAGATACTTCTAGTACAAACAGAGAAACTTAAATGACATGTAAATGTATATAAACTGTCCAGGAATAAAGATAAGCTAAAAACACCCAGAAGGTCTTAAAAAGATTAGATGGGTTCATAATTTCTTATGGGAGTTGTAGAAAAGAATAAGAATGAAAAAGAAACAAGCAAACAGGAAGACTAGCTTTAAGGTTAAAAGGTGTAAGTTAATGAATTTATAGACTATCATTCTGGAATAACAAATTACTAGATCCAAGGATTAAGGAGATCCCTTCCAGTCATACATTCATATTTTGAGGAAGTTGGAAAATATATCCTCATATGTCAAAGATGACTGCATCTTTATTCAACACTATGTGCACTGCACCCAGAATATGATATGAATATTTTAAGGTATCTGATTATGAATCAAAGACAATTCACGTCTTGTTATTCAGAATGACATAATGAAAGCCTTGGGGCCAAATTGCAATGATTATTTTTAGAAACTATTCCTAGGACGTGGTCTGTTTCTGCTGTAATGTATGAAACAACAGATTTCTACAACAAAGAATGGCTCTGTTCAGCCAGAAGCCTTCTCATTTCACAAGAACTCTCTTCAACTTCTGCAGGTAAGCTTAGACTTGTGAAACTTGTGAGGTTGCACAGGATGCAACAAACAATGGAGAAATGAGAAATTGAGCCTATGGAAGAGCAACTGATTTTACCTATCTCCATAGTGTTTCAATTACATCAAAAATCCTGAATCTTCTTGAAAGATTAGATGTTTCAGCAGTGAAGGTCAATCTTTTATTAAAATCACATTCAATTCACTTTAGTCCAGTTGAATAGAAAAAAGCTACAAATTTAACTAAACTTAACTGTAAAGATAAGTAATTGAGCTATTGAAAATGTTTGGATATTTCAGGAAAAGTTCCCCAGATAATAAAAATAGAAACAGATGAACACCACTAGTCAAGTTTGGTAGACAGCTTTCCTTCAGTGTAAGTTATTTTACAAAGGTCAGCATTCGACAAGGATTTGAAGTGAAAGACTAAAATCGTAATAGCCTCATAACAACTCCACCTGTGGTATAAGGTTCAAGATAGGCTTCAGGAATGTATTCCCAATTTCCAGCAGTGCAAGCCACCACCCAGCTTACAGAAAGTTCACTGATTTGAGCACAGACTCATCTCAAGCTCTAGCAACCCAACAGTTATGCTAGGGCCCTGAGAGCACTAAAGGTTGTAATGGCCCTGACCAGCCTCACCTGGGACCTCCTCACACCCTGCCCATGGGCCATATCAGGTCCAGCCCCAGGCTATCAGTCCCTGTCTGAGCTTCCTTTATAGAATAGCTGTATCTCCCGTCCTCTTTCTGGTCCTGTCTCCTTTTGCTCCTGACTGGGTTCCATGATGGACCCTGGCCTTTACCACATCTGGGGCTGTAGAGAGACCCTCTCACCCACACTCAGGTCTGCCTGCTGTGTTCAGGCTTTGCATGACTGTGTCCCAGCACAGCCTGACCTCAGCTTCCAGCCTGGAGGAAGCAGCTGGTTCTTAGAATCATAGAATCATTAAGGTTGGAAGAGACCTCCAAGATCATCGAGTCCAACCGTCAACCCAACACCACCATGCCCACTAAACCATGTCCCTAAGCACCTCAGCTACCCGTCTTTT
>NW_008824243.1:6638457-6652027 GCF_000699105.1 Pygoscelis adeliae
TTGGCCTTGGCCCATCGATCCAGCCTGTCCAGGTCCCTCTGCAGAGCCTTCCTACCCTCAAGCAGATCAACACTCCTGCCCAACTTGGTGTTGTCTGCAAACTTACTGAGGGTGCACTCGATCCCCTCATCCAGATCATTGATAAAGATATTGAACAAGACCGGCCCCAATACTGAGCCCTGGGGAACACCACTCGTGACCGGCCGCCAACTGGATTGAACTCCATTCACCACAAGTCTCTGGGCCCGGCCGTCCAGCCAGTTTTTGACCCAGCGCAGAGTACACCTGTCTAAGCCGTGAGCCGCCAGCTTCTCTAGGAGAATGCTGTGGGAGACGGTGTCAAAGGCTTTACTGAAGTCCAGGTAGACTACATCCACAGCCTTTCCCTCATCCACTAGGCGGGTCACCTGGTCATAGAAGGAGATCAGGTTGGTCAAGCAGGACCTGCCTCTCATGAACCCGTGCTGGCTGGGCCTGATCCCCTGGTTGTCTTGCTGCTCCCTAAGAAGCTGTAGCACAGTGAAACACTTAATTTAAAAAAAACCAAAGCCATTGGAGTTCATGCTGCAAGGAGGAATTACTTCAGCACTGACTTGTGTTAAAACATGGCTCAAATGTTTGGTGGGACAATTGTGGCTCAAGTGCAAACCAGAATTAAGCTGTTGAGTTACAGCTTAGACATTCTGCAAGAAATGTTAATCTCAAGATGTACTTCCCATAAATCCTGGTTTGTTTTGAAGCCTTTTAGAATTGTAAGTAATGCTTTAGTTTTATTTAAGTAATTATTAGATAGTTTGGAGTTGGGGTTAAATTTGTATTCTTTTAATTAAAGAGATAACATTGGTTCATCTTCTAGTTCATGTATCCCCTCACTTAGTACAGGATTGCTTTCTCTGCTGCACAGGTCTGGACTCTCCTTGAGTCTCTCAGCAATTGTACTCAATTTGTCTTTAGAACTCTAATTTTTTTTTATTTGTTTGTACCTCTGACTTATCTTTGGCTTCTACAAGTATTGAGCTATCATCCTCAGTGCCATAGCAAAATCTTATTTCAGACTTAAAACATTCCTGTGAACTGCAACAACTGTAACATTTATAAATGGCTCTGTTTCTACAATAATATCCCAAGGCTGCTAGCGAAGGGTATATGAAATGAGTTGAGTACATGTGTCATGAGGTGGAGACCTCACCTCTAAAAGCCTCAAGATTTTACAGGATACTCTGCCTTTAGTAAGATCACTGAGAAGGTTTTAGTGATTCATCAGAGAGTTTTGACATTTGATATTGAGAAATCCTTCAAAAAACACATTATGAGAAATACTAGGCAGGTGATAGCACAAGACGATAATAACATTACATCGATGAAATTAGTGTCTACATCTGTTTTCTGAGTAAATCATGCTCAGGTCCCAAGTTAGAGTTGAGTGGGGACAAACTGGCTGAAAATAAATCTGTACAGTATAAAAATCATGGTGGGAAGTCAGGGGAAAATTCACTCTGAGCAATGGAGGAAAATACTTTTTGTGTCTCTGCAGTCTTTTTCTCAATACATTATAGTCTTGGTTCTTAGTATGTTCTTAAGTGTTCACTTCTTAGAGTTATTATATACCTAGAGAGCAAATGGATACTAATAAGGACTAGCAATAAAGTCTATGACTAGCCATAGTCACCTTTCATCATTTTGATGCTTGGGAATTGGTACTCTTGACTTGTTTCCTAAGTGGGCTGGCTATTCTGAGCTGACCCATCCTACTGGTCAGGATACTGTGTTAGGTCTCTGCTGATATGAAAGGCACCTGGTTAATAATTAGTGGGGGCATCAGAAGGACTTCACCAAAAGTGAATGTTTGCTTTGTGTTTTTTTCTGTCTCTCACGCTCAGGATGTCCGGTTTTGCGGTTTAAATGACTACCATGAAAGAAAGCGCAAATGACTGCAATGCAGATTCATCAGCACAGTCTTGGTAGAAGGTGAATTAAACTAAAGACTCTGTGCAAGTGCATTTTCTGGGCATTTGTCCTGGTAGGCAGTGTGGTGGCAGTTTGTTTCCTCTAATCTTATTGCTCATCAATTCTCGTGTTTCTAGCAAGAAGACAAGTGAGTTGTGACTGACTTATAGATCTTTAGGGAGGCCTAAAGGTACAACCTTTAATTCCTTTTCAGGTTCAGACATTGTCTTATTGCTTTGAAATGGTTACTGCTGCTGCCTAACAGATTTTAAATAAATTTGCTGACTCCCTGTCTAAGTCTGTTGCTTTTTTGGGAAGCACATTGTTTCCATGGCCACGTCAAACTGTTATCTGTTATTAGAGTAATAGGAGGAAATGGAAAACAATAGTTGCAAGTTTTGGAAGCTGTCACATTCATGTCATCATTAACTTTGATTTATTTATTTTTATTCTGGAAGCATCTCTGTAAAGAGTAGGAAGGAGAAGTCAGAAAAATGTCAGATCCTATCAAAAAAAGAGAAGATTATTAAACAGGAGGAAGGAGATGAAAACAGCAATTTAAATGCCAGCACCAATGACAAGCTTGTTAACCTGCACAGTCCATGTAAAATAAGAACAATTGGGATGGGGGTAGCAGTGGAGGCAGAAGAACCTCGATCAAGTTTTGAAGCAAAAGTACAGAAGGTAAATCTTCACATCTGCAAGTTATACAGGAGCTCTTCTGCGCTCTGTCTACAGATTGGACTGCAATTCACGTGTGCACCTTGGAGCTACCTTTGCTGTCTGAAGTGCTTCATCCAGTGTTTAGTGGTAGTCTAATCCAGCTTCTTTGGGGTTGTCTTGCTTTTTTTAAGTTCTGGGTTGAAATAGCTGTACTTCCAAAAATATTCAAGCTAGCTAGTTTAGAAGTAGCTTCAGGCATGACTACTGAACTGTTGTGACAGGAAACAACTGCAGTATAGGCTTTCCCTAGGGTTGAGATCCCATTTTCTTTACTAGAAAGATTGACATTAACAGCATTCTCAAGGAAGTTTCCTTTTAGACTTTAAAAGTGTCAGACAAATGCTACCTATAAACAAAGTAGTGCTCCAGTGGGAGGAAGAAGCAGAATACCTTCCTCCACCTCACTAGTGTACCATTTTTACTGTCTGCCTTTTCAAAGAGGTGTAATTGAACTGAAGAAACATTTTCAAAGTCTCTGTGAACTGGAGGCTAAAATGATAAGAACTATTTAACATTTAATATACAGGTCAAGCATTTAAAAAAGGTAAAGTGTGCCCATATGATGGCTCAGTAGGAATGTGCTAAGGAAGACTGTTGGATCTGGTTGTCTATTACAAAGCATATAAAAATCCCAGAGCTAAGCCCCAACACAATTGCCTCAATAAGAGTCTTTCCATTAATTTCAATGGGAATTGAATCTATCCTTCTACTCTTTAGGCTAAGCAATGATACCAGTCAATCTTTAAAAATGTGATTTATTCTAAATGCAGCCTGCAGAGTGTCACCATGGACCATTCCTTTGTTCTCAAAATAGTGTGTTTTTTCAGACAGAAAATACATAATCCACAGTCAGTAGAAGTATCGGACTCATGCTTGCATTATTGCTACTCACTTCTAAAGATGTCAGCTTTTAATTGGCCAGAATATGCTACTGAAATGGGCAGCCAGACTCCCTGGTTGTAAGTTGGGATAACATCTGTCTTTTCAACTCGCTTTGGCAAAGGAAGCATGCAGAATTTTTTGTTATTCCAGAAGCCCCTGAAGCATGAAGAACATGAAATTCCAATGAACTGGAACTTCCTTGTTCCACTGATGCTGTGAAAAGTTGATTTCTTTTCTTATCTTTTTTTTTTCTCCGTTGCCCCCCCCTCCGTTTTTTTCTCTTTGGCAATTTTGGTGAAGCTTTTAAAGTTATTTTGAGACAATCTTCTCTTAGTTGTTATACTGGCTAGAAATCCTTCCTCCTTACCTTATTTAAGTTCTTAAAATTAAAGCTTTAATAAAATTGAAAATGATCTTTACTCACCAAGTGATGCTGGTGTGTATGTATGACATACTGAAATTAACATTCAAGCAAGCTGTTTGTATACTTCTTTTGTGTGAGACTTTAGAGACACACAGTATTAGCTTGCTCCTAACATTTAAAGCTAAATAGAAATTTCCTTCCTGAAGTGAAGAAGGGTATCTAATACAAAAGCAGAATGAACATGTTTCTTCAGCAAATACCAGTTCAATTTTGGTGATTTTTTTTAACATAAGATAAACTGAAGGGTTGAACAGGGTGGAAGAGGTGGAGGTAAGATGGTCAGATGTGCAATGAACCCAAAAAAAAGGCAATTGTAAGGGAGCATTGAAAAGAGAAACTAGCTGTGCTGAGGCAGAGTCAATGCCACCTGAACTGCTGGAAGTCCTGAACACTTCCACAAGGTATTTTGGGATCTGCTTTAGCTGCTTGTAGTCCTCCTAGCTGCAATGTTGGGCTGGTTTCAACATTGACTACCTGTATTTTTCAAGGAGCAGTGGTCCCTCTAAAACCTTGAGGCCAAGAACAAATCCCTGAGTGGACAGAGGTGGCTAGCAGGTCTTTTTTTTTCCTTCCCTCCAATTTTTTTCCAGCCTAATTTGGATTGGTTGACCAGACCTTGTGAGGACATTTTCTATACACTGCTTTTCACTAAAGGAGGGAACACCATGTACTTCCAACTGAGGCTGAGCTGAAGTATTTCAGGTGCTGCAATACCTTTGAAATGTAGATCTCCAGAAGTAACTAAGGCCAGTGTTGTTTATGGTATAATGTTATTACATGTGACACTTCTGTGACAGAGCTCTTTTATGCACTTTTAGCCTATGGCAATGTGTTATGGAGAGAAGAATTCACTGACATATCCAGGAAAAGAAAGCCGATGCATAAAAAATTGAAACGACAAGGTTGACAAGGTTGTTTCATAGCTTTTGTTGCATTATGATAATAACTAACAAACTGTTACGCTGCCTGCAAAACTTCTGAGGATAAGCAATGCCTTTTCCTCTCATGTTCTCTCCAGTACATTTCAATATTAGCTTTTGGATCTTACTCCTCTTCTCCCAGTAGAATAAAATGAAATATTTTGTAGTTTGATCACCCCTCTCTGCAGTTGCTATGTTTTGGGTCCTCTGTGGGTGTTGGCATGCTTTTTTATTTGGTTTGGTTTTTAGATTGTTTGTTTGTTTATGTTACCGTCCTGCCTTCCAAATCGAGGAAGGGATAGTACCACACCAACATCTTCCAGGACTATTTCTCTAGCAAGAAAAATTCTTTCCTTTTGTGTGTATTTACAATGCTTTCCCCCCACCAAGCCCACTGCAATCACCACTGTGCTTTCTCTATCTTCCCACTTCAGTGATCTCTGTCAGCCTTTCCTACAAAAATACTTAACTGCAAATTGAAGCACACATGATCAAATCCTTCCCTAACTAGGTTTGATAAATGAAGAGGATTCATGACCCTTTAAGATGCAGGCTATTGTTCTGATTACATCTTTGCTTTTTTATTCTCAATAGGAACTTTCTTTTTTTGTTTTTAATACACTATATAAAACCTTAAAATGCATCAGCACAGATAAAATCACTATGATTGGATATTATTCACTGAATTCTATGGGCCATTTAAAATAAACCTGCCTAAAATATTGCTAAAAATTTAAAGTATAAAATTACTGGGAAAACAAAAATTAAATCTCTGAAGTGTATCACATGCACAGAGCCTGTTCCTTCTTTGATCTTGTAAAATCCACCACAGTGATAAGAATACGTTCAACAAACACTGAAAATATTTTTTTTCTAGTGATGGCAGTCACAATGTATCATTCGAAATTTTTTTTCCCCCCACTAATGATGCATCTTTTCAAGCGATGCATTCTCAATAGGGGAATCAAGTTTTCGCTTATGGCAGATTTTGCAGTTGAGAGGTAAGATCAATAATTTCTCAAAGCAACAGGAAAGAGCTGTACAATACACCTGCACACACACACACAAAAAAAACCAAACTGGAAGGATTATTTAAAATAAAACTGTAAAAAAAAGTCTTGTCCATTGTCAGAAAAATCTATACCTCTTTCTGAACAGTCTCTTTTCACACTGTTCTTTTTCCGTCAAAGATACACAGACAACACAACACATCTGTATTAAAAAGTCTGACAGCTTAAAATATTTCATACTCACTTTTTGTACTCAGTATATTGTATTAATCTTATCTCAACTTATATTTCAGCCAATAAAATACTCCTTTTTTTTTATGTAAGTTGGTTTTCTAATCTAAATATGTTGTGTCATTTTTATGTCTTTTAAACAGCCACTGCTAGTATGATAGGTAAGAGTGGTAAAGACACCTAGAAATTTACCTTTCTGTTATGCGTATGGTTGTATGTGTACATATACTCTGAAGGTAGAAGTGTGCTGGCTGTTAAGCCTGACCATGGAAATTATGCAGGCTGTTATGACCTCCTTCAGAAGCTTTACACTGAGCCTGTAACCTCTGCTGGAAGTGAGCTTTTCCAGAGTCTGCCGAAGAGCAAGTGGGAGGCAGTTAGGGTGCACCCAAATTGGAAGGAGAGCGAGATCAGAGCAGTAAGGGAAAGGCTATGGGAAGCCATCAGGATACAGCTCTTCTTTGACTTGTGGAAACACCAGGGAGTCTAGAGCACAAATCATAACTGGAACTCATGGGGTGTTTGTGTCATTTCTGTCTGAACAGGGACTGTTAACACTGTGTGTTTGTGTAGCACAGTCTTTAAGAGTGGAAACTAGAGTGAATTCAAACACTAGAAGCAATACCAGAAAGGTAAAGATAGTTTAGATAAATCTCAGCCCAGTCTCCAAATTGAAGCTTAATTATTGATCTATATTTCCTACTGTCATTTTCATTAATACTTTCTATTTAGAAAATAGATTTATATTTAAATACCCCACCAGGTTCCAACAGCCAATAGCATATTTCCAGTATTATCAAACAGGAAAGCTTGACCCAAATTCTTTTTAGATCAAATTCTTAGGGTGCATCTGAATTGTTCCTTTAAAATTAATTGATTGTTGCTAACTGAAGAACTATCCTTCTGTGTCTCATTAAGATCATACTGGAACCACCTTACCTATTTTTTTATTGCAATTGCCCAGTCTTGAACAATTAAAAAAAAAAAAAAGTTATTGTCAAAAATCTTTCCTGTCTTTGTCAAAAAAATGTGATGTTTGAGCTTTCCAGATTGAATGCTCCAGATTCTCTGTCTAATTTGAATGTCTTCTGCAATACAGGAGTGGAAGGATTGGTGATTTTATTTAAAATAATAATAATAAAAAGAGTTCCATATGGCTCTTTTATGCAGTGAAGAATAGTTTGAAGTAAACAATAGACATGAGGGCTCAAGGACAGCTGTCATGCCTGAGGCAGAAGGTTGGGAGAAATTAAGAAAATAATAAACAGAATGGTTTAGAAATTACAGTCCGGTGTCTACAAAGCTCTTTTTATGTAGTGCCTTATCTCAGAAATTTCCAGTGGAGTCTAGAGGATGTTTATTTTTCACCAATACATTTACTTAAAAAATGAGAAACAACTCAGGTTTTGACTGGAATTGCAGCAGAATATGCCAGAATTGGTCTGATGTTTTTAACTCCTCAATTAAGGAATGAAAATTGATACCTTCATGGATAACAATCGTGAACGGGATTTTGATTAAGCCACTGGAGCAAATACACTTATCCTTAAAGGAGTGGGGAGAAAGATCAGTATAGTAAAAATCTCAGTTTACAGGCAATTCAAATGGCATGAGCACCACAAATCCCCTCCTAAGGTCTGGTGAGCATTAGGATCTCCAGACTTAGAGAAAAAAATATCACTATATATATTACTTTTTATGGAAGATTTCATGAGAGATAGCTTAGAGGTACTGTCTCAATCCTCTGAGTACAGAGCTAGCTCATTCTGATATAGCAGCTTCCACTAACAAGATCTTCCAAATATTGCCTCTGGGTCTGATGTTGCCAGTGTGAAGTACCTGCATGAGGGGGATGCATCACGTTGAATATAGGTCAAATATAATGGTTGGGATAACTTTTACAAATTTAGATGGAGGATAAGATGGGGCTACTTTCCTTGAGAATAATTAATTTATTGTTTTCTTTAACATAAGGAAAGACTGACTACAGAATGTGGTAAAGGAAATGGATGATGGGAGGCAAGAGACTTTACAGTGGGGAAATCAATCATGTAGTACTGAGTGTTCAGCTGTGAATCTTTTGGTCCTATATACTGAACTGAAGTGGGGGGCAGAAATCGCTGTAATGAACAAATTTCTCTAGTGAATAATCTGTATGTTATACTAACCAGCATATCTGTGCTATACCTTAACCATTTGTTCCATCTTAATTCCAAGTGCAAAAAGGCTTGAATTCATTATTTGTCTTGGTTTCAGCTGGGATAGAGTTAATTTTCTTCCTAGTAGCTGGTGCAGTGCTGTGTTTTGGATTTAGGATGAGAATAATGTTGATGATAACACACCGATGTTTTAGTTGTTGCTGAGCAGTGCTTACACTAGTCAAGGACTTTCCAGCTTCTCAAACCTTGCCAGTGAGAAGCTGGGAGGCGGCACAGCCAGGACAGCTGACCCAAACTGGCCAAAGGGATATTCCATACCATATGATGTCATGCTCAGTATATAAACTGGGGGGAGTTGGCCAGGGGGAGGGGTGACCACTGCTCAGGAACTGGCTGGCTATCGGTCGGTGGATGGTGAGCAATTGCATTGTGCATCACTTGTTTTGTATAATTTTTTATCGTTATTATTATTTTTTTTAAATTATTGTTATTTTCCCTTCCTTTTCTGTTCTATTAAACTGCCTTTATCTCAACACATGATTTTTTTTCCCCCCTGATTCTCTCCCCCATCCTGCTGGGGCAGGGGGGACTGAGTGAATGGCTGTGTGGTGTTTAGCTGCCTGCCGGGTTAAACCACACCACCATTGTATCCTAAAAATCAAGATATGCGTAGATGGTTTACTTTCTGCATACTTGGCTACAGCTAGTTTTACTTGTCTGTTGCATGAAAAATGTTGTCTTCCTCTTATAACACCATTAAGCACACTTGATTATATCGATTAGACAAAGGACCTGTATCTGCTTTTCTAATGTCTGCTATACTGCTGGGAGTATAGATATATATAAAGAAATACATCATGGTACAGTGTCCTGGTCCTTACCCTTAAACTGATGAAACTGGAATGGCCATAGGTCAGGAAGTGGTATGGTGGGCTGTAAGGTAAATTAATTGAAAATTTTAGATTTTCTTTTGGATAAAGTTGAATGTAAAACTGGTTAAAGTAATTCGTTGAATATTACCAAGAAAAGATCACTGACTCTTGCTTTCAATGATTACTTAAAGAAGGGAGATAGGACTTTAGTTATGAGAGAGGAGAAAAGACAGATTGTATGGGTAGTTTTCTTAACAATGTGCCACTGGCAGAAAGTAGAAACTCTGCAGTATTTGTTAGGGCAAACTTTATTATGGGACTTCACTACTCATTAAGGCTAAAATGAATGAACAGCACAGGAATTATGATTAGACTGACTGACAACCTCTTAATTCATCAAGGTATTCTTTTCTCTTATTACTATTTTCATGTAATGAAGTCTGTTGGCGTGGGAGTCAGGCAGACAATCCATTTCAAATTAACTGAAGCAGCAGTAAATAGTGCAGGATTCAAAGAGTCATATGAAAGTATAGCAACTGAACTTCTAAAAGTCATTCCTCCTTTCTTCTTTCACCACTGATTCTTTACAAACAGCAGGGTGATTCTGTCATGAGAGTTCAAGTCTTAACTCATTTCTTCAGTGGAATCCACTGAAGGTTTTCAGTTTTATTTTCAATGGACATTAATGCACATCCTCTGGAGAGCTACCACCTCATGTAGTTTAGCACTTGGACATAACTGGCAGCCATCTGTTCAACCGAGCAGTCTTAATCTGGAGACTATATTGTGTGGCTTTTTTTTTTCTTTTAATAGAGAAAGGCTTGAATCGCAGGTATACAGTTTGAAGTAAAATCAGTTACTTTGATTCATGGTAGTCTTTCAATTTTTGCCAGACCTGTCATTTTCAAACATACAGATCTATAACCTTAAAAACTAAACAACTGTAGCAATCTTTGTTAAAATCACAATTTATCTGGTAATAACTGCTATATGCTCATATGCATAATGCCATTCTCTTAAGTAATTTTCATACCTTCAAAATTGTGGCTGGCAGACTGGCAGATTCTGTGACAAGCTTTGGTGCAGAGATCCCTAGTGCAAGACTTCATAAAGTCAACACATCCTTTCTCTGCCTAGCACATTCAATTCTTTTAGTTCCTTTCATGATAACTCTGGAAATAGTTTAGGTCACTCAATCCCTTCATGACACACTTTATTCTGTGCTGTCATACCACTGCTGTCCAGAAATGTTATGCTAGTTTTAATTTCATTTTTGCCCATTGATTGCAATAGATCAACAGAAAACTTCCTATAGAGTCACATGCAGCAATGCAAGGAGCTGGGCTGGTAACAAATCACCACTGCAACATCCTCTGAAAATAAGTCACTAGTAAAAATCAGATGAAAATGAAGGTTGAAACGATGGTCACTAAAACCTGGGAATGATTTTTAGTAGACTAGAGAGGATACAAGGTAATTAACTGAGATAGTTGCCCCAAGGGCAATGGGGCTGCAGGGGTGTTGCCAGCTGGTCTCTGAGAGCTCTTACCAGCCTTCATACGCATTCATGCTCTCCTAAGAATGCCATCACCTTCGGCTGCTATCCAGCAGTGCGTGTGGGAGAATAACTTTGTGCTCTATTGAAGCAAAGAACACTACAGAAACAGCAGAGATATTTGGCAAAGCTATGCTGGAACATCCGAAGGATGAAAGCTGTGAAAATTCGACATGTTTGCTAAATAGGTCTCCTCTTGTCCAAGAGAGTTAGAAAACCTGCCAACTGCCACAGCATATATGGCACAGAGACTTCAAAGACATCAATACTGTTAATCTCTTACTAAGCATGGAGAGACCTGTAATTTGCCTAAAGAAAAATGATGGTAGGAAAATGTTTAGCCATAATCTGTGGAACAACAGCACTTCTGGGGATCCACTTTGATTTAGCAATGATCTAACTCAATGCTTCCTAAGTTTGTGGTATCTAAACCTTACACACAGACTTCTGATTATCTTGAGGTATTTTTTCTTTACACTAGCATTGTAAAAAAAAGGAGGTTTAGAAATGGATGAGTGTCTTGAGAAGCTTGGCTAACTTTCATAGAATCTATGACAGATTTAAAAGCATTTAGAATAACAAGTAAATTTTAAACTTAGTGAAATTATAATGATTTAGCTTAACAAAAGACATGTTTTATGTTAATGTAATAAAAATAATTTTGCAGTATACATGTTAATATGGCATATACATAGATAAAATATTAAGCATGTTTTAGTATTTTATGAAACATTGTGAGATGAGGCTGCATTGAGACCAAATAACTTGGGAAATGTGAAAAGTTAATATCTGACAGGTGGGGGTCACCTCCAGCACTTGCATGTAAGCAAGAAAGTGCCTACAAGGCACCATTATGGAGAAATCCCCCAAACCCTCCCCAGGAAGTCAGCATGCTTGGGGTGCCTCTCTAAAGTGCATGTATACTAACGCAGGCAGTATGCGGAATAAACATGCTGAGTTACAGATCTGTGTACAGCTGCAGGGCTACAATTCTGTTGGTATCACGGAGGTGTGGTGAGATGACTCCCATGACTGGAGTGTTGCAACTCGATAAACTTCTACAATGAAATGACTGGTCTGGTAGATGAGGGGAGAGCAACCGATATTGTCTGCCTGGACTTCAGTAGGGCCTTTGACCCTGTCTCTTATAAGATCCTCATAGCCAAGCTGTTTAAGTATGGGCTGGATAAGAAGACAGTGAGGTGGATGGAAAACTGTCTGAATGGCTGGGCCCAGAGGGTGGTGATCAGCGGCACAAAGACTAGTTCGAGGCCAGTGACTAGTGGTGTACCCCGGGGGTCAGTGCTGGGTCCAATCCTGCTTAACATCTTCATTAATGACCTGGATATGGGGCAGAGTGTACCCTCAGCAAGCTTTCTGATGACACCAAAGTGGGAGGAATAGCTGATACACCAGAGGTTCATGCTGCCATCCAGAGGGATCTTGACAGGCTGGAGATATGGGCTGACAGGAACCTCATGAAGTTCAACAAGGAAAAGTACAAAGTCCTGCACCTGGGGAGGAACAACCCCATACACCAGTATATGCTAGGGGCCACCCAGTTGGAAAGCAGCTTGGCAGAAAACGACCTGGGAATCCTGGTGGACACCAAGCTGCACATGAGCCAGCAATGTGCCCTTGCCACAAAGAAGGCTAATGGTATCCTGGGCTGCATTAGAAAAAGTCTCGCCAGCAGCTTGAAAGTGGTGATTCTTCCCATCTACTCGGCACTGGCGAGGCCACACCTGGACTCCTGTGTCCAGTTCTGGGCTCCTCAGTACAGGAGACACCTGGACACACTGAAGAGAGTCCAATGAAGGGCCACAGAGATGATGAAGGGACTGAAGCATCTCTCCTATGAAGAAAGGCTGAGAGAGCTGGGACTTTAGCCTGGAGAAGAGAAGTCTCGGGGGGACCTTGTTAATATACATAAATACCTGAAGGGAAGGTGCAAAGAGGACAAAGCCAAGCTCTTTTCAGTGATGCTCACTTACAGGACAAGAGTCAATGAGCACAAACTGAAACACAGGACGTTCCCCCTGAACATCAGGAAACACTTTTTTACTGTGAGTGTGACCGAGCACTTGCACAGGTTGCACAGGAGGTTGTGGAGTCTCCATCTTTGGAGATCCTCAAAAGCTGTCTGGGCATGGTCCTGGGCAACTGGCTCTAGGTGGCCCTGCTTGTGCAAGAGGGTTGGATCAGATGACCTCCAGAGGTCCCTTTGAACCTCAACCATTCTGTGATTCTGTGACAATACTATGTCAAAACAATTTCTATGATAGTGTGTGAGTTTACTGTAATGAGAATACAATACCTGCAAGTAAAATGTGATCATTCAAATAGATTATAATGAACTAGTGATTGAGATGATTATAAATAGCATATTGGGGAGTTAGAGTGGTTTTCTGTGAATGAGATCTCTGAGGAATTTTGTTGTTGTCAAGATAGATTTGTTACATGCATCATAAATACTCAAGTGCTACTTTGTAAGAAACTAATAGATTTTTGTAATAAAAACTGTTTAACACATGGCTTGTTGTTTATATCATGAAGGATACATTATTTTGTCTACTAATTTTATTAATTTTTTTACTGTTTGGAATGACAAAATGGATTACAATACATATTAGAATATTCTGTCTTTATCTAGCAGTCACTAAAATAAAAAAATAGTACCCATCTTTCAGACTCACTGTGGGTTGTTAAAGCCCTATTAATCATAAACTCTCACTCAAACACTACAGTGTTTTGTGTTATAATCATAGAATCATAGAATCATAGAATAGTTTGGGTTGGAAGGAACCTTAAAGATCATCTAGTTCTGACCCCCCTGCCATGGACAGG
>NW_008824243.1:6652187-6681468 GCF_000699105.1 Pygoscelis adeliae
CTCGAAATCTACCTTCTTTCAGTTTAAAGCCATTACCCGTTGTCCTATCACTACCTTGTAAAAAGTCCCTCTCCAGCTTCCTTGTAGGCACCCCTGCAGGTACTGGAAGGCTGCTATAAGGTCTCCCTGAAGCCTTCCCTTCTCCAGGCTGAACAGCCCCAACTCTCTCATCCTGTCTTCATAAGAGAGGTGCCCCAGCCCTCTGATCAACTTTGTGGCCCTCCTCTGGACTCTCTCCAACAGGTCCGTGTTCTTCTTATGTTGGGGGCCCCAGAGTTGGACACAGTACTCCAGGTGGGGTCTCATGAGAGCACAGTAGAGGGGGAGAATCACCTCCCTTGACCTGCTGGTCATGCTTCTTTTGATGCAGCCCAGGATATGGTTGGCTTTCTTCTCATCAACCAACACCCCCAAGTCCTTCTCCTCAGGGCTGCTCTCAATCCATTCTCTGCCCAGCCTGTATTTGTGCTTGGGATTGCCCCAACCCATGTGCAGGACCTTGCACTTGGCCTTGAACTTCAAGAGTTTCGCACGGGCCCACCTCTAAAGCCTGTCCAGGTCCCTCTGGATGGCATCCCTTCCCTCCAGCATGTTGACCGCACCACACATCTTGGTGTCATCGGCAAACTTGCTGAGGGTGCACTCAATCACACTGTCCAAGTCGCTGACAAAGATGTTAAACAGCACCAGTCCCAATACCGACCCCTGAGGGGCGCCACTCGTCACTAGTCTCCACTTGGACATCGAGCCATTGACTGCAACTCTTTGAGTGCGATCATCCAGACAATTCCTTATCCACCAAGTCATCATCCATCAAATCCATGACTCTCCAATTTAGAGACAAGGATGTCGTGCGGGACAGTGTTAAATGCTTTGCACAAGTCCAGGTAGGCAGTGTCAGTTGCTCTTCCCTTACCCACCAATGCTGTAACCCCATTGTAGAAGGCCACCAAATTTGTCAGGCACGATTTGTCCTTAGTGAAACAATGTTGGCTGTCACCAATCACCTCCTTATTTTCCATGTGCCTTAGCATAGTTTCCAGAAGGATCTGTTCCATGATCTTGCCAGGCACAGAGGTGAGACTGACTGGCCTGTAGTTCCCCGGATCTTCCTTTTTGCCCTTTTTCAAAATGGGGGTTATGTTTCCCCTTTTCCAGTCACTGGGAACTTCACCGGACTGCCACGACTTCTCAAATACGATGGATAGTGGCTTAGCAACTTCATCTGCCAGTTCCTTCAGGACCCACAGATGGATCTCATCAGGTCCCATGGACTTGTGCACCTTCAGGTGCCTTAAATGGTCTCGAACCTGATGCTCTCCTACAGTGGGTGGTTCTTCATTCTCCCAGTCTTCTGTGGCTTGGGCAGTGAGGCTCAGGCACTTGACAGTGAAGACTGAGGCAAAAAAGTCATTGAGTGACTCAATGACCTCAGCCTTCTCCATATTCCGGGTAACCAGGTCTTCTGTTTCCTTCCGGAGAGGGCCCACATTTTCCCTACTAATGATACTTGTTTTATAAGTGTTTTGATATGCAGAGAAATACTTAACTACTGGCATCTGAGCTACTATCTACTGAAATGCTCAAACGCTCAAACGCTAGGGTTTCTCATTTATGCTTAGACCACTTTATATCTCTCTGACAGAATAAAGTGGACATATCACATTTATATTCATTTTCGGGCTTCTTATCACTGCCAGGCTGTTGTAAAGTTGCCTTAGTTTTGATCTGCACTCAAAAGTTCTGTCAGGCATATAAAATACTAAATGGGAATCTGTGCAGAGATCACCCTTTAATATTGGGCTGAAAATCTGAAAAAAAAAATATTGCCGGTCTAAGTGGGTTTCCTTATAAACCACCTTACTTGAAAGAAGAAGTATGTATATTGTGATAGCAAGTTTGGGTAGGTGCTGTACAATATAGTCTTGAGGTTCTTGTTTTACTTTTGAAGTTTTGTTCTCTGTATAATACCTAAAAAATGCTGAAGCAAAATTGGTAAACATTTAACTATGCAGGCAAGGCACACTTCTAACGCTGTATATGCTGTGTAGAAAGATATGGCTGTATTAGTTTGTTCTTTTTAAAATATTTTATTAAACACTTGTTATGAGAAGAAAATATCCCTGGGCAGTTTATCTGCATTAAAAAAATGCATAGAACAGTACGGCTCAGGCACATGAATAAACCACATAAACATACATAACTTTAATGGCATAAACAGTTAGGAGGAGTTTGTCTGAATGATTGCAGACAATTAGGTATGTTGTAAAGCATGTTTTATGTTCCTTAAGTTGGAAGGGAATCCACATTACAGGTCAGAAACAGAAGGCTTGCTTAGAAAATATAAAAATATCGTACAAGTTGCTTTTATTTTCTTTGGGTTTTTTAATTTTTTTTTAGGTATTGAGAGCATAACTTTTCCTACCATCTTTTTGCTATGTAAGACCTTGCAGGACACTGAACTTACACAGTAGTTATAAGCTGCACATCAGTAAGCAGATGTAGATGCAAGGAATCTAATCCCCACAACAGTTTAATTCAGTAAAACATAAGTGGTAAGGGGTAGAAGAGGAAGAATGTTATATCATCCCATTAAGTATTTAAACAAACCTGGATGCCTGTCTCAGTCACAAAAAGAAAATATTCTAAACAGGAAAAAAACCCAAACCCATAAGTTTTTCTCCCAGTCCTTCAGAGCTTTCCCACAATTCATAACATTCAAGCACAACATCCTAATTTCAATGGTATAAGTGCCCGTACTCCCATTCCTAATGAGATTTTAGCTTGTGCAAACATTCTGGTATTTCTAGACTTTTCAAGCTGCTTTTTATTATCTATTCAGCTATATCAAATTTCTGCTTCAAAACAAATATACTTTATGCTCTCTCAATAACTTTCTTCAGCATGTAGAAGAAATACGTTTGAATGATTGATTATTTCAGGATCCCGTTGCATGATTTCTGACCAGTTTTTAAAAGACTGAGTGTTTTTTGATGTTCACGTTACTTAGAGCTCTGGGCAACACCCATCACTGTCATTCATAAGATGGATGGTTGTTACTGCTATTATGTCTACTGCGTGCAGTTTCAGAGAGTCACTAATATAAATGTTGTGTGGTTTATTGCTTCATGGAAAAATGAGCCTCTTAATGCAGCATGGCTCTGGTTATTCTTCATTACCTGAAATACTGTGGAAGAGCTGGTATGTCGAATGAGAATTATAGATTCAGTGCAGAGTGTATGAAATATAATTATCACTGTTTCCAGACTATAAAAGGGTCTTATTCATCATGTGCAAAAATATTTAAGCAACATTAAGAAACTTCATTCTTACTTATTGCGCTGAAACTGACTGAATAGAAAAGTGCATAATATTAAGGAAGCAACCATAAATCTTCCCACTTCAGTAGGTCTTTTGTGAAACATTTGTTTGATTGTGAATGAAGATGATGGTCTGTATGGCAGAGCCTTGTGTCCAAACACAAATATTGTCTATTTCCTCCCTCTGTTTCTGTATATAGACATGTACAATTGATGATAACAAATATGACCTTGTCTTCCATTTTCCAGTAATGCGGTAAAAGAAGACTATAGATCAAAATCTAAATATCTACTAAATGTATACAGACTGCAGAACACTAGGAAAAAATTAGATAATATTCGGTTTACTGTTTTAGTGGAGAGGTTGCTGTTTAGATCTGGCTTTTCCTCATAATAATGTATTTGTTCAGAAATATGACTGTGCGTATCTATGTGCCATACAACATGACCACTCCTCAGAGGAGAGTAAGTAACAGGTAATCACCACATTCTGGAGTTATAGTTAGCATTATGGCCTTCTCATAGACTTTTAGGAAAAATCTAGAGGACTTAAGTATCTTTATATATTTTCATAGTAAAGTGGTACAAGCAAAAGGCAGAAAAGTCTTATAGTAGTTACAAGAGTATTTGGTAAATGTATTTTCATTTTAAATATGTGCCCATCTTGCACTGAATGTGGCACAAATTTCCACACATTCAAACATAGGTAGCAGCTTTTCAGAAGGACTAGAACAAAAAGACTTTTAACTATTTAGAATTGCCGCAGATTCAGCTTTTAGGGTTTCTTTTCACTTGGTCTCAGTCTTTAAGAGATGTTATCTGTAACTGCTGGAGCTAATCTCTGAAACGAAAAGCTTTGTAACCACCATGTAAAACCAGAACGTGTGACTGTGTTGTTAGCACCCACAGAAGTTTACTGAGATTAACTTCCAACTTTGCTCCATTGCTACAGCAAAAGTGAGGGGGGAAAAATCTTTACCACATGATGCTGCGTGTTTCAAGCTTCTCATATGTTTAAAGATAATTTTCCTCTGAGTTGTATAAGGGAGCTAGGCAAACAGAATAAAAATGCCTTAATGACTTGAGGGCCTATAATAAGTGAGAGATGGAGAAGGTTTTCTGCCCAGTAGCTAGGGGAACCCAGTACTTGGGAAAGGAAAAGACCAGATTCCAGTTTAACAATTAATAATAAAAATCAAGCTTAGATTCTCTACCATATGTGAATATTTATATTGCACTGGAGATAGGACTCAGACCTAAGCCATCTTTTGCTAAGATGAGTGAAATAACCACTGGTTTTATTGCCATGCTTTCTCCTTCTGTCTCTTACCATATGGTCAGTGAATTACTCTATGGAATGACAAATAGCTTATTGGAAAGGGTATTGTGAGACCTACTCAGAATATTCTGTAATTTGGTAATTGATTTGCTGTCTATGTAGACAGGTACTAAATGCTTCCAACATCACGCATCAACTGCCTCACTGTAGCGACAAAAGTTAGGTGACACATAGGTGTTGAACTCCTTTTCTGAGTCTGTCATTACGTATTAAAATAGTTAATGAACACGGTATGACTTCTAAGGAATTGAAATCAAATAAATATAACGGTGCTGAATTGGAGAGTTTGTGTGTGAATATGCCTTGAAACTTTTCGTTCTTCAGATATGCCATATGCATACTACAGGTTTATGAAAAACCTTGTGACCTGTTACAGTCTGGCACTAACATCAATAATAAGTTTACAGACCTTTTGTCCTTCATGGCATTAAGCTCACAATTTCATGGATGATATAAAAAGTAACTTTTCCTCTATTTATTTTTTTTTATGATCTCTTTAGCTAGAACTGAGCTATTTTAAGATTAGAAAGATGCTCTTTGGTCAGAATAATATTGACCATAGCATGGTAGAACTAAGAATGCTCTGCATTAACCTCATTGAAGCCAGTGAAATTACTTCTACTTATACCAGGTAAGAAACAGAACTATTCCACCAGTAAAGATGATCATGGATGATTGCATTATTTGTTAAATGGATGGAGGGCTTACACCCAAAACAACAGAAGAGTGCTAAATCACTGAAACAAGGTAGCATTTCTTGAGGGTCTCTCTGTACTTTAATCTGATTAATAAATCATAGAAACATGTGTACCTGCCTGGGTTTTCAAAATTGACAGTAGAAGAGTAACCAGGGGTATGTTGGGGGAGGGAGGAGTGACAAAGCAAAACAAAAACCTTAGTGGTTTGTCACTCAGATCTATTCATTTATCCCTAATTACCATAGAACCCTGTTCACTGATACTTGCCTCACAAAGCACTATAGATGAGATTTCTATAACAGCCTAATAAATGAGAATTTCCAAGTGAAATTGGCTCTTTTTTCCCTCCCGTAAGCAGAAAAAAATGCAAATTCAGATAATAAATCTATAGAATGAAGTCACTTCACAGATGTGTTAAATCAAATTAAGAGCGCTTTTATAATATTGAGCAAATGGCAGCTGTACAGAATTACTCATTTGTAAGCCTCATCTATTATAGTTAATTTTGCTGACTTCAAGTACTTAATTTGCATTTGTTAAACTAGCTAAATAATGTAGGAGGCAGTACGAATGGTATGTTTGTTCGTACTAGAATTTATCATGTAGCTTAGGATAGAAGTGTTTTGCCCACTTCGGCATTTCCTTGTTTCCTTGATAGTTTTAATTAATTAAATGGAATTGCTAAAAGATATCTTTAAGACTTATTTTAAAGCTGGAATCTACTTTTTAAAGGACAATCAGACTGTGGTAAAAAGAATCCCACCAACAGAATACAGAATATACAAGAAAGTACAAGGCTGACTTAACTGTTTTGGTTTCTGAGACCTCAGAAATGGTCACAGCTTCTTGATCCTTCTTGCAAAAGCAAATAAATTGCTATTCTGTGGGTTTTCCCCTATTACATCTATTTCTTTGGAGCATGCCAAATGGAATTTAAAAATTGCACAACACCATTAGGATTTGTATGGCTGGTGTTGCAAGTAGAAGGAGGACACATAATCTTTCAGGTTCTTTTTTCTAATGATGCAAGCACATATTCATATTTTAGGAAGATATATGTCACTGTTAGTTTTGGACTCTGCAGAGAGCCAACCATATAGGTAGCAGGTAAGCTTGCTCTTGTCTTTGACTAGCATTAATTGTGGTGCTAGAGTTCCTTGGGAATGCTCAGGTGCTAGCATTTTATTGACCGTGGTGGAAAAAAGGGAATGGGTTTTCCTATGTGCTATTTGACCTATTTTTCAGGATTGGCTGGAATGTACAAATTGAAGAAAACTGCATTAAAAAAAAAAAAGAAAAAAATAGTGCTCTTAATATATAATACACAAACTCCTGTCACAGATTTTCTCTGCAAGAAGTTCTTCCAGCAAAAATATGGAGTTTTAGTTATTGCCTGGCAGAGGGAAAATAAAGGTGTCCACTGAAGACAGTATAAACTACATTGAAATATTTGGTTAATGATATTGGATAGTTACCATCTTTTCTGAGGCCACTTTTGTAAATTGCCTAGCAGAAAACTGTGTATAAGAACATAGAAATACCCAGAGGTGGTTTGTGCAGTTAGTAGCTTCCAGTGTTTCTGTTTTCAAAGTGCTTTTTTAGTCTCTTCCTAATTCCTAACGTTTTACTTGCTTTATGACTGCCACCAAACACTGAGCTACTGTGTGACCATGCTACTGTCACAGCTTCAAGATTACTCATGAAGGGTGACTTCAGACACCATGGTGATGTGTGAGGTTAGTGTTATTTTTCCTCATGTGCACCACTTTTCTTGTTTTGAATTTCATCTGCCAGCTTATTGCCTACACTTTGTCTCATAAGGGCCTTCTGTAATTCTGCAGTCAGTTCTTGTCTACACTATAACTTTCATATTGTTATAATAACACTAATACAACTATATATATTTTAACATTATAACATTTGTGTCACCAGCAAACTTTGACAGCTCACTCCTTACTTTTTTCCAGACCATTTCTGAAAGCTTTGAACAGCACAGAACTTGGCATGTACTCTTGTGCAGCTCCACTGTTGACTTCCTTCCTTAAAAAGTACTCCACCCACTAAAACTGACTATTTGCTTCCACCTTTTATCCCTTTCTTTTAAAATTTTTCATTTATACTAGGACCTTTTTTTATCCTGTGGCTGATTAGTTTCCTCAAGAGCCCTGGTAGGTTATAACAAGCAGATTGCCCACATGCTTGCTGACGACTTCAAAGAAGGCCAAGAAGTTGGTAGAACAGGACTTTCCTTTGCAGAACTCTTACTGGCTCTTGCAAAGAAACTTGCATTTATCTAGCTCACTAATTCTGTCCTTTAACGTAGTCTCTGCTAACTTATTTAATAATATCAGGTTTAGATATCTGTAGTTCCTTGAATCCCTCAGAGTCCTTTTAAAAGATTGTTGCCATGTTCACAACAGTTTTCAGACAGCAGAGAAGTTTTAAACATGAGGTTACACTCTACCATTAGCAAGTTACCTATTTCATAAAAACATATAGTCTTAAGCTGTTTTAACAGCTCAGTGTAAATGCTAGAACAGGGAGGAGGGCAGGGAGGTTACAGATGGCTTGTCTATAGCTCTTATGTACACTGGAAGTGTTGACATTCATCACTAGTGGAGATAAGGCCTGTTATTTTATTGAAATGGCAGTGGATGAAGTGAAATGAATGTGTTTGCTGCTAATTAACATGAAAATCTACCATATGGTGTTAATCTCAGTGGATCTTAGTACAGTAACTAATAGAACGTTAGAAATCTGAGGTACAGGAGTTTAGAAGAACATGAGCAAGTGACATACAGACAGTGCAAGCTTACTTAACGTTAGTCACTCTGAGTTGAATACAATAGCAAGAAAGCACCACAGACAAGAAATTTCAAAAGTATGCGGAACTGGGACTTTTCATTTGTAAAATCTTAAAACAGGCTTGACCAGAAGCAACTGCCTCATACAAATACTTCTGTAAAACTGATAAAATAATGATAGTAAGAACTGTGGACTGAGATAGTATACCTTCTGCTCATTTTTCTCCTCAAAAGAAAGCTGAAACTTTATATTGCAATAATATGTGATTTCTTTATGTATTGTTCTTATCTACTTATTGTAACACATGGCTAAGTGACAAACTTTAGATGAAGTTATTTATAATCTACTTTTTTGAGTACTTTTTTTCCTTGGGATTAATTTCTAGTATGTTCTTTGATGGTCTTTAATTGTTTTTGGGGGATTCAACAAGCAATTTACATGCATGTCAGTGTGCTGGTTTTGGCTGGGATAGAGTTAATTTTCTTCATAGTAGCTAGAATGAGGCTGTGTTTTGGATTTGTGCTGAAAACAGTATTGATGATATAGAGATGTTTTTGTTTTTGCTGAGCAGTGCTTACACAGAGTCAAGGCCTTTTCTGTTCCTCACATCACCCCACCAGTGAAGGGACAGCTGACCCCAACTGACCACACAGATATTCCCCACCATGTGACATCATGCTCAGTATATGAAGCTGGGGGAAGAAGAAGGAAGGGGGGGACGTTTGGAGTGATGGTGTTTGTCTTCCCAAGTAACCGTTACGTGTGATGGAGCCCTGTTTTCCTGGCCATGGCTGAACACCTGCCTGCCCATGGGAAGGAGTGAATGAATTCCTTGTTTTGCTTTGCTTGCATGCGTGGCTTTTGCTTTACCTATTAAACTGTCTTTATCTCAGCCCATGAGTTTTCTCACTTTCACTCTTCTGATTGTCTTCCCCATCCTGCTGGGGGGGGAGTGAGCAAGCGGCTGTGTGGTGCTTAGTTGCTGGCTGGGGTTAAACCATGACAGTCAGTAAAATAGGATTTTTGTGGGTAAGAAAATCTGAAACATTTACTGGGTCAATATAGTGTGGGGGAATGAGAAAATATGAGATCTGATTATTATTTGTATTTTCCTCTCTGTTATTATCTGTGAGTCTTACTGTTGTTGTTTAACCTCAGCCAGTTTAATAGAACAGTTAGAACAGTTTAATAATTGAAATAAAGTAAAATAGTAATAATAATAATAATAAAAAAAATAATATCTAAACAATTGATGCACAATGCAATTGCTCACCACCTGCCAACTGATGCCCAGCCAGTCCCTGAGCAGAGGCCCCCCTGGCCAGCTTCCCCCCAGTTTGTATACTGAGCATGACATCACATGGTATGGAATATCCCTTTGGCCAGTTTGGGTCAGCTGTCCTGGCTGTGCCACCTCCCAGCTTCTTGTGCACCTCCAGCCTTCTCAGTCCGTAGAGCATGGGAAGCTGAAAAGTCCTTGACTAGTGTAAGCACTACCTAGCAACAACTAAAACATCGGTGCCTTATCAACATTGTTCTCATAATACTAAATCCAAACGACAGCACTGTACCAGCTACTAGGAAGAAAATTAATTCTATCCCTTACTAAACGAGCTGACTTCCACTTCCAATATTTCTTCTTGTGTATGGGGAGGCTGATACTTGCACGGGTTGGTTCTTATTGAAGTTCTAACATGTCTGGCACAGCAGCACTCAGCAGCTGTGTGACTTCTCAGGCCACGATAATCTACTGTTAGTCTCCGCTCTCCATTAGACATTTATCAAATTATAGTCTTCCTAGACTAATATTCTTCCTAGGACTAGTATTCTGAATCCTAGTAAAATGCTTATAGTACAGCAAGATTGTCATGGGTTCTGTCTGGACATTTTTAGAACATCCTGAATATAAATACAAAATAACAACACTGCTTATGTTGACAAACCTATACCTAAAGTTATACCAGAAAGTTTGAAGTGGCCCAATTAGTGTTTTTCTTGACTTTAGAATGTTTATATTACTGACATGAATGTTCTGTGTACTTTCATTGATGTGTCAAACAGTGAGGGAATACAAATTGTGACAAACCTATTATCTTCAAGAACGTCAGCACTATATGGTGATTGTTTCTAAAGCTTAGCCAACTGCTTGTCTTAGCTTTGATTCCACAGAGTATCCCACTGTCTTTGCACAACCCTGATGCTGCCGTAAGTAGTTTTAAATCTATAATAGGAGAGGGAAAAGGTAATCGGTGGTTTTATAATATATTTTCAGCTGTCACTTTGAAGGACAGTACAGAAGACCAGCTCCACTAAAAGCTAACTTGAAGTAGCATTCAGGATTCTGAATATTCTTTCAGGGATGCTGCTGGAGTTCACTACCCACAAAAAAGAAAGGTACAGTCAGACATACACACATAGGAGAATGCTGAACAAAGAAAGAAAGCAGAACAAAGATACAGACAGATAATGTAATATCTACAATTAATGTTGATGCTATCCTTTTACAAAAATGCAGCTGATGCTGTATTTGATTCATATATTGTGAAAAACAGCCCTCTGGAAGTTTTGTGATATAAAAAGGGTGTAGCAATGCTAGTTTCAGGTGGCAGTAAGAGATAAAAAGGAAAAGATAATACCTCAGACAAAGAAGAATGACATATTTTCAATATTTGTGTCAAATAAAGAAAAATTATGTCATCTAAAATACAGAAGGGTGGTTAAACCTCCACAAAACTGATACATTGTAATCAAAATTCTGATCTATGCTGAAACAGTTCTATTAGAATAAATGCCAGTTAATGGTGTGATTTTTTTCTTTTATTTGGCATAGTTATATCAATAAATGTTTTCACGTAAAAGCTGCCTATTTTTTTTAATTAGAAACAGTGTATATATAACCATACCTTACTTCATGAATAGGATTAAGCTGCCTGTGTTTTTGTATTGCTGCTAGGTTATCACCACGAGCTATCAGTACACATGAGCTGACACATTGATTATACCAGCATAATTAGTAAGAGTAATTCCTGAATTGTGGTCAGAAGTTCCTCATCCTACTCCTACAGTGTATAACCAGATGAAAGGACTGCTGCGTTAGTGCAGAGCTTCACACCTGTCAACCAGGCACTGCCTGATCATGATCTCCTATGAATGCACTATTTCTTTTCAGGCCAAGACTACAAAAACAGGCTACAGAATGATGAAATACTATAAACCTGAAATGTAAGGCCTATAAAAGTTATTGAGGATTCCTGAAATAATAAGTGAAATCAGAAACAACCAACCAAACAGCAGAAAAAAATAAAGCTGAAAATTCCACACATTGCTCCAACCCCAGGAAGGGCAAACAGCCAGGCAAATAGCAAGGGAAGAAGTCAGTAGGGTGATTCAGACACATAAGTGGAGCGTTTAAAATGACAGATGAGACCCGTGTCCCTGGGAATCTAATGCATTTTGTGATCCTGTGTTCATGTAAGGTTCTAAAGTCTGTACTCTAGAGGTGATAAAAATTTTCCCGATAAACAAAATGACAAAGAGCCAAAGCATTGAAATAGGAAAGGAAGTAAAGTTCAAAGACTTCAAGGAGAAGGGGGAGGAGGGAGTGTGAAAGGGTAGAGGAGAAGAGTGCTGGGAGGGAGGTACTGGTAACATCTGTTATGTGAGGTGGGGTCTGGACCCATTGCGCACATCAGCTCAAACACTGCATTGACATCTGCAGAAGATGATGAGAGGAGACCGCTAAAGTGTTTAAAGTAGTAGACCTTGGGGACTAAGGGGTTCTGAGTATCTAGTAACATTGGCAAGAGCATTATGGTGTATTGACTAATGGCCAGGCATAAGAAGGCTTTATAAAAGGGAGGTGTGAATGATGCAAAAAGTTATCATTAGTAGGTTTAGTACAGAAAAATCATATAATCTCCTCCTCATCAAGACTATTAGAAAAAGATTATTTTCAGCAGTTTTCAACATTGACAAAAAGAGTTTCTCAGCCAGGCAGGGAACCTCTAAGACTTGTGGAGAAATCCACGCAAAAAATCCCAGACACTAAAAAGAACAAACCTTTCTTTGCACCTTTTTTTTCCTCATAAGTCTCCTGAGATATGTTTGAGTTAGATACTTGATAGGAAATTTCATGTGTGAATAAACATGGCTCTAAATTGTTCATATGAGCATCATTTTAGACCACAGACCATTCAATATTATTTAATTTAATTTAATCTAATTATTTAATCATTAGATAGGATTTGATGTTCACTACCCAGGTTTGCCGATTCGTACTTGACCTTGTAGCACATGAATTAAAGTTGCCTTATTCTTATTTCAGAAATGTGATTTTTGTTTTGTTAAAAGAATTAAGAGGCATACATGCAGAATGCCGTGTACCAGGCAGAAAGTTCCTTGCAGGGTAAGTGGACCTGAAGGCAGGAGGGAAGGAGAGGGGGAGCACGGAGCTGTTCTTCTGATGAAATTCAAGTTAATAGAAAAATTCCAGCTGACTTCAGTGGAACAAAAATTTGTCCTTTCAAAAAGGATACAAACCTTTAATTCTGAATATTGAAGCTTTATTTTATTATTTGAAAATGGGATTGAACAAAAAATCTAGAACATATTTTCATTTAAATGATAACTTTTTTGTTCCCATTTTTTAATGCTCTTTTGTGCTACTAAAATGAGCTGCTACTGACAATATGGGTAACTGGTGCGTGTGCCTGCTATAAATACCTTTAAACATACCTTTTTAACTGCTACCTTTAAAGATCTTAGTTATCATTCTCACAAGGTAAGCACTTGTAATGTGCAATAAGCGAGCAAGTGTCAGTCAGTGTGGGTAGTCAAGAGTTCCATCATACACTCTCTTCAGAGGCAATCTCTGGCCCTAAACACCTACAAGTCTTGTGACCTAGTCCTATATAAAGTGTATGAATGTAATGTACTATATCCACTTGTGCTTAGAGAGAGATGAAATAAAAAGAATGTAAAGGTTTCCAGGGTGTCCATCAGCTCCAAGGTACTTGCAATGTTTTTAGGGTCAATGCTTTTCATTTCAAGAAGGAAGTTGACCTATTCTTAACATTTAGTAAGTGCCAGATATTCTCATTATTTCTGCCAAGAAAGCTGCTGCAGTGTATGAATGCTTATAATAGTTTTCCAGCCAAAAGTAGATTGGTAGCACTTAGCATTTTTGTAGGAATTAACCTTTCTTGATTTTGGTTCTGCATGTTATTGGGAAAAAAAAAAAAAAAAAAAAAAAAAAGAAAGGCAAAGTGGGGGGAACGGGGTGGGGAGAACCAAAACTCAGACCTCTGTGGCAGCTTTGAAAAGACATACTCTTTTGCTGGTTACTGTAGTGCATACAGAATGCAGATCATCGTTTCTGAGTTGCAGCTCTTAGGGAAACAGAGGGGCTTTCTTCTTCTTTCCTGCTTCTTCCCTCACTGCTGCTTCTATTGAAGGAAGAAGTGTGTGAGGTCTGCAGTCTGTTGCAACAGTTGCCTGCAAAGACTAAAGAAGAAAAAGAATGAGGTGGGAGTGGGTATCTAAGGATGAAACCCTTCAGGGCAGTACAGATAAACAGCAGTATAGGCCAGTGGGAGCCACAATTGAATAGTCTAGGGATGAAGGACAGAAGATAGCAACTTCAGAGAGACAAAAAATGCATGGATTACAACCCACTCCAGACATGGTGCAAGAGAGAATATTGAGAGAAAAAACAGAGAATATAGGTCAGTAGAACTTTGATGCAGTACACAGAGGCATACAAAAGATTCCTGAATCCTCTGAACTCACAAGTTTTACTAGTTACTTGGCAATAGAGAAGAAAATAGTGCATTTTTTAATGTTGCTGAGATAGGCTATACATGGAAAATTACACATAGCTGCACTAGGTCCATGTTCCTAAAAGGCAACTTAGGTTTCTGGGATACAATCCAACCAGCATGATCTACAACCTCTAGTCACAAGTGCTTGACTGGAAGTGTCCACATTCACTAAACATCCTCTTTTTTCAGGCATGTTGTGCATCCAGAATTCAGCATTGTGTAGTCTTCAGAGTTGAACCTGCAGGCATGTGGTCCCTCAAAAATGTCGTGAGGAGCAGCCTTGCCTTCCAGCTGCTCAGAATTACTTGTTACCTGTCTAATAGCTGATTAATGCAGCCCTGGAGTCAAAGCTTCAAGCTTGCCTCTATCCAGCTGTTGTATTTCCTTTTGCTTGACATCTTTCTGATGCCCTGAGTTTTGTGTGTGTGTTGTTTTTTGTATTGTTTCCATAGGAAGGATGCTTCTATCAAACTACAGTTTAATCTGAGTGGTTAGATGTCTTGCTTTGGAAATGGATGGTGGGGGTCCGTGTCCTTTCAGGTTTAATAAGGTGGAAAATAGGGGTCTTCACTGGAGAAGGCTCTGCCTTCCAGGTTGCTATATAAATGTTCATTGAGTATCTAGAAATTACTTAGTGATCTGTATTAAGTGAGATTCTAACATTTCTGAAAGATTGTGAACCACCTTTTGAATACATAGGGAATGCTCAAAAACAACTGTGTTGCTTTGGATAGCTCTACATTTTGCCTAAGAAGCCTTGATAGAGCTGCCAGGATCTTCCTCTTTTTTGGCCTTCCCAAAGAGGATTGCTTGAATACTTTTAACTTATTCCTTAACTACATCTGGTACAGCTCTTGTCTCTTGCTATCTGTTGTCCTATTACTGTGACAGCTCTCTGGCTACATAATTCACTCTGTAACTGATTATCTGCATTAAATTCTTTTTTAATTGAACACTTTCAATCTGTGTTTTGGTACATCCATAATTTAAGAAAATGTCGCTTTTCATTCCCAGTGTAGTTGGTTTCTGTTCATTTTCTTAAACTAATAATTCATGTACTAAGAACATTTAGACAGTAAAATTTGCTAGCAGTACAGTAGTCTGGTACCTACACTTCTGAACATTTGCTGACCCTTCTGTCACCTCCTCTCATTTAAAGTTACCTCAGTTTTGCTTAACCCTGTTATTTGTTGGCCTTTAAATATTTACTCATAGCCTTGTGTGATAGTTCTGTCCTTTGAGGGCTGTCTGTCTTGGGTCCCTGACTTCGCACAAATAGCTGAATGACAGTATTTAATGCCTCAGTTTCTAGGAGGTAACATTTATCTCTGCTTTACAGATGGGGTCTGAAGAACTGGTGACTGAAAACTGGCCCTGTGTAATAGCATAGACACCAAAAATCTCCCAGATGCTGTGTTAAACCCATTCTCAGTTAAATCTCCATATTCTAAAAATTCTCTTCTATTGTCATCTCGCTATGAATATTCATTTTCATTTCAGGTCTCTCTTACATCTCTGCAAGTTCAGAGATAGTTCACTTTCTCTCTCGAGGCTGTGCTGGTGTGAGAGACAACAGAGTGCAGAGGGAAGGCAAACATTTGGCTCGTCAGGCATTTCTATCACTTGTGAAAGTATATAAGAAGGAAACGCTGAGGCTGACTTTTAAAAGCATATGCTTAAAACAAAGAGTGTGCTAAGTATTCACCTAGATTAGCATGAGTGAATTCCTGACTGAATTCCTGAATGGAGAAGGAAGAGACCTAAGAGGGGATTAATTAAAAGAAAATGTTATGAATTTGATTTTTAAGTCACTGAGACGCTGTAAAAATCAAACTTCAGAATATTGTTTCTATAGAGTCAGTTTTATAGAGTCAACTTTGATCATGTTATTATAAAAAGAAGCAAATAAATTAATAAACTCAAACCTTTACATTGTTTTCTTGGGATTCAGTAAGTGGTTTTGTTTCTTGTTTACTCCACTCTGCATATTTAGTTGTAAGTTAATTTTAAAAAGATCTAAATTTTAATTATGATCAGAGCTTTTATGTGACTAAATTAAGTAAATTGAATTGTGTTCTACTGTAAAAAAAAAAGTTGGTCTAATTAATTGTGTTTGAATGGTATTTGGTTTATATGATCAGTGTTGATTCTATGCTGTTAAATTTTTTATAGTTCTGAATCATGTATTATTAATCATGTTGCAATCACTGTGAAGTGTATTGTTACTCAAATGAAGATGCTAACTTTGGTGCTGTAATTTTCATGTCTAGAAGCACCAGTGCAAGCTTCAATAATATTTATAAATATAAATAGGTTGCAAACAAATGTAAGGCATCATTTAAATGAATAATTCTCTGCTATTCTGTGCCTTTTAAGTAAAGCTGTGTAGGTTATAGTCAGCAGAAGAAGGTCTAACCTGATTATAGCACAGGTTTTCTGGGAATGACTGAGATGGAAAATAACTTTGTTTTCAAAAAATTGAACTTGTCTGTCCTCATAAACACTATGGAGAGCAAAGGAAGAAGTGAAGACCAAATTTCAGAGTTGTGCCTTCTTTTAACGTGCAGGGGAGCTCTGTTTTTCCTAGCAGAACAAGATCCACATTTAAGTCTAAAATTGTCTGCCACAGCAATGTGAGAATGAACTAAATCAAGCCTGTATATCAAGACCATAAAATAGAATGCATGTTGATTGCTTTACTGGATCTGGCTGGGGTGGAGTTCACTTTCTTCATAGCACCCCATATGGTGCTCTGTTTTGGATTTATGATGAAAACACTGTTGAAAACACACCAGTCTTTTGGCTATTCCTGAGCAGTACTTGCACAGCACCAGGGCCTTCTCCTTCATCCCACTGTCCCTTCAGAAAGTAGGCTGGGGGTGGGCAAGAAACTGGGAGGGGACACAGTTGAGACAGCTGACCCAAACTGGCCAAAGGGGTACTCCATACCATATAATGTCAAGCTCAGCAATGAAAAAACGGTGGGGTTTTGTCTTCTGAGATGGCTGTTGCTCAGAGACTGGCTGGGCATCTGTCTGTTTATGGGTGGTGGTGAGTGATTGCCTTTGCACCACTTGTTTCTTTTCCTGTTGCCTTCACTTATTAAATTGTCTTTATCCTGACACACAGGTTTTTCTTGCTTTTGCTTTTCCTATTTTCTCCCCTCATCCCACTGGGGGCAGGAGGTGTGAGCAAGCAGCTATGTGGGTGATTGTATTATCATCAGAACGTGGTTTTCACTAGCTGATAGAGTAACCTGACTCCAGAAGACAACTTGTATGAGGAGACCAAAGGTGTTCTGCACTGATGTGTGACATGCTAGCAGAGGCTGGAATTGGCTACATCATTAATAATTAAATTGCATGCATGTGAAAAGGTGGCATGACTATAAGATCTGGGTGGTCTTTTTTAATATAAGCTTCCAAATTATCGAACAGAGATTCTTCATTATTTGCACACATTACCCATGTGAGGCTCTGTGAGGTGACTTGCCTATATTTGCGTAACTGCCTACTTTTTATAGTGTAGTAATCAGCAATTAGTATGATGCATTTATTTTTATTGCCCTTATTATTGCCTGGAAATACTGTGGACACCTTTTTCATCGCCAGTATCTGAAATGCTGCACAAACATAGCAAATAATTCAGTCCCTCTTTAACCTGCCTGAATTCCCTGTCTCATAAGGTGGGGTCCATTTCTTCCGCTGATGCTGCAGTCTTAACAAGAAGAAAATTTCGAAATAGACAAGCCAAGGAGCCTTAAACCCAAACTCTAATCTAGTTCTTGTTCTCTAAGCCCATTGATCTCACTGCTTTTGGCTGCCGTTGATTTCTCCATGGATTGGTTGGACTATGTATGAAGTTTTAGTCTTTTTTTTTTTTTCTTTTCCTTTATTTATGGAAGGATGGTGTGGCATGGTTTCTCATGTGCAGGTGTTCTTTAGCCTTTGTCCAATAGGTCTGTGTTTTGGAAAGATGAATAAAGTTGTGCTCTGACCCTGGTTCACAGATTATTGTAGTGATGCTTCTGGCCACAGAATTTATGAATCTATAATGAGAAAGCTAAAATTAATTAGTAGGAGGTATTTTTAGATCATTGCAGGGAAGCTCTTTTTATAAAGGCTGTGCATGTCACCAGATCACCTGCTCCGTACCTTTCTCCGGTATTTTCAAGTCTGCTTTGTACTTCAGTACCTCAGTTTTTAGATCTTTGACTTGAAACACTTTGGGACAGGTTTCCCTCCCTTGACTCATTCCTAACTGTACACAGGACTGTAAAGGATCTGCAGTGGGTCAAAGAAATGATATTGCAGATGTCTAAGAAATTCTACAAGATCTTGTCTTTGCACCTTTCATTTCTGGAATGAATCTTTACTTCAGTCTGAGCCAAAGTGCTGTGTTTCTTCTTTTCCTCCCAGAGCAGATTAGTGTAGAGAAAGGAAGACTGGCTCTGAAAATGAAGACACGTTAACAGAATGGTGCATAAATTAATATACACTATTCTCATAAACAATTAATCCATTTCATTTCTTAAAAGTTTCAGTTACAATGTTGATTTAATCAGATTCGGTCTTTATGTGATATCACTTAGATTTATGATCAGTTGCATTTGTTGAAAGGCTGCATGTCCTTTTTATTTTAGTGTTTGCCAAGCAGTTAGTACAATATGTCTTACATTTTTTGTTATCCTTGTGTAGTAAAAATTGACAATTGTCTTTACTGTACTGGACTGAGTGTGAGCTTGGTTAGGTTCTCACCTGCCAGGGGGATCTCACTACCACTAACGTGATCCACTGAACAATCAGTGGAATATGGGAGAAATTGAGATCGTCTCTCCCCCAGGTGAATGCTCAAATCAAAAGCTGGTGAGCTAAACTTGCACATGTCCATTTTCCAGCCTGATTAATGTTTACAAGGAGTAGCACCTTTAACACCAGGGAATGAAATGCAATAACTGAACTATGTCAAGAGCAATAGCCCAATCCAGCACAAACTAGCTGAGGCTCTGGCCAAACTTTCAACACTCTTCTAATGTCACAGACTTTAGCACCAAAGTTACAAATGACTACATTATCACCTGCCAGGGGTACCAATACACTGGACATGCACCGTTTCCTGTGGAGAAGCTTAGTATGGTGGAAGAGGTGAATGCGAGAATCATGAAATGGTATCCCTTGTGTGCATTCAGGTTCCAGACAGGGTGGAGAAAATCCACTGGAATATAGGTTTTCTTCACAGCTCTTATACATTTCAGGTAGGTGAAAAAACTACTGCTCCCAGACTGCACAACAGAAGTGGAATCGACTACCTTGAAATCCACAGGAACAGAGAGACATGCCCATCCTGGTTTCTCTGCTGAGCAAGTTAAAGGGAAGAAGGATTGAGAAGGGTGCATTGAGGTCAGGGTGACTGCCTACAGAAAATGGACTGGGTTTTGAAACTCAGCAGAGGTAGCTGTATTCTCAGGCACACAGCCACACCCCGAATCAGCAGAGTGAATGTAGGAAATATCTTCTACCTCCAGCCAAACTTGCCAGGTTGCATATGGGAAGCCATAAGGACTTCTGGCCAATTTTTGTAAATCTGTGGTCCTTCTTGCTTGGTTATGTACAGTCCAGTCTTTTGAATTCGCTTTCAAAATACATATTAGTCTACCAGGCAATGTCACCAGGACATTGCAGGTATCCTGTTGGCAAATGAAGTCAATGTGTTAGGTAGCAGCTTCTCACAACAGTCAGAACTGGGCAGAAACAGATTTTTCAGGTCTAGAAACCTTTCCAGGCCAAAATTCCAGGCACCCACAGACCACAGTCACTGCTTGTGTTAGGCAACACCTGAATGGGACTTGTAAGATCTGTTGTTTTAACAGCATACTGAACTAACAGCAATTATTTCAGTGGTCTCATTTCTTCAAGTAACGCGAAATCTTTACAGACAAAGAACTGAGGGAAAATGAAGGTTAAGGGTACTGCTAAAGCTTTTTCATCCTTAAAAACACTCATAAGCTGCTTTTATTTTTTGTGAGATCAAAGTTTTTCTTGTAACTGACGACTGTTTTCCCAGAACCTGTGTCTTTGCATCAGATGTTAATCAAATTGTATGATTGTCCTGGTTTTGGTTGGGATAGAGTTAATTTTCTTCCTAGTAGCTGGTACAGTGCTGTGTTTTGGATTTAGGATGAGAATAATGTTGATAACACACCGATGTTTTAGTTGTTGCTGAGCAGTGCTTACACTAGTCAAGGACTTTCCAGCTTCTCAAGCCTTGCCAGTGAGAAGCTGGGAGGGGGCACAGCCAGGACAGCTGACCCAAACTGGCCAAAGGGATATTCCATGCCATGTGATGTCATGTTCAGTATATAAACTGGGGGGGGGGGGGGGCTGGGCGGGCCGGAGGGGCGGTGACCGCTGCTTGGGAGCTGGCTGGGTGTCGGTCGGTGGGTGGTGAGCAATTGCACTGTGCATCGCTTATTTTGTATATTCTTTTATCATTATTATTATTATCCCTTCCTTTTCCATCCTATTAAACTGTCTTTATCTCAACCCATGAGTTTTACTTTTTTTTTTTCCTGATTCTCTCCCCGATCCCACTGGGGCGGGGGGGAGTGAGCGAACGGCTGTGTGGTGTTTAGCTGCCTGCCGGGTTAAACCACAATAATGATTATTACACAGCTTCTATTGTAGATACCAGTAACTCTGCAGATAAGCACTGCTGCAGCATTCAGAGACATTTTGCAGGGAAGCAAGATGAACTGTCATTTGTCATTGTCCATGATCTGCTTTCTAGATTTGTACACTTCAGGTACAACAAAACTCAAACTGTGGCAAGACAAATTTAAATTATTTTCCTTCACACAAAAACAATTGCATAAAATTGATTAAAATAACATTTAGGTTGTATTCTGTGTGGGAAAAAGAAAGATGTTCAATTTACATTGCTCAAAATCTGGACAACTTAAATTGAGATAAAGTACAAGAGATATTAGACAACAAACATGAAATTATTTAATTAGTTGGTAGCATATTGTACATCAATGTTGTGCTTTCTCTCATAAATGAGAAGTTGGTATGAAAGCATATTCTGATAGTCTCACTTCTGTTTTAACACTCTTCATTGAATTGCCATGTAGAAAGACAGAAAAAATGCTTTATTTGTGTTAAGATAGACAGAACTGGCTGGCAAATTTTTGAGAAAGTTTATTTTGTTTTATTTCAAAATGCTGGGGTTTTGTTTTTAACTAGGGAAGAAAGAGCTGTTTGAACAGAATGATGTGCACACAGGTAGACAGTGGCAGTCTGTCGTGGTTTAACCTCAGTCGGCAACTGAGCACCACACAGCCGCTCACTCACTTCCCCCCAGCCGGTGGGATGGGGGAGAGAATTGGAAAAGCACAAGTGAGAAAAACTCGTGGGTTGAGATAAAAACAGTTTAATAATTGAAATAAAATGATAATAATAATAATGCACAAAGCAAGTGATGCACAGTGCAATTGCTCACCACCCGCCGACCGATGCCCAGCCAGTCCCCGAGCAGCGGCCCCCCCGGCCAGCTTTCCCCAGTTTATGTACTGAGCATGACGTCACATGGCATGGAATGTCCCTTTGGCCAGTTTGGCTGTGCCCCCTCCCAGCTTCTTGTGCACCTCCAGCCTTCTCAGTCCATAGAGCATGGAAAACTAAAAAGTCCTTGGCTAGTGCAAGCACTACCTAGCAACAACTAAAACATCGGTGTGTTATCAACATTGTTCTCACCCTAAATCCAAAACACAGCACTGTACCAGCTACTAGGAAGGAAATTAACTCTATTCCTGCCGAAACCAGGACACAGTCATAACTCCTTGGTTCCAAATTTCTCTTTTCAAGTCATCATGGTTTTCTGCAGCTTTGCATGATTTAGGAATAAGGCTGGCACAATACCTCTTGATACCCTGATATTCCATGAAGATAAAAACTGATGTGCTCATGCTGACTCAACATATCTTTTATCAGTTTCAGACATTAAATTTTCTAATCATAAAGCTTGTACTTTTCAGATGGAGGTGTTTCAGATGGCAATCATCACAGAAATATAGGTCTTCACATATCCAATTCTTCCCAGCAGTTTCATCTTGTACTTGCGATTCTTTCTACCTTTAATTAAAATAGTATTTTTTTATAATGACTTAGAACTAATGCAAGAGTAATTTTTTCTTCTTTGTTTTTCATAATCTTTATCTTCACTGTTGAAAAGGACTATCTTTTTGGTTTTTGAGGAAAATTGGATGTAAATTTAAATTTCACTTCTTTTTAGTATGTGATGTGGGATATCATGGAATGTTTTTGATGAGGTTGTAACAGTTTATTGATGCAACTTCAGTTCATTTTGGGGGCATTTTAAGTTATGAGGTGAAAAGGTTCATCAGTTGCAGGATGTTTTGTTAACATTGCTGACTTTGAAACATTTTTACTTATGCTCTTTCTTACTCACACTCAAGAAAATGTCAGAAATTAGTTTTCCTGACATTAGCTTCACAATACTTAAATTAACTTTGCTTTAACTCAAATATGACTGTCGTGGTTTAACCTCAGCCGGCAACTAAGCACCACACAGCCGCTCGCTCACTCCCCCCTGGTGGGATGGGGGAGAGAATCGGAAGGGTAAAAGTGAGAAAACTCGTGGGTTGAGATAAAGACAGTTTAATAGGTAAAGCAAAAGCCGCGCATGCAAGCAAAGCAAAACATTTCACTCCTTCCCATGGGCAGGCAGGTGTTCAACCATCTCCAGGAAAGCAGGGCTCCATCACACGTAATGGTTACTTGGGAAGACAAACGCCATCACTCCAAATGTCCCCCCCTTCCTTCTTCTTCCCCCAGCTTTATATACTGACCATGACGTCACATGGTATGGAATGTCCCTTTGGCCAGTTGGGGTCAGCTGTCCTGGCCGTGCCCCCTCCCAGCTTCTTGTGCCCCTCCAGCCTTCTCAGTTGGTAGAGCATGGGAAGCTGAAAAGTCCTTGACTAGTGTAAGCACTACCTAGCAACAACTAAAACATCGGTGTGTTATCAACATTGTTCTCACCCTAAATCCAAAACACAGCACTGTACCAGCTACTAGGAAGGAAATGAACTCTATCCCTGCCAAAACCAGGACAATGACATATCTCCCTTCTGCCTGTCTGTGCATACTGTGACGATTTCACAAATGATTTGCATTATTTTCTGAAACTTACCATAGTGTCTTCTACAGTGTTTATTTCTTTTTGAAAGTTGCAGCCTTTTGACATGACTTCTTGATGCTATCTGAGCTCATTGTTCTAAATGAGATATGGAAAAATAAAAAAAGGACTTGCTGCCTATTTTTTGTATCAGTGTGATTAGTTGCATCATTTTTGTTCTGTTATTTAAAGATAGTGACTATAGCAATTTAACATTATTTTGAAGTACTGTGAATTCAGAGTTCTAAGTTAGCTAAATGATTCTATAATTTCTGCTCTGTGCCTGTATGTTTAATATAGGTTGAGGCCCATCAAGTCCTGTACAACTGATGAGCGTAACTTGTTCTTTTGGTTTCTGCTCTGCAACCACAGTACTGGCTTTTCACACATTTACAGAAAAAGCCAGCAGCTCATCTCCTGATTTAGGGTATGCCTACTGAACAAAATTAGAAAGGTGTCCTCATGCTGTGCAGTATACAGTGTGGATCCCTTTTCAAATGGCTTCTCTCGGAGGACACTTTTCCTTGAAAGCAGATAAATGCCATAGCTTCTCCTTTATCATGTGATCTACCCTGCCTCCCAGAAGACAACAGTGCATGCATACTTAGATAGTAAGATTTTCTAAGATTGTTTATTAAGATGCTCCTTTATTGCTATCCCTTGTTATGTGTCTCAAGAGTAGGTGCTTATGTGTCACCGTGACAATAAGTAGAGGGATCTGTTATGCATCCTCTCAGCTGCTCTTTTTCTTTGAACACCAGATTAGGAAACATTCAGCCTTCATGACCTTTGTCTTTTCTAACAGTACTAGACCATTTCTATTTTTCTTCCACACCTGGTCAAAACATTTCACCACTGGTCAAAGCAGAAAAACGGTAGACAGTGCATGCTCCTGAGATGTCAGATATGGTGATGTTAATTCAAAGAAATGACTTATTTTTTTGATCTTTTATGACTGGAGTGTCTAGTATGGTGCTAACTTACACAAATTTTGTTCCTATCTTCCCTTGAGGAAATCTGTGGGAACAAGAAAGGTAATGAATGCTAGTTGCAATGCTTAATAATAACTACAGGTGTTTGGATACTACAAAAAACAGGGCAGTATAAGGACTTCAGATTAGGATAGTTTTTTTCTGGGAGAAGATCTAGCAAAAACATTTCAGGAAATTGCCATGTGAGAATAAGAAAAATATGTAATTCATCATAAGAAGACCTTTTTCCTTTAATTCTTCAAATGAGGGAGCCCTGAAGGCAAAATAAGAATTTCTTCCAAACTCTCCTGAATGATACCTTGAGTTCTGTTAACCGTGAAGCAGTTTAAGCATGGATCTCACCCATGGTAAATGATAATAAGTTGATTTGGTAGTGCTATTAATTTATGAACTATTATTTTCCCAAAGGCCTCTTCAAGGGTTCTCAGAAAGGAATAACCTGTAATAGTTAATACTGTTCAACAATAGAAGGTACGTTAAGGCTATCAGATGGTGCTTGTGTAAATATTCCTTTAAAATATCTCCAGGTGTATATTGAAATTGGGGAGCTGTTTAAAATAAGAAAATCAGCTTTGCATTTTAATAGCTGACAGTCCTTTAAAATGTGATCTGAAGGTACTCAACTACAGATGTAAAACAATTGAAACTATACATGAGCAATGATGAGCTCTGTATCAGTTATTATGTACAAGAAAGGGATGCAGGGATCACCACGTAAAGTTTTCTAAAGGTTAATTCAGTGCTCTGTGGCTGTTTAAAAAAATACACCAAAACCAGGCAAATGACAATGATTAACCTAACATTATTGGAAGGCTGAAATTATGAGAAAAATTGATCAGCAGCACTGAGTGGTTTAAACATATAGACAGGTTAGAAAGGCTAGGTAGGCTTAGGTGCTTGAATCTGGAAAAGAAAAAAAAAGTGAGTGAGTGCATGGAGAATATGTGAGTCACGAGTGGCAAGGAGAAGGTAGCAAGAGAGTGATTAATAACTCTGATAGCTCAAGAACCAGTGAGTTCAAAATCAAATTATTATGTATCAGGCTTAAACAGTAATAAGATGAAGTATTTTTCACCAGATGTGTCATTTAAATTATGGAACTTTTTGCCAAATAGTGTTGTGAAGCTCAAAAATATGACCTCAAAAAGGGATTAAACAAGTCCATGGGCATGGTCCATCAGGCATTAAACAGCTATGAAATGTGATGCTTTGAATAAAGCCTCCAGCTCATGTCAGAATCTGGATGAGAACATACCCAAGGAAAACACTATACTTGCTGTTTCCTCCTCATTCCTTAGCAAGTGCTTAAAGATTTCTGGTACATAATGAGAACATTTCTGTTAAAACTTTGCATATAGGCAGTTGCTGAGTTAACTATACCTGCAGAGAAAAAGATGACTGAAGAGCAAAGCATGGCGTGATGAGGAATAGAAGTGACAAGAATTTTGCCAATTTGGTCCCATTCTATGGGAGATGGAACACAGACAAGCCACAGCTTTTATTCTGGGGTTTTGCTGTTTAAGGCATCCAAGGTACATGCTAGACTCTTCAGGCATAAAGTTTTCCAACACTGACCAGGAGTGCATAGAACTACCACCCGAACAGATAACCTGGATTTTAAGAAACCCTCTCTTAAAATAACATTTAAAAATATTAACATTCTTCCCTTTATTATAAGGGTAATACTGCTTACAAGGCTTTTCACAGCTTCCTAAGACCACTGCATTTGGAGTGGCAAGTCCATGTCTCTTCCGACTGATATCACAGTTTGTGATCCATTCACTTCATGGTTGTCTCCATCAATTTTGCCAATCCAATCCAATTAGATGCATTGTTAATGGGTTTCCTTGTGGAAACCATGAAGAATAATAATATATAGTACCACTAAACTGGCTTCTCTCTGTGGAATGTAATACCTTTTGAGGTCATTTCAAAGAAAATACATGAGATTTTGGACAAATAATGAAAACCTACTAGCATATTGTATTTCTTAGACTTGCCACCCCCCTCAAGTCAATCATGATTTAGATATGACTTTGGGTTGATCTCTGTGATTTCTTGAGGATCAAAGTATCACCTACTTGCAGCAAGCACAGGCTAAGACTGCAGCAGCCAATCGTTTTAGCCCTATTTTTCTGCATGGCAGACCTTCTGAATGAGTTTGTTGCCCTGCCCAGGTGTGAGGAAGCTCCTCTTCACATCTGAGAACCTGGCTACTGCATTTGAGAGTTTGTTGTATTTATGCATTTTTTGAGTCTCTTGTGTGGGCTCCTTCTCTTATCTTTTTGAATAGTTCCCTCCTGATTTATCTGGAGACTGTTATAAATACATTTGTGTGTATACAATGTTTGCAAAAGTATTGCTGCAAGCGATGGAATGATACTTGCAGAAATTTAAAAAGCTTAATAAATGCATTTAAGTTGAATTCTTAAGAATAACAGCCAGTGAATATACAACAGGGTTATAAACCCTTTTATCCTTTTAATAACACGGTATCTCAGTCATTTGTTTTATTCCACAAAAATCTCTGATTGTACTACAGGACTCCCCATTTCACATTTTGACCAAAAAAAAAAGATCAGGAATTCAGTTTAGATTGAAAAATGAAATGAAACTCTCTCTGTTCTGATTGAGCATGACTACCTGGGTTCACTTCCTTTGCTCATCAAAGCATCAGGCACAGCCAGGATTCTGGGATTATTCTTTTAGGAAAGTTAAGAAATATTCCAGAGTTACCATTTTGCTTTATCTCAAAGCACCAAAGTTACAAAACAAAAAGTTTTCATGCCAAAGTCACCATAAAAATGTGAGCAGTGAAAACATGGTTTAGATCTCAGCCCTATGAAGGCATACGTATTTAACTTTGAACATGTGAATAGCCCCATTGGGTTCAGACAAACTCATTTTCATGCATCCCTTTCTAACAGTCACTGTGATATTAATAAATGTACATGTGTGTAGACTTAGAAGGAAGACATCAAAGAGCTTGCACTACACAGTATGAATAGACAAAAGTATTTTTGGCAACTATGTAGCAGTATTCATTTTCCAAAGCAGTAAAAATAGAGGCATGAATAGATTTAATATTCTTGGCTTTGTATAGTGTCTCTAAATCTATGTGTAGTGCCAAAATTAATTTTCTCTACTAGTGTGAAATCAAAAGTGTGGGGGTTTTTTCATTTAAACACAATGAAAGTTGCAATTATCTCATTATCAATAACACAAATTCTAAGTACACCTAGCAATTGATTCCAGCTATCTGGTTTAGCAAATAAAAAGACTACCTCTGTGACATCTACCCTTTTTTATCTACGTACAAAGTGTGATCTGAGAGTATGAAGTGTAGTTTAACATGAAATGATATAATGCTGGATGTCCTGGGGCTCCGAAGCCAAATAAAGCAAGCAGAAAGAAGTGTATTTGCCATGTAAGTATAGACAGTAGGTTAAGTTTTATATATCATTATTTTTGTAGCAGTTGTAGAAAATCATCAGTCTGTTATGCATAGCGATGCAAAACTATTCTGTTTAAGGGGCTAAATTTAATTCAGAGATACTGAAATCTGTTAATTGCTTTCAAATTGGTAATCTAGTAATCTAGCAATCAGTAGAGTGAAATCTGATGTGGTTCATTGTAATTCCAAGTTCTCCTATATGAAGCTTGATCGTTCCCCTCTAGAAGACAGGATGGTCTAGTGTCAGCCAAATGAATCAGTTTGTACACAGATGAATCTGACATTTTATGCTATACTTTACCCATTTAACTTAATATTTTTTGGCATGCTGTTTATGTCTAAGGTAAGGAAATGAGACCTAACTCTGAAAATACACAAGGACTTTCTTGTTTTTCTGAAATGCACTTACATGTACACTTACTGTTAAATCCCATTGGCATTTCGATTTTGATTTTTTTTTTGTCCTTACTGGGCTAGTAATTTAAAAAAATAGTGGAATTAAGCATGGTTTTTCCAGAATCAGAGCACTGGTGATGAAAGAGCAAATGGTTACTTCAGGGAGAATTTTTCCTGCATGTGCACTGTAGGACTCAGTAAAGAATTCCAGTTTATGAGCCTCATTCTCATTGTGGTGTCTTACACTTTGAGGAAATGCTAACCATAAGCTATGAAATAAAGTAAGTCGGAAACAAAGTCAAAAATTCTAGGAAACTAGAATTCTAGAAAAATTCTAGTTCAAGGAGTCTAGTTAAACTTGGGAGTTACTCATTAAGCTTAGTAGTCAGTATAAAAAACAATATCTAACATTTCATCAGCTGAGCAAAAAGCTAATTAAGAATTAGCATTGTCTTTAAAGTTAGAAATTATCGCAGCTTCCATTGCTTAGAGAATACGTGTCGTCTTGCCATGCTATGTTCTGAATTGTACCTTGTTAGAATGAGTTGAATTTTGATATTCTCAAACAGTAATGTTTTTTTGTATAGAATCTGATGTGAAAGGGAGCTAGCATCTTGTTTCAGCACTCTGCAAAAGATCACTGATTTCAAATCAATGTTAATTTATGGAAGTCTGTTCAGAATTGTTGTGATTTAACCCTTCAAGGCAGCTCAGTCCCACAGAGCTGCTCGCTCACTCCCCACCAGTGCAATGGGGGAGAGAATGAGAAGGGTAAAAGGGAGAAAGCCTGTCGGTTGAGATAAAGGCAGTTTGATAGGTAAAACAAAAGCCACACACGCAAGCAAAGAAAAAATAAGGAATTCGTTCACTCCTTCCCATCGGCAGGCAGGTGTTCAGCCATTTCCAGGAAAGCAGGGCTCCATCACTTGTAATGGTTACTTGGGAAGACAAACGCACCATAACTCCAAATGTCCCCCCTTCCTTCTTCTTCCTCCCAGTTTTTATTGCTGAGCGTGGTGTTGTATGGTATGGGAGATACCTTTGGACATTTAGGGTCAGCTGTCCTGGCTGTGTCCCATCCCAACTTCTTATAATCGTAGAATCATAGAATAGTTTGGGTTGGAAGGGACCTTTAAAGGCCATCTAGTCCAACCCCCCTGCCATGGGCAGGGACATCTTCAACTAGATCAGGTTGTTCAGAGCCCCGTCTCAGCCTGATCTTGAATGTTTCCAGGGATGGGGCATCCACCACCTCTCTGGGCA
>NW_008824243.1:6683770-6711266 GCF_000699105.1 Pygoscelis adeliae
GCTCCTCATCCATCCCCAGGCAGAGCTCCATGCACTCCAGCAGGTCATTGACATAGAGGGTGACATCCCTTCCTCATCTCCCCTGCCTGTCCTTCCTAAAGGGCCTGTATCCTTCCATCCCAACACTCCAACCATAGGAGCCATCCCACCACGTCTCCGTGATGCCAAGAAGGTCATAGCTCTGCAGGCCTGTGCACGTCTCTAACTGCTCTTGTTTATTCCTCATGCTACATGCGTTTGCATAGAGGCATTTAAGTTGGGCCCCCGATGAAGCTGTCTTACCAGCTGGAGTTCCTTTGTGCTGCTCTTCAGGCGCTCTCCTGCTGACCTGTGTTCCTTCTCCAGGCTCTGGGCATCTATTGCTGGCCCTGGCATCAAACTGGTAGGAGTGGGATGGACTGAGGTTCCCCTCCCTGGCTTCTCTAGTTTAAAGCCCTCTTCACCCGCTTGGCAAGCCTATGACTGAAGATGCTCTTCCCCTCCTTTGACAGATGGACCCCATCAGCCTGCAGTAGACCAGGTTTCTCAAAGCCAGTCCCATGGTCTAAGTAGCCGATGGTAACTTGTGCACCCCCAGTCCACTCTCTGGCGGGGAAGCATGAAAAAATGAAAAGGCTTTGATGTTGCGTAAGCACTGTTCAGCAACAGATAAAACATCAGTGTGCTATCAACACTGGTTTGATCACCATACCAGCTATTATGAAGAAAATTAACTCTACCCTAGCCCTGGTAACTTGTGCACCCCCAGTCCACTCTCTTGTGGGGAAGCATGAAAAAATGAAAAGGCTTTGATGTTGCGTAAGCACTGTTCAGCAACAGATAAAACATCAGTGTGCTATCAACACTGGTTTGATCACCATACCAGCTATTATGAAGAAAATTAACTCTACCCTAGCCCAAAACCAGTACAGAATTCAGTGGTTAGTGATATACTCCCTTACTGAAGGTACTGCAGTCCTCTGTAAGAGCCTGTCATTCAGCAATTGTATAGTTGTAATTATTTTTTTCTTTTTTTTTTCTTTTTTTTTTTTTGATTGTCTGGTTTTTACACCATGTCTATGAAAGCAATGAATGTAAACCCATGGCTACATGATTTTCAGGCAGGCAGCTAATTGGATCTCTAATAAACTATATCAGGAGGACCTACAGATAACTGTGGATGGAAAATTGCACCCAGTACAGAACTTTTTCTTGTAGAGCTGTGTGTGTATGAGAAGAAATATTTAAAAATCATCCTGAAATGCCTATACAGAAGATGGTAACTGATTAAAGAGCTTAGAGCAGAAAACTGAAGAAAGAAGCAAATAGTTCTATTTTTTCTTGCTGAACACTTAAAAAACCTGCCAGCAAGTATTATCTGAAGTTGACAGTGTTTAATAATGACCACAGGTGTCTGAAAAAGAGTGTAAGACTACAATAAGCAGAGTTTGGAGGCTACTTTACCTGCTATAGGTTTTGCCTATTTTACATGAAACACATTTAGTTAGGGCTACCTTAACCAAAATATACATCTCTAAAATATATGCAACGTGATATCGAGAAGCAAATTTTCAAAAGTTGACACATAAATTATACGTGCAAAATATGTGTATGTGGATAATTATGCACAGAAATATATATTTGCATAGGTAATTACATGTCAGTAATCAGAATGGGTTTGGGTTAATGATAATACTTGTACGGAACTTGTCTCTGACTCACATTTTAATGTGGTTTGATATTCCTCTAACTTTGAACAGCTACTGTTTCTGGTTTTTTACTTTAAAATACTTATTTAATACATAAAGAGTAGGTGACAAGCTGAAAAGCACATTTCTATAATTTTACTGTTTCCCATAACAAATTCTAAAGAAAGCAGAGTGGGTTCCCTGCCAGGAAAAATGACTTAGTTTTTGAAATTCGAGAATTTTCTCCACTATATAAGAAATTGTGTAAGAGGACTGCTCTGCCTTTTGTCTGGTAAATGAAAACTATAGGTTGGTAGACTTAATTTATAATTAGCTGATGCTGATTAACTTCATTCTGGTCTTAGTCTCCCATTCTCTGGTCTCACCCACCAGGAGGGATGAAGCCAGTACATTCAGGCCCTACTAAATAGAGAAGTGCATATAAACACATTTGTGAACTTGTGTATGGTGTATAGACTGTAAGTGTGTGAGCAGAACTTTCAAAAACATTTTTAATTAGCAAATGGCATAAATGTTTATGCATAATCAACATGTTCATATAACTCAGCAGAAATAAAAAAATATGTGCCCCATAAGATAAAATACACACGTATATCTGGTGTCATGCACATATATTTAATATCTATTGGCTGTTGGCCAAGAATAAGAGGAAATAGAAACCAGGATTTTATGGGTGGTAGTTTTTGCTATATCAAGTGATAAAATCATATTATAACCCTAGTTCTTGTGTTCTCCACTGCATGTTGGAGACAGAAGCAAAACGTAAAAATACATTTTCATAGATACGCAAACCTCACAGTAGTACCTCACAGTCTGAGATGAATTTGTCTGTCCAATATCACTGTGAAGCAGGGAAGTCAATTTATCTTCTTTTCACAGATAGGGACCTGAGGCACAGAGAAGCTAAAGCCCAGATTCAGACAATCTGAATGCCAGTTAAATCTCAGTCTTGTGTTTCCAATTGGCTAGGTGCCTCTGGCGCAGTGTCCAAGGTCATGTAGGATGTCTGTAGCAAAACTGAAAACCGAATCTAATTTTCCCTCATCCCAAAGTAAGGCTCTAAACCACAGGATGATTCTTTTTTAGGGATGCCTTTGTATCACCTAGAATTGAGGGGTAGCTTCCACCTGTCTGATCTACCTCTGTTCCTCAGAAATACTTTTACATCTCGAAAGGTCCTGAATATGCAGGGATAGTTCAGTTAAGGAATTTGTAAGTCACAAAATTCAACCAAGACACACTCAGTACATGTGCAGTGAATTGGTCTCAACAATCAGAATACAGTGACATTTACATCCCAATTACATGGAAAACTATGCTGTTCGCACTAAATTTGGGTTCTCCAAAAGCTCCCCTCTGTAGCATGTAGTTGATCAGTCTGAAGGAATCATTAAATAAAACCTTCCAAGTAGGACAAATCTAAATAATATTTGAAGTAAAAAATTCATACCCATGTTCTTCTCCAAATAAAAAATATCTTGTCTGTATACAGCTTTAATAGTTTGATCCCCACAATAGTGGGATTTTGGGGAACAAAAAAACAGCTAAAGCAAAATGGCAGAATCCAGGTTAGCCAATAATATGAGAAAAATTACAGTGGTTTTTGGTTTTAATCAGAACAGGCTTGCTTGATTAACCCCCCTGAAATCCATGCTGCTCATTCATGAAAGTAAGACAAGTAAGGGCAAGTAGAAACATTGATATTCACATACAGAAAAGAACATAAAGTAAACAGCAGATGAGGAGGGAATTTGAAGTCTTTAATGCACACATGCTGTAATTGGATAAAATCTACTTCCAAATTTTTTTTTTTATTTCATGTAGGTTAATATTGCTGGCGTTTCAGCTGTGCATGAAGGAACCTGTTTTCAAATAGTCCTGCTTTGCCTAAACTTCCTAACAGATGTATGCAAGAGTGAACAGCAAGTCTTTGGTTGTGTGACTGTTAGTGCAAATGAGGTTACATGGAATCTCCATTATTGCAACTTAGAAATAGATCTGAGTTCTGCATCCAGGTTATGTGATCCAGATCTGACCCCAACACAGAACTGGAATACAGCCAAGGAATACGTCTGGATGCTAGAGCTGGGAAATACTCTCGGAGCGTCTCGAAAAAACAGTGTTTGGGGTCCACTGCTCTCCATAATAGTTCTCCAGTCAATTGGCAGTCCTCTGTATTATGCTCCTCAACATCTCTGCCCCCCTGGGAAGCCTGGCTAATGCTCAGAATCTGAATATTTGATTCCAAGAGACTAGTACTTAAGCAAGGTGTCAGAGGGCTCAGTGTGGAGATTTATGAGCCCTCTCCAAATTTGCCTATGAGTTCTCAGTTCTTGAAGCTACTCTTCTGAGTAGACTGGTGACGTAGACTGAGAGCTGCTACTTCTATCCTTAGATCTCACATATGTGTATACTATTGCTGGACTTCACTGACGGCTTTTCAGCAGTAGTTCTTACTAGTTCCACTTATCAGAATGCGTAATTACTTTCTTTTCATCTGTAATGCAGTTATCATTTTAGTTGTTAAAGACATCACCAGCAAATTATTCCTGCCTTGAATCTCTAAGAATCTCGCTCTGTGTGGTAACGGCTGCCTGTGGTTTATTCTCATGCAAGCAAATATATGTCTCTCAAAAATGTTAGGCACTGGTAATAAATACAGCAAAAATTTTCTAACAAGAGGCAGAAGCATATTTTTAAAGCCTTCAGCAACCCAGTTTTGTTTATCATTAACAGCTACAGCTCGGGCAATGTCTGTGATGATTCTTCATGTTGTAAGGAGTGACAACTTAGCAGGCAGGCAAGGCAGAAGACTACTGCCTGACCAAGACTAATTTCACTTACAGTTCCTTGACCCAAACTGAAGCAGACAGCACAGTAAAGCTTTCCTTAACACTGTCTCCTAGCTTAACCCTAATCCTCCAGGGTACCTAACATCCCACAGTCGTAGCTATAGTTCACACAAATTCCTTTCACTTAGCTGAACATGGGTCCCTCACCTCTGAAATTCATAAAAGGAGTAGAGAACTAGGTTAGACCTCTTATTGATGAATGCTAACCTTGGAGCTTATTCAGAATCTCTATGAAACCATCATATCTGGTCATATATTCCTATTCAGTGCAAAATTCCTTGGGGTTTGCACCGATTAAATTATAGTATACATAATTTCTTCACTTTGAATCTTAAGTTGATTCACATTCAGAAACATAATCAAAAGCATATTCAAAAAACTTCCTGGGATATAAGCATGTGTAGGTTGTTAGGGTTCTTTTGTCTTTCTGTTTGCTTTGAAGCAGAAACTTTTTTAATGGGTTGGCTCATTCAAAGGACAGCAAGCAGAACCATCTGATTGATTTTTATTTTGTATGCTCCAAAACTTAGGATGTTGTCTTACACTGTACTTCTGATGACCATTTCAGATAAACTTGCTTTCTCCTGTGTATCCAGGTCACCAAAGGAGCAAATGCCTGCTTGTACACAGTAGCAGGGAATACCATTGTGAGTATCAGGATAAATTCAAAGGCAAAATATGAAGATGCAGGTAAAGAGAAGAGCTGGATGACATTTTAATGCATACAAGTAATAAACACATACAATGTGTGTTTATTTTTATCTTTTTGTTTCTTTAGCTATTGGAAGAAGAGGCTTCTTTCTGTTGTATCCTCTTGATCTTCATACAGTTTTCCTACTGTCAACAATTAAAATTCCTTTTCCTATAGACTTTCCAATAAAAAACAGGGGAGCTGATATTTTCTGTTTCAAGGAAAGACTAGATTTACTTGATATGTAGTCTTATATTTCATATCTGTTGTGAAGAATGTGGATTTATTCCTTTTACTAGTATTTTAATTATTTTTATTATATAATACAATATAATTTGCATTATATTATATCCCTCTCATGCACACATGGGAAAATCTGTTATGGGAGACCCAGCACCCCATCCCATCTGTACCCCATAGCCTAGCTGACTAACTAATTCTTCTATTTTTGAATGCTTTTTATTTTTCTTTTTTTAAAAAATTGTTTTGTCACCTTGCATAAAATCTCCATCGTGAACTCAAGTAACCTTCTTCATCTCACTTTTGTTGAAACTGACAAATTTCTACCCCAAAACTTTCATTTTAAACAAATGGTGTGTTGGATGAAATACTCTTGCACAAAACTTTCCCTAACTATTTCTCATCCTAGTTATCCTCTAATCTTTAAATCTTAACTACATCAAATTTTTAACCTATAGTGAAGTCCCTTAAACATGTGAATAGCATTAAAAAGTAGTTGGATCTTCACGTTTTATGACTTCTATACTGTGCCACTTATTTTCAAGAATGCAAGATCTTTTGTGGGGAAAAAAATCTGTCCAAGAGAAGATATTTGGCAACGTTTTGGGGCCTTTTGAAGACTGTTTTTCAGTTTGTCATCATTAATTCATTGCTAGATAATAGATAATAAATATTATAATATATAATGTATAGTGTATAATAGATAAGAGATAATAGATAATATATTAATACTGATGAAATGGAACATGCTGACCACATATTTGAGTCCTGGCCAGTACCTGCTTCTTTTAATATCAAACCTGTGGGAGCAATGGTCTCTTCAGTATCAGGATATAGGGCCTCATTGCTGTTCTGGGTGGCTAGATGTATCCCTGTGAAATTGATGTAAAGTAAAATGCAAAAGTAACTGTGAGTTCATTCTCTTCCCTATCAAAACCTAATAGATGGGAAAATCCTACTTTTCTTCAATTCTTTTTCCTTCCTGACTCTACTTTTGTCATATACAAAATATTTCATGAGATTTCTCTTCTGTGTAACTGTAGAAGTTCTTATGGGTAGCAGGCAATGATGATTAGCTGATAAAGAGAAAAAGAAAAAATGGGTAAATCCTGCTTCTTGTAGGTGGGGTTATGAATAATAAAAATATGATGCTGTTCTTTAATTAATAGTGGTAGATTTTGACACATGAGCACAGCACAAAATTTAATATAGTACAAAACTGTGCAACTAGAAGCTAGAGTATGGCTGATACTCTAATGTGTAATTTATTTAATTAAAGAAAGGGGTTATCCAGAGAAAATTCCTACTAGTTATAAACCATCAATATTTTCATCCACGAACAAATATAAACTTTAACTTTTTTTAAAGTTAGCAGGTGATTCAGCTCCCATTTTTATTGCATTTACATGGACCAAAATAGAGCCTGAAATACCACCGTTAGTATTAAACAATTTACTGAGTGATTGTTTCCTGAAGTGCCATGCATTTCAGAGGTGTTTCAAAGGAGCATCTTGCTTTTCAAAACTTACAGCAGAGAACTTGTGCTTCTCAGAACTCTACAGGGCATCATCCAAAGGCCCAAGCTAGTCCAAATACCAGAAATAGTCTAGCTATGGTAATACAAGATAATTCATTGACTAATTTATCTTCCCGAGAAAATTAGCTTAAGTGCAGCTGTGGGCTAGTGCAGCTATCAGAACTACCATATTTAAAGTTACTATGCAGCTCCCTCTGATGTACTTCAGTCTGTGATGCAGCCATACCTGCTGCCAGGATTACTCCAGCTCAGTATGAGGAAAAATATCTTTTTTGTAACAGGATAACCACTTATGCCTTACAGCTCTTGCCATTTGAGTTACTTGTTTATAGAGGATGGCAATGCATGGATGTTGCTAGTTGCTAGAATGATTGTCAGATGTATTCAGCGTTATCCCTTTATATTTTCTGAGTTGTATTCCCCTCTTTCTCGCTGTTCTCTTTCCACTTCAAGAGATGAAATGTGATGCGAGTTACAAGAGGTACCTCAGATAAGAAAATACCAGGTTTACGTAATTTGACCCCTGGCTGTTGCAGTTTTTCTAATTCAAGTATTTATAGCCTAGAGGCATCTATATACACTTTTGGCAACCTGAAAGTTAAATGGTAGAGACATAAATAAAACAAAATACACTTAATGTGACAGCATTATAAAGTTGAATACTCAGTGGACCCAAAGTACGTTTCCCAGGTTTTAGAAAGATGGGCAGCTTACAATGGAAAATTTACATCTTGAAGAGCTTTGATAATGGAGTCACACATCAATGACAGTGTATTAATGAACTGTGCGTTAAACGTTAAGTTAATGGGTGACAACTCAATTCAAAGGGAAAAAAATCCTGAAGTCATTCTTTCTATTTTTATTACTGTGTGCAATGACTGCTTATAATGTTGAAGAAATGAACACTCTACTCCATTTTTAGCTGTTAACCACATTTATTAAGAACCATTAACTTAGACTGATGGAATTTTATTTCAAGAACATGACAGTGAAGATAACTTGGTTTGTCTTAGGCTTTTTTTAGCAGACTTTTTATAGATTTCCCTTTTTCCACTCACCCTCATACCTATTGCATCTTCTTGGAAACTCATAATGACAATGGTTTAAGCTAATGTGAAAAGGGTTTCAGAAGCATTCCTTTGATGAAATCTAGAAAGTAAGTGACTTTCAAAGCTACTTGACACATAGGCAACATGAAAGAATGTCTTTATCGCTGTGGTGGGTTGACCTTGGCTAAAGGCCAAACTCCCACCCAGCTGCTCACTCACTCCCCCTCTACAGGACAGGGTAGAAAATATGATGGAAAAGCTCTTGGGCTGAGAAAAAGAAAGGGAGATTGCTTATCATTTACCACCATGGGAAAAAGAGACTCAACGTGGTGAAAAGGTGAAAATCAATTTAATTTATTGCCAGTTAAAATAGATTTGGGTAGTGAGAAACAAAGACAAAAAAATTAAACCACCACCTTTCCCCCTGTATCTTCCCAGCCTCAATTTCAGTCCTTCACTCCTGACTCCTCTACCTTCTTTCCCACCGAGCAGCGTGGGAGGGATGGGGAATGGGGGTCACAGTCAGTCAGTCCATAAGAGTTCCTCCCTGCAGCTTCTTCCTCTTCCTCACACTTTTCCCCTGCCCCTGCATGGGCTTTCCATGGGCCGCAGTTCTTTCAGAAACACTTAACTTCTCCCTCCATGGGCTGCAGCGGAATCTCTGCTCCAGAACCTGGAGCACCTCTTTCCCCTCCTTCTTCTCTGAACTTGGTGTTCCCTCTGTTTTTTCTCACTCTTTCCTGTCCCCCCTACCCCGCCAGCCTGGCATTTTCTATCCTTTCTTAAACATGTTTTCCCAGAGGCACCACTACTTTGGCTGAGGGGCTCAGCTGTGTCGTTGGAGGTGGCTGGAACCAGCCGTGTCCAGCACGGGGCAGCCCCAGCCTCTTCTCACAGAGACCACCCCTGCATCCCCCCCCGCTGCCAGCACCTTGCCACTGACACCCAATACAATTTCTTTTTATAAATTTTGCTAAAAAATGAATGCAGTTATTTATGATGTTATCATTTGCTTATTGCAATAGTAAGACATTTCAGAATAAAAATATTAGGCCCCATTCCTCACTCATGCCAGTTATACCCATTTTCCCTTGCTGCCTTCAGCAGAATTGCTCTTGACCAGACTCCCCCTGAGGAAGAGGATGGTCAGGCTCCCCAGCCCTGGGCGTGCAGACCTGCATGCCCATGATAAAATCTTTCAGCGGTATGAATACAGTAAGCTGCTTAGATTGTTCACTAACCTGTTTTAGATGACGCTCTCGGTTTCTTCATGAATTTTACTGTGGTGTAAATCTCGGCAGTCATTTTTGGTCCTCACATGTGAACAGTAAAAGCAGAGCAGAAACAGATCCTTTGTTATAGTTATACAAATTTAGGACCTCTCCAATCCACCTAGGTACTAGCCCCAGCCTCAGTTTGGGGGAGGGGGAGAACAAGTGTGACAAGGAAGAAAAGGAGTAATCCAGTCTGTCTAGGATAACTGCTGAAGCTCTCTCTTTGTCAGGTTTTGTAGAAGGAGGTCCTAATCTCCTAATCTGTGCACTTCTTTCTCCACTAAGCTGGTAGGTGACTGAGGTGTCTCCAGAGTGCCTCAGTCTGCTTTAGTTAGGATGTGAATTCATCTCCGCTAACTTTAGTTGCCCAAAACTAGGCATATAATGTTCATTTCTCTATGTATCTACCTATTATACAATATATTATATGTGTATTAAGTATTTCTGGACAGTGAGACAGGATCATAAAATGAGATGGATCACTATCTGGAAGTACTTCTCTCTTTCTTCATTAACTGTAGAAGATAAAGATTATGAGTCTTATCTACCACTGAATGTATATAGAATTAATAGGAAATAATGGATGCCCCTATTACATTAAGTTCCAGTTCACCTAGTTCTCTTTGAAGATACCCAGATTCTGTCTAGCAGGTCAGTTGTTGGAGAACTCACCCAAAAAGGCAGGGAAATGGATTCCAAACACTCAGCATGAGGGGAAAAGAGATCGAACCCCTAATTCTTTTATCTCAGGAAAGACCATTAAGTAGCCTAGGTACCTGTGTACTCCATCAGGCCCATTGGTCACTAGGAATGAAAGACTCAAATGTTCAGGGAGGCAACAAGAAAGAGGGACTCTGAATTTTGCATAGTGGCTATAGCACAGGACAGGGAGACTATGTCCTGTTTTTGTCCCAGAACACAAAATAACTTTTAACAATTCAGATAATAGTCTAATGTGATATGCACAGACATGCAAGTCTTCTGGAATTCCGTTGCTGTCCCAGCTGCTCGTGTCAGGCTCTCTGCATGCCTCTTTTCTCGCCCATTACCCTTGATACAGAGAAGAGGTGGTGGAGTAGGAAGTGAAGTCAACTAGATATTCCATTTCTTAGACAACCAGGAAGCCACTATGGAAAAATAAGGTAATTAACAGCCAATATCACCGTGGTTTTGTCAATGCTCAACTCCTCCTTACTCAGAGATGTAAGGAAGAAAGACTGTGAAGGAACTCTGGAATGGAACTAGGTCATTATCTCCATAGGAAAGGTGCCACTGAACACACAGGTGCTTTTACTCTGTAAACGGTCAAGGAGCTTTTGCGGTAAGTACTGGACTGTTTAATATCTTGAAGTGCTTAGGCACTTCTGAAGAGTACATAGTCTGAATCTGTTTGAAATGTAGTTTGTTTTTATGTGTAATGCATCCTATCCAAAGCATCAAAAGAGAAAAACCAAAACCATTGCAATGATTATTTTTGAAAGAATTTTTGACATTTGGAAGAATTAGTTACCCTTAATAATTATGATCAAGTAATTCATAAGAACATAGCACTTAATAAAATTTTATAATTACAAAAATAAGACAAAAACTGATGCATACTTTGAGATAGTTGTTTTGGGTTTTATTTTTTAAGAGTCATCACTTAATTTGAAACCAAAAGAAAAGTACAGTGGCTCAAGTCAGACCAAAGAAGTCTAGGCTACAAAGATTGGGATTAGCTGCCTAAACTGAATTTGTGGTAGAATATAAATAAACACTTTCAGTCTTGGAGCAATATCAATACAATTTTAACTTTCTGGAACATCTGCCTGATTTTAACTATATTATCTAATGTTCTCCTGTGTACTGATAGACCCAGAAAAACTTTTCTTTATGACACACATTTATGCAGCACTACTGCTTATTTCACATTAGTTCTCAGTTCCACCATCTTTATTGAATAACATGTCTATAGCTGTTCTAGTTTGGGGTTTTTTTTGTTACTAATTGTGGTGTCCTTAGCCCTGATGATCATTATTTTTTCTTTATGTTCTTAGGGGTTTTTTTATCTTTTTTCTGTATTTCTTCTCATTTACAGTCCAAGTTGTGTTGATTACAGTTTTCCTTTTTTTGCAGTAATATATTGCTTTTTCAGTTATAGCAGATGGTTTTACTTAGCCACTGAATGGACATTTAGTCAAAGTTGTGTTCTTCCTTTATTACCTTTCCAATCAGCCATCTAATCAGTTCTTCCTATAGGGGCTAAAATTTTCTTGAATTCTCTATCTTAATTTTCAACAGCAATAATTTCACTTATAAAATTTCTATTGGGTCTAATTAGCTCTTTTAAAGTACAAGTTAAAGATAAAGTATTTCAATTTTTCAAGTTCCTATTTTCAACCTGTTATAAACAGTGAAAATTCATTTTCAGTGTTTGAAGAGCATGCACAATCCTACGCATATATTATTCAGTTCTAAATCAAAACACATCTTCAAATGGACTTAAACGCATAGCAAAGCATACCTCAAAACTGCCTTAAGTAGGCCAAAATGTAGTTTGCGTATATGGGCTTTCTTAAACCAGAGGTAAAATGCACATAAGTTACATATTAAAACATCCACAAATTAGTGAAGTGATGTTTCCTACACAAAGTACATTATAAAAATATCTTCCTGTTTTGGATATCTGTCTGTAAGATACTACTGAAAAAGCAGACTTATAAAGAATAAAATGCATTTTACCCAATCCACAAGCTATACAATAGATTCATTATGAATTATTTTACTATTGATGCTTTTCTTGTCTTTGATTTTCTGACTGGTCTATTGCAAATGCCTTGTGTCATTTTGTTCCTCCATCACATCATGTTAGGAGTCAGCATAACACAACGTAACTGATTCAATTGAAAACTTCAAAAAGATAATGTTAGAGAAAAGTGTGGTTAAAGCAGCTGTGGTTTGGTTTAGAAAGCTATTCAGGCACAGTGGCTTCATGCTATCTTTTGTTTTCTCAGTCCACATAACAACTCCATGGTGTTGCGGGATGATAATAATTTTGCATTCATCTGTCACATTGTAGGCTCATGATTTGACCAAGCTAGAAAGAGAAACCTTGGAAAATTGTATTTCTGTGCTAAAACCTGTATCACTTTTTCTATTAACAGTCTGTGTGCTGTTTATTGTCTGATATAAAACATCTTATGTAAAGACACAGACAAAGGAAATCATGTTTGAACCACATATAAATATTACTGTTAGGAAATTTTTAGATTAAGTGATACAGTTATTTATCATACATTCTGTAGATAAGTGGTTTGAATTAGGAAAAGAATCCTATTGACATAAATATTTTCCCAGTAATTTCATATAGATAGATCATCATCTAAAACCATTATACCAGATTTTTGTAGTTGAGGGATGAAAGTACTTAAATGCTGTATATCAGAACTGCATAGACATTTGTGCCATTGTAGCGATTGCAAATACAGTGACAAAGTTAATTTGTTATGTATATTACAGTACATGACTAGATCCCCATTGTTGAATGTCAGAAATAAAATTTGTCCTAGGAAGCAGAGGCAAAACTGATAATACCTAAAAGTCTCATTAGCTACTGAAGCCCAGTATTCAATGCCACTGATGTTCATAATTCCCAGTTCATCTGCTGTTTAGCCTTGTAGCTGCCTAAACTCTTCAACTGTTTAAGGACATAACAATTTATTTTAGAGTACATTCAAGCCTACTGTTAAGATCAAATTGTCCCGACACCCACATTTTAAACCTGAACACTTCTATTTTGGGATACATAGAGCATGACTATGCTTAAAATTGTCTCTTCCTTCTCTTTTAAACCCAATAGCCAGATCTCAGATCACTGTTAGGGGGGCAGAAGCTCCCAGATGTCTATGTTTCATGAAACAGACATGAACGTGTATGTCTTATCCTTTTGGTGAATGCCTTAGGCACTGGATATTTGCTGTAGGTCTTTCTCCAGCTAATGCAATTGCATCTGTTATGATGTGTTTCAGTGTTGACTTGATCACCAACAGAGTGAGAATTGTTCTATGGCTAGGTAGTATGTGCACCACCTGAGAGACCCAGGATATAGTGATTTTCTATGGGATGTTATGGTTTCCATGATTTTTACCTCACAGGCAACAAGTCTTCTTCATGCCTAATGTAGGCTAACCTAAGCATTCCCATAACTCAGGATTCCCAATCCTCCCTGAGAATTTAGGCCCACATTTACGAAGCATTTAAGCTTTGTTATTTTGAGTGTTGTAGCACTGGCTCCAGGGAGGGAATTCACAAACCTGAACTAATTGCTTTCATTTCCTAAGCAACACAGGGGAAAATTCACCATCTATAAAGCCTCATTTCCTAGGATTGAACAGTTTGCATGTGGCAATGCCCAGACCAGCCAGGAGTGCCTGACAGCCTTTCTTTACTTCTTGCACCTGTGATAAATGCCTGCATGAATCTGAGATTTCAGTCCCAGCTGCCTTCCAGGGTGGAGGTGCTTGTGGTAGGCTGAGCAGGGAGCTGGCCATGGTGCTTCCCTTCGCACCCACCCCTAAGTCAGAGGTATGGTAAATTCCTTCCTCACCTGGAGGGAGTTCAAACCTATATTTCTCTACCTTCCAGGATAGCATGCTGATCAGTGCTGGGGCTCTCCCTCTAAGCTATTGAACTATCAGTGGTTATGGCAATTTTCTGAGATGCAAAAAGCAGTGAATTCTTATGCTGAGGAGGATGTGTCCATGTCTTCTGTATTCTTGGCAGGATCTCAAATCAACATGAAGCTACCGTAAAAAGCAAACTATTTCCTGTTATATCAGACAGGTACCTAAGCTTGGGCTGTAGGCATTTAAGGTTGTTCAGCATCTAACTATTACGGTGATTTTTTTTTCACATAATATAGGTACTTAAATTGTACCAAAGTCTTTCCAATTACAAACACTTCAATACTATTACTAGCACTGTTTGCCAGCACTAAGGACAGCTGGCAGATTAAAATCTTTCCCCCTTCAAAACAAGGGAACTGCCTCAAAACACAGTATAGTGAATGGATCTCATAACTCCCTCGCCCATGTTAACCTTCAAGCCACACCAAGAAATTATCTGGAAAAACACCTGACACAGAACACCACCAAGCCTGGAACTGTGGTATAAATTTAACAGTACAGACAAACCAAGTCTGAACATTCAGGTATGCTCTCAGGTGCTGCCTGATTCACTGCTTGCTACGGGCATCATCCTTGTAAATCTGAGATAGGTTTTACAGCCAGAAGCAAGCAAGATAGAGGAGGAACAGAAAGTGAAACCGGAGCAGCACTAGAGAACAGAATAAAATCAGAGCTCCTGAGTTACTGGCAATGTCCTAAAACAAGTGGTACACGCTTTCTGACTATGTGTCAATGCCTGAGTGAAATAAGCATGATTATACAGCAACTTGAGGTAAATCATTGGGATTTTCGGGTACACGACAACTTTCCTGTTAATGATACACAACACCACTGTAAACCTAAATCCTTTTAAAATGTCAAACCTATTTTAGTGTGCGATGGAAGAAGTATTATATACTGGTTATAAATTATCCCTGATTATCTGAGTGGGAAATCTATGTGGTGAGCAACTAAAATAATCATTGTTAGTTCTTCAGTGCCTTTAAATATGAGGCTGTCTAAAATTAGTACTTCAAAGAGTATGAGCATAATTAAATATTCTTTTTCTTAAGACAAATAGGACTAGAATAGAGAGCATTAAAGCAGGAATATATATGTATATATTAATCTGTATTAATATAGTTATCATTGTGACACTAATGTTTGATGTGATCAAAGCTAAAAATGACTTCCAGCAGTTTAAAAGGACTGTATTAATAGCTTTCTATATTACTTGCAGTGTGTGCAATTGTGGAAAACAAATTAATACCCTGTAGTGAAGCCTTGCCTATGCAGCAAGGACATTCATTAATTTATCCATTAAAAGGTTTACTTGGCATTTCAATACATCTGGAAATGTGTTGTAGCATTGAAACAAAGGTGACAGTAAAAACATTTTGAAATAACCTATTTCTTCTACGAGAGGGTATACTACCTGAAGCAGAAAAGGTAAAAAGAAAAAGTAACTGGATGTTGAAAAGTATTTTGGAATTAACAGAAACAGGATTTGTTTTAGTTAAAGTTTCTTGGCTAAGGTGAAAAAATAATGAGGAGATCAATTGCTGTCAAGTATCATGACTATTGTAAAGCCTATGAAATCCAATGTTGATTTTTAACCTTACACCCTTAAATCAATTTAATCTTCTAAATGCTAACATGGGGCCTGACCTTCCCACTGACTTCAATGAGTTTCAGAGACTATAAAATGAATTTACAAGTTTCTATCATCTGATCGATTCTTTGACATCTTTATGTTGGTTTAAATATATTGGTGCCACCCATCCAGTAATAGAGCAGCAAGAGAAGAGGATATAGAGAATAAATAAAGTTTTTTTGAGTTCTGAAATGGTGACTTACTACTAATCAAGCCACGCTTGACATAATTCCTGTTATTTTCTCTGCTACTGATGATCAGACTGGAGTAAGAATAGATGGGGGACAGTTAACATTTCGCATATTTCTTAGGTTTGAGTCTAATCAATTGGTAAAATTATTTCTGGGTTTGCTTCAGCAGAAAACAGGTAGAAAAAGTTCTGTATTAATAAAATAAGGAAGCATCCTTACAAGGTAAAAGTCTTACTAACTGTATGTTTTCCTCATGATGCTTTGAAGAATACGTTTGGCAGATAGTACAGATATTGTCTTGAGAGACACTCCAGAAAATCCTCCTCTTAGCTTAATCCAAACCCCCCCCAAATTGATTTACATAATAAAAAACCAAGCTATTCAACAATATGATGTTCCATTTTTAAAACATCAGTTAGTAAACACTTAACGTTTCTTCAGGTCACAGCATCTGAACCAATATAATGTAAAAATTCTTAAATGCCTTTTCAGAACATTGTTGTCAGAGAGTCTAACAGCATTTCAATCCAACAAATTGAAAACCTCACAGGGATTTATTGGTGGTTAAACACTGGAACAAGTTGCCCAAAGAGGTGATGAAATTTCCATCCTTGGAGACCTTCAAGTCTTTGCTAGAAATGGCCTTGAGCAACCTGATCTAGTCAGACCTGTTTTGAGCAGGGGGTAGAATTAAATGATCTCTGAAGGTCCCTTCCTAATTAAATTATGGGTTTTTTTATGGTTCTAGCATAACCCTAAAGATCTAGAATAGGATTGCAAAGTATGAAGTACATGAAGAAGTTTTGCGGGACCATGGAGGGATATTGAGAGGAAACGCATGCCCTGAAGGTCAAATAAACTTCTAGGAACACTGCATGTCATGTTACGCTATTTGAGGCTGTCCAGAAGGCCAGATAAAAAAGCCTTGTGGGCTGTGACTGAGTTAAACTTTAGTTTAGTTAATTTAGTCTGGTTATGCAGGTATTATTCTTCTGTAACACTGATGATTAAAGGAGACTTTTTTTTCTGTTTTAGTGTAAATGGTTGTTGTGGAATAAAATCATTGATATTTATTAGTTACAGCCTATATAAATCAACACTTCTTGATACAAATTTCTGAATATGGTGCTGATATTAGGCTCATTGGTATATGGTTTGTAATTTCTTTATGTCCTTATTATTCAATTTTATTTAACTTACATGTAACAGAAAAAAGGGGTTTTTTTCTGTGATATGATACCTCATAAAGTAATAGTAAATGGCTAGACATTCTCTAGTGGGACTCATTTCTAGCAGGTCTTCCTCGGTTTGATTCTGTTTAAAATCCATATCAACAGTCTTGTAGGGCCACAAAAATTAAAGGATTTTTTTATCCTTAAAATGGTAATCTAACGTATACTGTAATGGCTCACTGAGCAATATGAAGAATTATTTAAGAACCTAATCTTAGATTTCATCAGTTATCCGTGATACTGCATTCAAATTTGCCTCTACTACTCCTAGTGTATGTTTCCATTTGGGAAAATGCATGGTTTTCTATGCTGTTAACATCTCTTTTTTTTGTATTTCTTCCTAACATCATGGTTGTGTATTAGTTCCCAAATGTAAGTCATTAATTAAGGACTCCCTAATTTATCCCATTAGATTTTTTAAATTTAGTTGGCTTGGTGGATGGATGTCATACACTACACTGTTACACTTGTTATACTGCTACTAGTATTTATTAATGGAAGAATGCTGAGTAAGAAATAGTTTAATGAACAGAGTTAAAAATGTAGAAAATAGTTCTTTAAACTAAGACAGGTTTCTGTGAGTTGGTTCATCCAGAGTAGTGACCCGTGGTGAACAGTGCAGTGTGATATTTTAGCTATTGGCACCACAGAGTGATAAGCAATACCAGAGGAGCCAGTCTGCTGGAGTGGGGAACCGCTGTATGAACACAGGTGGGATTCCTAAACCAAATGCTACTCACAGTTTGTTTCTTCCTGCTACTCGTAGAATGATTTTGACTATTGTGAAACTATATAGCATGACTCACTAAGCCATTCCTGATGCATTGGAAAACGCACACTTTCTGAAGTGAGCAAAGTAAAAACAAAGTGAAACAAACAGAACTACTTTTACATAAAACCAGCCAGTCTTTTCTTAAGACTTCTAGTTAATTAAAAAGACTGACTAATCGTAATTGAAGAATGACTATTATTCTGACTTTAAAACCTCTGTCTGAGTTTCTCATAATTAAAGTACTGAAGTAAAAGAACAATTTTCTGAGCTTTTCCTGCTTCTCTTTGCCTTCAACTTTTTTCACAGACATAAAAGGAAGCTGTCCACAAAACTGACACGATAGAGGACTACAATGTATTTAAGAAAAATAGTAAAATTTCTTAACATTGAGATGTCAGGTTTTTTCCAAGTACCAGACAGTGTGAAAGGAACCAGACATCATTTCTTGACCAGAGTAGCTATTCTATTGAAGTTCCTAGAGGAATTGTAAGGACAGCTGAGACTACAGACTTTCAAGGAAAAATAACTTCCTCCAGGGAGCAGGTTCAATCGTTCTTCACATTGGCTAAAGACTTCAACGCAGTGTATGGGCAGACAGTAATTTCACAGAAAATTTTGAAAGAGTGATAGATTCCTGGATCTAAGTTACGGTCCCATAGAATTACTGAACATTTCATTGCAGTTTCAAACAGCATATCTTTAGGAACTTTCCTGGCAAGACAGTCTTTAACTTTCATCAGTGCAGGCTTTCTCTATTTCTATCTTTCTTTCTATCACAAGCTTTCCATCTCTAATGAAGTTGAACACTTTCAACATTAGTAAAACTGACCTGTGAATTATACAGTGTTTGAAGCATTATAGAACATTAATTTTTGTAAAAAGGAGGAGGATGTTGAGGTAATCATCTGCTCAGCTCTATTAAGCTTCTATTTTTCACGCACCTTATCATACCAAAGACTTTGTTGCTAAAAATATAGCTAATGCCAATCACCATGGTTTCATGGAAATGAGGTCTTGTCAAACAAATGTGTTACCTTTTTAAACAAAATGATAGGTCCACTTGGTAAAGGCTACTAGGCTGATAGCGCATACTTAAATTCTTTATCACATGATATTTTGATTTGAGAGCATGCATTGTATGGAATGAAGTAAGTACACAACAAACAGAAAAATTACTCTGACAGACCTCATAAAGTAATAGTAAATGGCTAGACATTCTCTAGTGGGACTCATTTCTAGCAGGTCTTCCTCGGTTTGATTCTGTTTAAAATCCATATCAACAGTCTTGTAGGGCCACAAAAATAAAACGAATACTAGAAAACAAGGCTCACAATTTAAGGAGTTCAATCTACTCGATTTATTAAAGAGAAAACTGAGACATGATTTGACTGATAGTTATATATGCTCACAGTTAGAAGAAAGATCTGAGAGAGAGGAGCTTTTCAACCTTGCAGGAAAGGAATAATAAGATGCAGTGAATGAATACTGGAGTTAGACAAATTCAGCCTTAGAAGTAATTAATGTGGGGTAATTAAAGATTAGAACATCTACTATGAGAAAATCTGAAAGCCTATGTACATAGGAGGTGAGATCAGATGATCACAGTGGGACATTATGGACTTGAAATCTATGCAGGTGTAGATTTTCTGATCAAATGCAACATAAAAATTGGTGTTTTCAGAATATACTGCATATGGTATATTGTTTATTGTATGTGAAAACTACAAAGTATTTCTTAATAACAACATTTATTTGAGATTAAAGAGAGACAGTTATGTAATATCCTAGGATTAGCTACACATACCAAATATTCTACTTGTAATACTTAGGAATATTTCTTAAATGTCGTCCATCCACTTCCTTTTAGATGTTCCATATCAGTAGTACTGACATTTCTATGCTTCAGGTTACGTATTGTCTTCTGACTTTATTTCTGAAATGATGTAGCTTAGCTACATGATATGGTTCATATTATAATGGTCTTCAAAGATTGGAAAATACAGCAGGATTTTAATTCTTTCCTAAATAGGAAGTGAGGTGCATGATGCAAACCATGGATATAGCCTTGCCTGCCACTCCAAAAAAAGCCTTCAAAGTATCAGCTGAAATGGCATAGTCACTCAGTTCTGCCTTTGTCTTTCTCCAAGGGGGTTTGTCTCCCAGTTAAATCTCCTGGCATGTAAGTACATGTCGTAGATTGGGTAGTGTGTGAGAGACACTCTGTCACAGACTTCCCTGAAACTCTCCCCAGAACACATTATGGTGGCCCACCTATTTTTAAAATTGTGGCCTTTCCCATTAGCTAGCATAGATCCCAGAGGGGGAACCTATCATCTGAACAGATCATCTTCTGAGCATACACATATTTTTCTCTTTTTTCTGATCACCTCCAGCATCCAGACACTTCCATGCTTATGTCCTTTGAACTCCCTTGAATTTTGACTGGCTTGGCTCTGAGCTGATTTAATACATGGCATCTGCAAGACTTTGCTTTGGTTTTTTGTTTGTTTTGGAAAACTTGTTTGGAAAACAAGGTTTCTGAAATATCGAGAATGCATAACAGAAAGCACATGGCATTTCCAAAACTAGTGGACACCCCTATCTAAGTTTCTCTGCTGTGCATGCTGTGTGTACATGCAGGGACATATGATGTATTCTAACTCAGTGCTGTGCATCCTCTACACTTTGAAGAAGGATTTCTTGCCTTTTTTTCCTTGAAAAAACAAAAGCAAACAACACTGCAGAATAAAACATCTTTTTTATAGCTGTAATCCACTTACAAAGAAAGACAAAATAATTTCCTAAAAAAGACCCTCTAGAAAATAGACAAGACAAAACAAAACAGAGGCACAGTACCTCATCAGTTTATAAACTTAAAAATGAAAACACAGAGGCATATTTGGATTCTCAGGAGAATGATAATTGTCAGTAGAAATTTCATATAAGGATTTTTACCTAGGGACTTTTTATGAAGATACTGCTCTGCACTTTACTGATAATTTCTTAGCTACTTACATTGCACAGAATATGCAAAAGATATTGCAAAGATATGGACAAACTGTTGTTGCAGTAAATATAGTTGAGGTGTGTGAAAAACATGTTTCTACAACCACGATATTTGAATGATTTCTTTGGAGACTGCCAGAGAAGGAGCTGGAACTGGGGAACTTTCTGCAAGCGCACTGGGATTGGTATGTCAGATTCATGAGCTTTGCAGAAAAGACAGTAGTGGAAAGAGCTGTTCATTTGCACCTGAATTTACAATGACAAGCAAGCATTAAGGTGGACAGCCCTCTTTGTACTGTTTTCAAAGTGGCAGCATTACTTTTTTCTGAGATGTTAACCCTGTCTTTGCTGATGAAAAAAGTTAATTGCTGATGTGTTTGCTTCTTCCTGAGTGTTCCCTAACTAGTGGAAAAACAGTTTCCCTTCTCATATGATCCAAACCCATGCCCTGCATTGACACACATTGCAATGCGTTGCTGTTTTCACAAAAGCTCAGGATTTGCAAAGGTTGGCAGAAAGCATTACATCTGGGAGAGCAGAGCATCTCACTACTATGCAGCTCAAGACACAATCTGCCCTTCTCTACTTCCTCCCTGAACTGCTGCAAGTCTGACTGCCTCAGGCTAGGCTTTATGACTTGACCTTTGGACAAGTACCATAGGTCCCTCCATACAACTGTAGCAGGCCAATATCATCCTTCATCACAGAGAAGCATTAGGTGTAGCCAGAACTAGAAGGATGTAGGTAGAGAACAAACACCAGGCACCAGCACTTCTTGTCTGGGAACTACAGCCTATGCAATGCAGTTCCTCTACAAGATCTGATGTGGCTTGGAGTGTGCAACCATGAGACCACAATAGTATGTACTTCCTAAGATACTGTGCTTATGTGGATCCTGTGGTAAAGATATACCTATGAATACATAAAATACAGCTTTAAAAGAAATCTCCTTTCTATTTGGAAAAAGGTTCTGTAGTGAGCTGGAAATGTCCACCAAAATGACATAAACATCTGTGGTTTAACTTTAAAAACATTTTTCAAGAAAAATGTGTTTCCTACAGAGGTATAAACTCCTGTTTATACAAACAAGAACAGAGTATTGTTGAGAATATCATACACAAATATTTTATAAACTTGGAAGCATTGCAGTGTAGTTCTCTCCTGGATGCTATACTGCATTTCAGCTCTATGTTTAGTACTTTCAGAGGGTTTGATTATGCAAGAGGATAGATGTTCTCTCATCCTGATGCTTTTCATAGGAGTTAAGAGTACTTAGAACTTTGCAGGACCGAGTGATTTAGAAACACTCAGATCTCCTAATGTTTTGTCTTACTGTATATGGCATTCGTTTTTATAACCATAGAATTGGCTATTCTAAATTATGCTGATTCTCTTCCTAGTGTTTACCAGCTACATCAGGAAGATAAGCACCATGGAGAGAGAATTTTTATTTTAGATAAACCCAGTAATAACACAGAAAGAAATGGATATAAATTCCCTTAATAGGTGTAGGCTGGAAATTAAAAGAAAGTCATCAAAGCATAGAGGGTATGGTGCAATTTAAGTATGATCTGATGTAATAAAAGAAGTAACTCATTTTTAGATGAAACCTTCATCTTTATAAAGCTTACTATAATCTATAGATACTTATAATAACTAGAACTGGAGTCAGTGACCCAGAAACTTCCTTGTCTGGGTCCTTTTTAGTCTCACACAAATTTCTAAAACATTCCCAAAAGAAAAGTAGTCTTATTGTGTTGCAAATGATGCTGCTTATGTCAATGAAAAAAAGATAAATTGATTTTCTTTAAAGATAAATCTTTTTCTCATTACATTCATGAACTGATTCCTCCACAAAGCTACAATAAATATTTTGCCAGAAATAGATTTTTTTACAACCATTGTTTTACTTATTATATTGAATGGTATCATAGCTTTATTACAAGCTTGATCCAAAGTGAAATAAAATGGTAGAATTTTCACTGATTTTGGTGGGCTCTTCTTTCATTACTAAGCAACTTGATAGCCTGTAAGCATGTGCCATCTGTACCCTTCACAAGGCTTGCACCTCAGAGAGTATTTAAATACAGAACAGTTTATTTCTTACTCCAAATTTTAGAAGGCTGCTGTAACCTTACAGTGCCTCTACAGATTGCCTTGCAAGCGAAATACTGACTCTAAAATGACTAGCAGGTGCAGAATGAATTCTATTAACTTTGATTTGTAATGAAGCCTATATGACTAATCCTCCTTTGATAGCTTGTACTGTCAAAGTCAGGTCTCACATTGGCTGACTGGACTCAAAAATTCTCAGAGAAATTTGAGACAGCATTTACCTACCAGTGCCAGCGTTCACGGTACTGCTTTTGTTGTTCTTTGCCAATGTTGACCAAGCTGCCAGACTGGATGTGGAAGGGATTTTAATCTTCTCCATCTGTGTGGCTGGAGTTTAATCTTACAGCTTTTCCTGAGTTCTCTAAAACATGGTATGTTCAGGAAGGATGTACTGGAAGCCAACAAAAAGAAAAAATGACAGGGTAGAGTGGCAGAACACCTCCGTAGTGCCATATTCTTAGTTCCCCAGAAATGATCATGAGGAAAATCATGTGGAATGGAAGATGCCCCAAACATGCTGGTCACTGCCTGTCCTGGTTTCGGCTGGGATAGTTAATTTTCTTCCTAGTAGCTGGTATAGGCACTATATAGTGGTATATATGGGACACTGCCCAACAACTAGTAGTCTGACACCCACCCCACAGAACATACTCTGTAGAAATTCAAGATTTAGGCATTTGCCAGAATGATACTTCATATATAGTTACGTTAAAGGTGAAGTTCAATATAGATAACTCTACAGAATAACCCAAACATACTGAAAAATTTTATTTGCTCAGAAATAGTAAAAAAAAAAGAAAAAAAAAAAAGATTAGTGCTAGTGGTAAACAAAATGCTTCCAAAGAATGATTCAGATATAAATTTTAGCAGCCTTCATTATAAGAGAATTTTGAATAACTGCACCTTTATTCAAATCTGTATTCCATTTCTGCTGTTCCTTCTGTTTATGCATTCTAACAAAATTTAGTCATAAATACTGGTGACATTTCGGCTCATGCTTAAAGGAACATGAAATGTTGAAGATCCTACAGTTTCCTTGTCTTTGTATGATTAGATTTGTTTCCTAATTTTATTGACTTAATGTAGCATTTCACATACAAACAATATCCATTTTATATATTTAAATCAGTTATTCAAAATAGACTATATATTTCCATAAAATAAAATAAAAACAATGAATGTTGCATAGCCTGGCAATCATAAATGAAGCATTTTGCTATGAGTTTCTGCTACTAAATATTGCAAATCTGATTAATTGCAACTTAAGCTAGATGACTTCCTTATGTTGAGTAATTTGGCTTTAGGTGTACTAAAGCAACTATTTCTTTTGGTTTTTACTTTTCTACTTTTCTTACTTCTTTTCATGTCTTGTTTGAGAAGAAATATGACAGTGAAAATAATGCAGACCATCAAAAAAGCAAGCTGTAGCAAAAGAAGTTGTGCATACAGGGAACTCTTTTGTTACTTCATCTTCTTATGGAAATATTTTTTTTTTAAATAGGTTATCAGTTTCCTGGAATAATTTTTCTTTTCCCGCGTATTTGCTTTGATGACATTTTCACTGGGTACCTCTCCCAAGTGCAGGATAGAGTTAGAGAGCAAAATAAAAAATAGATGCCAGCAGTGTGAGAAAAGGGTCCTTATCTATCAACCAGTAACATTCTGGTTGAAATCTTCCCTTAGGCTGTGTAGGAGACTTGAACCTTGGTTTTCAGTGTACAGATGCATAATCTTTAGTAGCAGCTGATCTCATTAGATCTAGTCTACTGTATCAAAACAGTCAAACAGTCATGGATGTGGAAAATTAATATAAGCGGGAATGCCAGGCATTATGATAAGATGTGTAAACTTCTCTGTTGAAATGGACATGGCAGGGATTGGACCTTGTGTCTGCTACATGAACGTGTAGCTACAAAACTACTGGCTGTCTTGGGATGGAGTGCTTCCCCCACCCCACCCCCCCCCGAAAAATTAAAAAAAAAAAATCTTACTGCATTGTTAACGTGGAATGAATATCTGTTCTGGATATTTTGAAATATTTTATGTATTAGGAAAACTGTTACCCAATCAGCCATAGAAGTCCAAATGTATGAATGAAAGCAATCTCTCCAGGGGAATTGCACTGCAAAATATCAAGCATAGTTTTTCAGAACTTTAGGTAATGTAAGTTTGATATGTACATACAAAAAGCAGAAATTTAAAGTAGAAGCATGTCTAAAACTCCATTTGATTGTTTGGCTGTTACCATGGTGGAAAAGTCCTCTTCAGAAAACTGACTGTAAAAGATCAAAGGTAAATAAGAATTATGATAGGCATTAGGGGACTTAACAATATTTTATGTATGGACACTTCCTCAGGCCATCTTCTTAAATTTCTCTTTAAAAAGCTACACTGGCTAACAGAGGTCTTTCTGACTCCTCCATGTAAGCTACAGGCAGATGACAGAAGAAATCACTCCTGGACAAGAAGGACTGCCTCTGTTCACTGTAAACTCTTATATTTCAAAATAAACTTGTTCAGGATGGTTAAGAATGAAAACAAATCAATTTAAGGTTCCCAGCAAATTGGAAAACTGGTAAAAATAATCTAAGTATTTTAAAACAACTGTGAATGTAAAAAAATAAAAATTTGGTTTTGAGAGTAATGTTTCTAAAAGAAATGATAAAATTAGAGGAAAATTTGAAGCAAAATATGATCATCTCTAAACCAGAAAATAAAAATATTAAATATGGCTAATCTGAATTTTTAACAATTTCAAATATATTAATTTAATACGTGGATGTTGAGGAATCCACCTTTTTCAGTGAAAATAAGTTTTTCTGGAAAAGTTGTTACAGTGAAGTTCTCATATCATTAAGCATAGCAACATCTGAGGTTGCCTTGCACAGGTGGATTCTGATATAGAGCAACCCTACAAGTACTTGTGCAAACACAGAAATGACTATGTGAAATCTTCTTACTCTGTTTTGGAATAACCAGGGGTGCACAGTTAGAAATCTGGCTTTGGTTTCATTTCTGGATTTCCTGATAATATCTAAAATTGAAAATTTATAGGAAATAATTCTGTATCTCGATATTAAAGAGAAATAGTTTGTATTCAAAAATCTGAATTTACTGGATCAAACAAATCAGCCTGTAATAATGAAGGGTCCTCAAGCTGCTTAAAACAAAACTACTGTAGAAAGAAGGAAAATTTGGCATGGGGAGACATACACGATTCTTTCACAGTATGGAAACTTTTTTGAGGAAAGCATTTTACTTTTCTTTTCAGCATTATCCATTTAGGATATTACTTTTGTTTAAGACAGAAAAGAATCGCTTTCAAATGCACTGTTTCTCCTGGTAAAGGAGCCTATTTCTTTTGCCCGGGGCTTACAGACAGAACTGAGCATAAGTTGCAGGACTTCATGATCTTGCAAGAAGACATGGATACATGAGTCAGCTCTTACTTCTATAGTTATCGCAATGTAGGAAAGTGGCCTAAAGCTCTCTTTGGATGACTAACATTCAGTAATCCTTTCAGCACGATACTACCACAACTACTGACAACCTAAAAGACTGAAATGAGACTTCATTTAGACATAAAGTTGAAGCATTAAAAAAATGTATCTTTCCTGGTAACTTGGTTTCTGATTCCTGACAAGGAACTAGAGAAACAAAAGATAGTCTCTTCCACTGAACGACTTTGTTGATTTTAATACACAGAATTCCACGTGTCCACCTTCATAAAAGGATTATGCTTTTTCCTGTTGTCTGGGATGATGACAGCTGCTTTCCAGTCATGACAGCAAAGAGAAAACTCTAAAATTCTTTCTCTCATTTCTTTTGGGAAAGATTATAAGTTTTAACACACTGTTCCTCTTATTATGATTCAGTGAAGACAATGCAAAAATTGGAGTATATGATTTTTAAAATGCTATTTAAAAGAATAATGGAAAAATAAAATATTCAGATTCATACAGTGCCCTGGCTAATAGTAGTTTTGTTAAAAAAGGTGTTCTGTGATCCCCAAACTAGTGCTTGCTTACAACATATGAGTCAAAAGGTATTCTGCTTGTGCATAGCAATAAAACACATGATAGAAGACAGACCATAATGTTTATTAATGCAACTGCTTTTTAATTGCAGCTCTATTGACTTTGGACTCAGAACTGAACTGAAACACTTTCAATTTATCTCTAAGTGCAGTGAATAACTGATAAACCCAAATGTAGCTGTACATTTTCTATGATTTTCATCCCTTTTCCTTACATTTCACATCTTCTACTTTTTTTTAATTTAGAGACTCAGCCGATTTTCCATCTGACTTCTGCCTTTCTTAATCATATATTGATGAACAGATTTAACTTAGAATGTATGTAAGAGTGCATCTGCCCAGAATTTCTACTCCATTTTACAATTTACAATCACCTGCAGTTTTCTTCTGTGACCTGTGACCAGCTGGTTTTCCGTCTTTTGAAAGGTTCTCGTGTAACTACTTGGTGATTTGGTCAGAGATCTATGTTAGCATTGGCAACCTGATTGGTCAGCCTGACCTCGGTGCTGGGGAAGA
>NW_008824243.1:6712532-6725750 GCF_000699105.1 Pygoscelis adeliae
GTGTAGATGCAGCACTTAGTGGGCATGGTGGTGTTGGGTCGACAGTTGGACTCAATGATCTTAGAGGTCTTTTCCAACCTTAATGATTCTATGATCATTTTTCCCTATTATATTATATTGTTCTGAATTGCTTTTATACCGTTTCTCCACTAGGCTGCAAAAGAGTTACAGGGAACAGAAGCATGGTTCTCCTGCCTATTGGCACGTGTTTCTTGCTAGCTAGGACATGGAAGAATATATTGAAGTGATCCAATGTGGCTAGAAGAATTTATCTGTTTGATTTCACTTGTCTGTGGCATTAGTTGTCATCATCTCCATTACTACCTTCCTCTTCTGATTTTACAGAGGGAATTTCTTGCCCACATTCCTTTGACTGCTTTGAATCTGTCCCCCACAGTGTACCTTTCAGAAGTTGGAGAAATAATCTACTGTGAGTAGGACTTCCTGTAAGTAGAAGCAAATTGGTCTCTTCTGACATAGTCCATGAGTCAAATATGGAATTCCTGATCCTCTGTCTGGCTCAGAGCAGGTACTGATCATTACAGTATCTGCAAGCTTCACTCTTCCTCATGTGCTCTCCATGAGCTTGCTTCTATAGGCACGTGTGACAAATGCCAGCACTTCAGGCTTCTGAAATTTCTGTCTGATCCTATGGAAACAATTTAGCCAACTGGCATACACAGCTTATCTCTGGTTTAGTCTGTGGGAAACCTTTTTTGACCATCTTGTTTTGAGACCTGGCAAAAACCAGAGTAAGAACTGTTCCTTCTAGTTACACTCATAAAACTCGTCAGTGCATTGCTGGATTTCCTGGAGCCTTCCGTCAAAGCTGTAAAACTGTTCATGGTGACAGATTGTGCCTCCTGTTCCACAGATCTATCTGTGCTGTAGTAAAGTGATGCTCTACACTACTAACCCTGAATGACATTCCCAAGTAGTCTTGTCTTCACCCCATATCACTGAATTCTCAATAGCATGTGCTTTTATTACTTGGTATACTCAGCAATGGCTTCCTCACAGTCTGGTCTAAGGCTTGTTTTCAGCCTGCTTGTGCCTGGAGGCAAGCCTAGGAGTGTCATTCCAATGATGCGGGCAATGACCTTTTCTGTGTGGATGTATTCCCCTCCTGCACATGTCAATGTTCTACAGGGAAATGCAAGGACCCTCAGGCTTTATGTTAGTGCAGTTTCTAACACTCTGACAGAGTGCTATTCAATGTAATTCTGGCTTCTCTGCAGCCAGAATTGTCATACTTAAGGACCTGGCTCCTAACCTGTAATTTTTTCATTCTCTAAAACATGAGTGCTTTGATCTGACTTTTCCTCTCCGCATAATTCTTTCTTATCTATCACAAAATTTCTCTCCCTATCACGGAAAGCTGTTGCAGCTTGGGCTGATGATCTTAAAAATTATTTCTCCTAAGTCAAAAATACCACAAAGAAAAAAAAAGTCTGTTTTTCTGTATCCTTATTCTGTTTGTGTTGGAATTTTTCATGGGTATGGCAGTCTCCATGGGGATTCCAACTGAATGATGGCTACTAAAAGATGAGGCAGAGACTGGCAAGGGGCAGGATGGTCCTTTATACAGACATGTAAAAACACAATTGGTGAATTGTTATTTCTTGGACAAATCAAGTAATAAATTCTTAACATAGACAACATTTTCAATGCTTTGATGTTTTTGAGTTGGTAGGTTTCGAGAATCCTTGGTAGGTTTTCTTACCACTATTAAAGTCCTGATCTTCTGTGGCGGGTGTAAAAATTGCCTCTTCTTTGGAGATTTACCAACGTCTTCTTCAGTGACTCAAGCCAGACAGCTATAACTGCATTAACAGCAATTTTCAAGCAGGAATAAGGGAAGTCCATTCTTAACCTCAATTCTGGTTGTACATGTCAATTTCCTTTAATAACATTTTATGTATATATTTCTAACTGTTTATACTTTCCCAACAAAGCAAACATTTTTATTAACTTAGCTGAACACATAATTCTTTTCAAAAACTCCTTTGTTAAAATGTAATGAGTTTCTTAAAAGACTGTTGAATATTTTGTGCATATCTATAATAGACTGAACTGAAGACTTCATGAGTTCATTAAGTTGTGGACCTATCTGATCAGCTTTCACCATGCAAGAGTCACTGGTAGGTTTGATTTATATCATGGAAGTTTGAAACCGAAGTTTTCACAATGTGAGAGACCATGGGCAAACTTAATTCCATTAGCCTGTGTAATCCTTGTATTATGATAATTAGGAACCTCTGGAAGACAGAGGAGCATAAGCACTGCTTTGCTCTGAACTCTAGTACCAGATTTTGTGCTGCCTTTTGATAATCTGGCTTTAATATTTGCTTTTAGGCCTTTTATTTCTATTTTATTAGTTGTCTACTTATTCTCTGCTTCCTCACTGAGACCAAGCCTCTAGCATTTTCTCTTGACATATGTAGTATATAGTGAAGATCATGTTGTTTCTACAGTATTGTAGGCTTGGTGATGTTTATTCAACATGTCAGCCCTTCTTTTCCCTTTTCCAGCAAGTTGCACCAGGAATGGTATGTACCCTTTGGGTTTTCAGTTTTCTGAGACAGGACAGCACAACCTCTGCGCAACATGTATTACTGCTTTCATATAGCAATTTACACACACAAATCCACCTCCCCTTGTTCCCAGAGGTGCCATATTAAAGCTTCTCTTCTTAACAAGATAAACAGATTTGGCTTTTCCTCCCCTAGATTCTGTCTAGCTCAAGTGCTTTGTATAAAGGAGGGGAACAGACTCAAACCGCAGGCTGAATTAGGATGAGCTGATTACTGGCCTACAGCTGTCTATTTTTCCATGTACCTGCTGGCATGGGAACTGATGCTTCTGTACCCTTCCCCCAAAGACTGCAGATAGAGGAGGATGGGTCTTGCCTACACCTATCTATTCATAAAACCAAAGATGTATGTAGCTAGTCAAAAACCATGAGAGATTTAACCCAGGAAAAGGGCAGTTGCTGTCCCAACATTTCTGTGCACCCTGAGTACTGTCTTCTTCAGTTGTTCAGTCTTCTGTCTGCCACACTGTCACTCTTTCAAGAGGGCTTTGGTTCATTTTTTGTAGCAAAATGACACCAAATATAGAAAGACATTATGTTTTCCTTGAGAAATAACAGCATATATTTAGCACAGTATCTTTGTCTATCCCCATCTTAATTTTGAAAAAAGAGAACAACCCTCCCTCCCCTTCTCAGACATTAGGATGAAACCAGCTTTTAGAAACAATCCATTCTTTCTCCTTGAAACCTGCCCAGGGAAATAGTAGTAGTTGATATCAAAATGTATTTTCACCGCTACTTTGAGCAGCATTTTGGTAATTGGAGATGTAAGGGGTCTACGGTATGTATGCACAGCAAGCAGATATTTATTAAGAGTACTGTAATGTTTTAAATACGTCACCTCCTTTTCAGGGCTCCAGCACTGGTTGTCATGGAAACAGAGCTGAGAACCAGAAACTGGCAGCTGAAATTGCCTCATCTGCTAGTGGCTATGTCCATGTCTAGTCCTGCTTCCATGGAAACACGTCAGAGCAGCAAACGCAAGGTAACGGTTTCCAAAAGCTGCCTTAAAAATAACCCTGAGCTTACTGTTATTTTTTTTTGTGATCCTCTCCCCACCAGGCCTGTTTGAGTAGAGCTCTTGAAGTCTCCAGTATTTACAAGTTTAAAATAGCTAAAGAGAAAAAAAAGGCATAAAACCAAAGGTTTCTGTCCTCTTTGATTTCCTTTATGGGCATAATGTTTTTGGGAGACAAACTGGTTAACAGACCTTGCCCTGCATAGTTACATTAGCAACTGTCTGTCAGAATTATCTTTGACTAATTAGGTGTCCTTTCTTATTGTTGTTGTTTATGCTGAGCATTTTAGAAGCTGAGGAATGATTGGCATGGTTTAGTTAGTTAACTAGGCCTCATTACTTCTCTATTACTACCCTGCCACACCACCTGAAGCAGAATCCCTCACAAAAAAAGATCAGATTCAGGTAACGTTTTTAGTTTTCAAAAGAACTAACTGCAGAAAAGCCCACATAATTTTCTATGCATTCCCCCCCCTTTTTTCTCAAAAATTGTAATCCACCCTCTTTAGAAATTTTTTATCCCCCACTGTCCCAGCAAATCTTCTGTTTGTTGTGATTCTAGATGGATGGAGAAATCAGAAGGCTGACAGTGGCTTTCTGAGAAAAGATGCTCAGTTTTGAAAAAGTTGAATGGGTTGCTGCATGTTTAGTTCAAGTGCCTGTTACCCTGTTGACCTTCTTTCCCAGGTATAATGTTCTGTTTCAGACAGGTGAGGGGCCATTTTTTATCCCCCACTGTCCCAGCAAATCTTCTGTTTGTTGTGATTCTAGATGGCTGGAGAAAGGCTAGCAGAATGTTAAATTATACTCGAACGGAGTAAATTTTTCAGCGTTGCTTTGCTGACATCAATATCTTGTAAGATATAACATGCTCCAGAATTCAGGTGCTTCTTCTAACTTGCCATTAATCCTGAGGAAATGTTTGTGCCTCAGTAGCCCTTGCTGAAAAAAGAATATCAATAGATAGTCTTTGTTAAAAAAAAAAAAAAGATCCAGCTGAGGTAGTGGAATAAGTAGCTGTGTATCAGGGCTTGAGATTTTTGTATAAGTTCCATGCTTTGTGTGGTAGCAAAGACATCACATCCTGAAGCCTGCATGTCAACTACTAAAAACAAAACCCCATTTGAAATGTCCAGTCATTTTATCCTAAAGCTTTCTGTGAAAAATCACTATCTAAAATTTCTTAGAGGAATACAGTCTACCACTGATTCATGCTTTGACTTAATACCTCTCTCCCTATCCATCTGGTAGGTCTCAGATGAATCGCTGAATGTTTTGAAGCAGAGAATATAGAAAAGAAAGCTCTTTGCCTGCAGATTCCTCTAGGGCTTCCTGACCCACGAGAGAAGAGCACAGCATAATTCTGCTTTGGGTTTAGAGACGGCCAGAATGACCTCAAATGTGTAGGCAATCAGACAGGTGTTAACTGTATGTGCACTATGTTCTGTGCGTTCCACCACTGCTTAATTTTCACCCTCTTTTTTCTTTTTAGCTGAAAGAGATGTTACTATTATTCTGAAATTCTGAAAATGAAGCTCTGGCCCCATAAGCTGTAAACAAACTGCATTTCAAAAAAAAAAAGAGAAAAATTCAGGACCATAATTAATGGAATCTCATTTTCTCTTTCTTTTTTTTTTCTATTTGATATGGTTCTTGTTTCACATCAGTAGTTTTATTTCATCTGGTCGTTAAAATTACTGAGAACTGTCATTTCTATCTCCATTCTTCTATTTTTTCAGATTACTTTTATTGTATTTTTATTTATCTATTTATTTATTAAATTCTTGAAAGAAATGTCAAAAATGGGTCTGTGCCCTAAACAGCTAAATAATGTATAGAAAATGAAATGTTTGTGCTGTTTAAGATAACTGTGACAATATTAACAATATCATCTTTATAACATATTTGACCCAGAGCTTGTATACCACTTTTATTATCTACCAGTTATTGGCATTTTTCACTAAACTTAGTTTACTCAGTATTGAGAACTTCCCTTATTTCTACTTCTATTAATGTAAATTAGCTTTTTTATGTCTTACCTTTTCTTTCAGTATATTTAAGCCATGTCTGCTTATAACTTTATGCTTTTAATCTTTTCGTAATCAAACAAACCTTATGCAATTTCTGTGCACACGTCTGTGTGTGTGTGTTCAGCAACTTTTTGACCCACTAAAAGGGAGAATAAGACACTTTTACAAGGACAACATAAAACCATGTTGAACTTTAGTAGGAGATTTGTAATAAAACTGTATATGCCTACTTCTCTGTTTTTCCTTTCCCTCTTGCATTTTCCTAAAATTCAGTTGAAGTCTTTCTGCATCATGCTTGTTGCATGCTGTGATCCTTCTCAGGCATCTGAGGGATTCCTTTCATGCTTAAAGTTATACATATAAGACCCATGAAAATCAGATTCTTTGGATACAGCCCCTGAGTTTTGTGCCATTCCATGTGCAACACTTGGGCAAATTCTTCAATGACCTAATTTGTAAGTGTGCATCTAAACTCAAATTTCAATGTATATATTGAAAAGAGAGAGGAAAAACACTGGAAAAATGGGATGCAGAACAATGTGCTCACAAGATATTAAGTGCTTGCTCAAACTGAAAAAGAGGTTGCTCAAGGATGTCAGATGAATGCTGTCTGTGTAAAAAATGAGGGCTAGGTGTGTATTGATACCAGTAGTGAAAGGGACTTTTCCAAGCATGAGGTGCTGGAGCTCCTGGGAAGTTGTTGAATATGTAATGCAAGTTAGATAATGCACAGGACAGGTCTTAATACAAAGTGCTAGTTAGTTTGGAAATGAGATCAGAAAAGGTATCAGTTTCTTGCTTTTTTGTGTGTGCTTCCTCCCACTGACTCTTTTTGCTCAAGCTGTAATTTTTTAGAAGCTCCTCCCAAACACATCATTTTATGAGGTGCTTAGTTGCAGAAGCCCTCTTCACCTGTCTTCACAAGTCCTCTTCTGTGCTCAGGCAACAAATGCTGCTGGTCTATTGAAATTGCCCAGTTAGAAAGCTTTAAAATACAATGGTATATTTTCAGATTTGGAGGTCCCTGTTTACCTCCTTTGAGGAAGACAAAAAAGCAGGTCATCATACAGATGACTCATTTCTTGAAGCAGCTGGGAAATGGATAAGAAAATTGTAGCTCAACCTCTCTTCTAGCTTTTTCAAGAACAAGTAAATCAGTGCATTTCTCCATACTCAGAGAAAGTTCCTGTCTCACAGACAACCTTGGGATAAAGTGAGTATAAACACTATAATAGAAGTGGAAGGACTTGAGAGAGAGGCTGATATAATGCAGTTCAGTTAACAAAACACGTACCAGTTTAAATCTACCCTATGTTGGTTCCCTCAGTCAAAGTATCTGTGTGCGTGTCAAAGATTGATGACCAGATCAGTCTGTCTGCCTAGTAGAGGCTTAGATTTTGAATAGATTCCCAATCATATAGAAGTTCTCCAAATACTGTCATAGTTAAACCAAAATACTTTCAGATGTGAAGAGAGAAATTTGGAATACTCTCCCAGTAGGAGACTGGTCAGACACTTGATTCTATTTTTATAAAAATAGTAGTGTTTTTTTCCTTATGGAAACATGCAGCGTCTCAACTGCGTGACCTTGACAGTTTTCATCTGTATTTTTCATTTTATTGAAATGAAGATGCAGCTTTCTTAAGCTAAGTGTTGAGAAGTGCTTGACGCTAATGGGCCTGACAGAATCTGGCTCAACATGTCAATCCAATTGTCATTGGGAAAGTTAGCTGAATACTCTTTTTTTAAAAGAAAAATATTATCATATCAGTTTTAATTTTTCAGTGTGAATACAGCAATAAGTAATCAAGCCACCTGCATGTATTGGAAGCCCATTTCAAAATCTTCCTGTAGAAATTTCACTCCCTATTCAGACTTTGATATTGCTGATTTTTCTGACTGCACATCTTTGCAGTTGAAGATACTTCTTCCAAAACCAAAACATCACCAAAGGAATTTCTTGCCTTTTATTACTTAATTACATTGAAATTAATATAGAAAAACTGGATATTGCATGAATGATAATAGCAATCAAAGTAGGATGCTATTAGGGAAGTTTCTCAGTGCTATTTATCCTGCTTCAAGCCATCTGGAGGCATCTGAATGTGCCATTGGAATAATTAAGAAATATCAAGAACAAAATGGTTTTAAATTAATTTTAATGACAAAACTAATTAGGGGATCATTCCCATAACACACAACAGTCGCTGCATGTTACTAATGTGTCACAACTGAGATCACTTTTGAAGGATAAGTGGCATATTTTGCAAATTCATTTCTCAGCAGTATCTTTCTGGATTTTTATTTCTATTTTTGATTCTAGAAAATGGTTCTTTGTGATGTGTCTGAAGTGCATGTCATATTTGTTTTAGCAATGACTCTTTGATATCTTTAAAATAAAAAAGTTAAACCTCATTCTATTCCACTAGTGGGTGGAAATTCAAGCTCCTATGCTTTTAGACAGTTACCTCAAAGCATGTTTGTCTTCCAATAACTGCATATGTGCCCTGTTTCTGTAAAATATATGTAACCTGAGTCCATTGGACTACACATTTAAACAACTGAATTGGAAATAGAATAATGCACATGATCAGTTTACTGAACACATGAAAAGCTATCTTATACATTTGTTTATGACTTACTAACTACTTTTTATAGCTGATGTTACAAGGATTTTACAGAGGAAACATGTACTCCCTAATCTTACTGTGGCTTGAAACCTGACTGTGGCTTGAAAGTCATGTTTAAGATCAACCTACTGATCTGTTTGACTCTAATAATGAACCACTTACTTAAACAGCTTTTGACCTTATCTTACACATTAATAAACTATTTAGAAATGTATCATTGATGTAAAATTTGATCACCTTACAATTATTCAGTTGCCATCAAATTCAGTTTGTGTTAAAGTTCAGTGATAATTTGCATTTCAGGAAAATGTGATTGTGTTTATTAATTTTATGTTTATTTCATAAGCAATCAACCTTTAAAACAAGTGGTTTTTTGAAATATGATCTTTTATTCTTGCATCTCAGATCTATCTATCAAATATTACTTCTCCTTTTAAGTCACTAGACAAGCATAATATATATCTATGGAAAAAATACACTATCCCTGAGGAAAACTGAAATGTAAAAAATGTCTGTCAAAAAGGACTTTATACCCCTGAAAGAAGAAATTAAAACCATTTTTTTCAACAGAAACTGAAACATTTTAGTGTGTTTCATATATCAGACAGCTAGGGCATAATAATTTGTAATACAATGCTGTAATCTCATTGCATTTAGTATTGAAGTCTGTCAGACTTCTTATATGCTCATCAGAGAAGGCCAAAATAAAATATAAAAAACCCTTCACTTACTACCCACCATAATTTTTTCTTCAAATGTCATTTCAATTTCTCTACTTTTATGAAACATGGCTAATCTACCACAGTTATTAGTAAATTAAACTTTCAAAGTTAAGCTATTTCATAGAGCTACTTCCTTTTCTCAGAAATACAATATTAAAAAGAACAGAAAACTCTTTACTTAAACTGAATGTTACAGTAACAACTGTATGTCCTTAAATGGCATGCAGTGTCCTCTGCCATCACTGAAATTTGGGAAAGGTGAATCCAAATTAGATTAGATGCTGAAAAGGACCATGACAGTGATATGAGAAATCATATTCTATGAGAAACTATTCTGCAAGAAGAGTTTTAAGATGTCTATGTGGAGAAAATTAATGTATTGTTGATTTTTTCAAGCTGGCAGAATCCAAGGATAAGCTCATACAGAATGGCTTAACATTTACCAGCGTATACTCAGAAACAGGTACTAGTCTAATGGTGCTGCACCAAAATGCAGGGCTATTAGCTCTGATATAGTGCTGTGAAAATGGAGACACACAGCCTCCAAAACTGATTTGGCTGGTGTCCATGTGGCTTTCTGGAGACCTTGCTGCCCACATAGTCAGTTTCAAGGCTTATTATACCCGCAGCAGCCACAGGTGTACATATGTCCTAAAATCCAAGTTTGATTTATCTTGTGTAACACAATTAAAGCTGGCATTTACTCTAAAAAAATGAGGAAGACAAACGCTATAGTAACACAATTTAAAATGAAACACACCTTTTATGCAGAGCAAAAAAATGGGTATCAAGCTCTCTGTAGACTAATTTATACTGGAAATTAGAAGAAAATATGTGAAGATCAAAGCAGAAAGATTTTGAAATGGTTCTCTGATCAAAGGAGTGGATAGAAGCAACATAACTAGTTCTTGAAGCAAAACCTTATGTATTTACAGTTGGGATGACATGGCAAGGCTGTTTGTAATCACCAGTGTGCCTCTTCCTGTGTCTATGTCCCCATGCTGTCACCATTGTAAGCACCACAGGAGAAGTGAAAGTACTTAAATAAAAAATCTAGTGGTAAATTAGACATAAACTTTGCTTTACATCTTGGTAAATGACCAAAAAAACCCAACTATCTATTGAAAAAGTAGAAGCAAAGATCAACAAATCTGAAAGAAGGACTCAAAGAATTCTCTTTATCTATGAAAATGCATTATATTCCATTCTCCACAGGAGATCAAATACAAAATAGAAATCCAGTTCTACTTGGGAAACCTAAGAAAGTTTTATTAAGAAATAGTGATGCTATATGATACTTTCCTTTTTCTCAAAAAACTATGAATAATTTATTCTTAATCCTGAGAATGTTCATGTTTTAATCTCATTTTTTTTTCAATTAAAAAGAAAAAAGTAAAAAATAAACAGAGTAAGGGGAAGGAAAGGGAAGGGAAGGGAAGGGAAGGGAAGGGAAGGAATTTTTTCTCAGATAGAAGAAACGGAAAACTAGAAGGGAGGAGGAAGGGAAGGGAAGGGAAGGCAAGGCAAGGCAAGGCAAGGCAAGGCAAGGCAAGGGAAGGCAAGGCAAGGGAAGGCAAGGCAAGGGAAGGCAAGGCAAGGCAAGGCAAGGGAAGGGAGGGCAAGGCAAGAGGTTTCAAGAAGCATGACCCCTTGGTCTTTCCTGGCTCGATGGAGGTCAGTGGGGAAATAGTTTCCCTTGACCTTGCTAGGGATATAATTTAATCTCTACACATCCTATCAGTGAATACTGCAACCTTGTTTCTTTGGTGTGGGTGGAGACATAAACTCTGTGTCTTGAACTCACTGGTCAGGAGTAAGAGAAGTGAAACGGCATCATCAGGCAACTGCTGTATAAACACCAGTGTCAGTTCAAGAAACGAGTGGCATTCAGCTGTTTGTTGCTCTTCCTTTTTTGGATATGTGAAACAATCTTCATAGAAAATCCAGATCAAGCTGAGTGAACTGGATAAAAGACACACACAAAGCATGCTGGTCTCAGCTCGGTCTCAGATGTGACTGTCAACAGAAAACTGGTGAGAAACGTATGGGACAACACCACCTTAATCCACTTTAACAGCAGCAACCATTGCCTGTGGTCTAATTCTTCTGTGTGGTTAGATGGGTGCCAGGGAAGATCTAGGTCCAGCTACTTCTGCCATATTTAATTTCTGGGTACTTTAACACTTTTTGACTGAAGAGTATAGCAACCTGAATGGAAGAATTGCTATTTTAATGACAAGAAGACTACCGAACATTTTATGAAAAATTAAAAAATAAAGGTGAAAGGAGTACTGTATAATTTATAGATGTACTTCAAAAATGCATTTTCTTGAAGAAAACCCATGTAAGTATCTACTATTCAGACATATCTTTGTCAACACAGCAAACATTAAGCTATTTCATATAAAGGAAAAGATTGCCTCAGTGTATTATCAGGTCAGATATATTGGAGAGCAAGTAGCCACGATTCAGTCTTTACAAACATGATGCTGCTTATGGAGTAATCAATCTGGATAGGCTATGGTAAAATGAGAATGCATTTAAGCAGAAAAATAAAACATCTTTTTTCATTTATTTTGTTTGTTTTCTTTTAATGGAAAAGAAAGCAACTATCCTTTAATTTTACTGTACCAAGAGACTTGCATTGGTAGCCTTGAGAGAATTCTGTGTAGAAGATATATACCACCATAAAAATGTTAATTTATCCCTCACAAAAACCACAAAAAATTGCTGCTCCTTTTCATTTTTCAAATGTATGAATTCTTTACAGCTATTCCTACAAATGGTTCATGAGAGGAATTATTGTCCCATTGCTAGCTTGCAAGCATTTATTTTGACTACTCAAAATTGTAATTATTTTATTAATTTCTGTGCCTTTGATTGGAGAAATCTCAAAAATAAGAACAATTTTCAGTAATGGAAAAATAACCTATTTTTTACTGAACTAAGGTGTACTTAATCAAATTTTCTATGAACATTCTTTCCAGTCACCCTTGTAGGGGGCTTGCCTGTAAAGTGCTAAAGCAAAAAAATTGGAATGCCAAACTCATTTAAAAATACCCATATATGTCCTGCCAACCTGCACCTGGGAAGAAAAGATCCAGTTGCTTATGAACCACTCAAATGCAGAATAGCTTATGTGACTTTACAGGAACAAACATCCTGGCAGTGAGATATATGCTATCCTTTTTTGCTTAAACAAGCCTTCTGCCCATCAATAATCTATTCAGTTGTAGTGAGCCTGGCTACTTCTTAGTTTTCTACTACTTAGTTTTTTACTACTACTTAGTTTTCTTCATAGCAGCTGATATGGTTGTGTGTTTTAGATTTTTGGCTAAAACAGTGCTGATAACACACTAACGTTCTAGCTTTGGCTGAACAGTGTTTGCACAGCATCAAGACCCTCACTCTGCTTCCCCAGTGAATAGATTAGGGGGTGCACAAGAGGCTGTGAGGGCACCCAACCGGGCAGATGATCCGAACTAACCAAAAAGATTTTCCATACCATATAATGTCATGCACAGCAATAAAAGGGAAAAGAGGGGTTACCCAACTTTTGCTCAGGAACTGGCTACCCATGGGAGGTGGCGAATTATTGCCTTTGCATCACTTGTTTTGTTTTGTTTTCTTCTCTTTTCTTCCACTTATCCTTCACTTATTAAACAATTTTAATTTTTTTTGTCCATTAGTTTTATAATGACCCCCAAGTTTTCTTGTTTTTATTCTTCCTTTCCTCTTCCCCCGTCCCACTGGGGGTGGGGGAGGGAAGTGAGCAAGCGACTGTGTGGTTTTTATCTGCCCACTGGGGTTAACCCACATCAGTGTTTTCATCAGATGTTTTTTCTTGTTCTGGATGAATAACTTAAATTCCACGCCTGCTTAAATTCTTGTCTAGAATGAGTGTTCCCAGATACACTGGACAGATCAGAGTACACAGGATGTTGCTGATCAGGTCTTCTGGGGACAAGTCAGATTCACCGCACATGAACTACATAGTAGATGGTGTGTGTGTGTGTGTGTATACCTCTCCCTCTACCTAGTTTTCAACAAGAACTGGATTATAGCCATTTCTGTTTGTTAACAACAGGACAGCTTTCAAGCAAAATTTTGCCAAGAAAAGTAAACTTAAAAAGCACATATTCTCATCTGTCAGAGCACTTTCCTCCCTATGCTTAAGCAGCAACGACTGTTTCTTTCAGTGATTCCACACCCCCCCCCCCTCCCC
>NW_008824243.1:6725923-6728145 GCF_000699105.1 Pygoscelis adeliae
ATATTTTCCTTTGGGAAAAACATGGTCACACTGGAGCTGTGAGACAAAATATTCTCGGAGGATCTTCTAAACCAGATTCTAACAGAAGTATGACTAATTCAGTGTCACCACCATCAGAGACTTCTGCAGGACATGTTTTCTGGGGAAGGAAAAAAACCCCTAGAAAACAGTCTCTTCCAATCATAAATACAAAAGGGAAGAAAGGATGGGAGGAGGGCAATCTTATTCTACCAAAACTAGAAAAACTGATATAAAAACACACTAAAAAATTTGGAAAAGCCAGAAGAGTCTTGAAACCATAAGGAACTCATTCCCACCTAATTCGTTTGGGAAGCATCTGGGAAACATTTGGGAAAGGTTGCAGAAATTATCTAATTTAGCTCAAACAGAAAAACATTCTGTAACTCACCATTACATAACAATAGTCTGCTCCTGAAAAAGACTTTGAGAAAAGTCATTCTTTAGGATATATTCCCAGAGATTCAGAGTTGCCTGGGAAACTAGCTACCATGTGTGGTTCTTCTCTTTTCTGAGCAAATGTTGAGTCATATGGATTTTCCATGTGTCAGGTTTAGCTACTGACTCTTTAAAAGCAGAATTTATCTGCTCAGCAGAGCTGGATCCTACAGGCCTTTACAGTCAGCTTTGCATCTGTGGGACTTACTCTCTTTCAATATGTATTTGATGATGCTTGCACAAATATTCAGAATTGTCTTAGATAAACACTTAGGACTAGAGAATTTTTCATTAGTGTTTTGATCATTGCTTTCCATTCTCAATTGATTTGTTTTGTTATCTGTGATTTCTGTGCTAATATCTCATAAAAATCTATGCAAGCATTGATTGCTAAGAGCCTAGAAACCCACAAATTCAAGAGAAACTGCTTGAGATTGAAATGCAAAAAGATCTATTTTTAGACTGAGCTCTTTTCTTGGCCTATTGACCCTTTTGGGACTGAGCACCGAATTTCATTTTGTGTCTGAACTAAATTAGAAAAAATGTTACTTCTTCCATGGAAAAAGCCATATTAACGTTTCTACACACTTCTCTTAAATGACTTGCAGATGAGTCAGGCAGCTACTGTGAAAGTTTCGCTTTTTTGACTGTTACCTTTATTTCTGGATTGCCTTCCTGAAACCAAGACAGCAGTAACTTGCCAAGTGATTGTTGTTCACTGGCTCAGCAAAGGGTTTCATGTGCATACCTCACGCCACTACAACATGTTTCATCAAATGCTGGGAAAAAGCTCGCATGGAGCAGACATCTGCACAGCGACAGCACGCATCTTGTGAGATACCGGTATCCTGAATTTGTACCTGGAATCTAAGTGGGATACTGCAAGATATCTAATACCTTATTATGGTTGTGTTTAGATATCTGAATCATCCTCTAGATATTCAAGGTTATGGTCAACTTCTAATGATACCAGATACCTACTACTTTCTAGGATTCTACCTATAACAACAGGAACTGTGCTTAAGACAGAAATCTTCTTCCCATTTGAAAACAGGTTCTGAAAAAAAAATCACAGAAACCCCAAGACATTCATATCAAGGCACATGAAACTGCATCAATTGCATGGTTTCTATTTCTTTCTTTCAAGAAACAACATTAGCTAAGTGTCATGGTTTAACCTCAGTTGGCAGATGGGGGAGAGAATCAGAAGGGTAAAAGTGAGAAAACTCGTGGGTTGAGATAAAGACAGTTTAATAGGTAAAGCAAAAGCCACGCATGCAAGCAAAGCAAAACAAGGAATTCATTCACTCCTTCCCATTCACGCACGCAAGCAAAGCAAAACAAAGGAATTAATTCACTACTTCCCATTGGCAGGCAGATGTTCAGCCATCTCCAGGAAAGCCGGGCTCCCTCACGCGTAACGGTGACTTGGGAAGACAAACACCACCACTCCGAACGTCCCCCCCTTCCTTCTTCTTCCCCCAGCTTTATATACTGAGCATGACGTCCCATGGTATGGAATATCCCTTGGGCCAGTTGGGGTCAGCTATCCTGGCTGTGTCCCCTCCCAGCTTCTTGTGTCCCTCCAGCCTTCTCAGTCCGTAGAGCATGGGAAGTTGGAAAGTCCTTGACTTAGTATAAACACTACCTAGCAACAACTAAAACATCGGTGTGTTACCAACATTGTTCTCACCCTAAATCCAAAACACAGCACTGTACCAGCTACTAGGAAGGAAATTAACTCTATCCCTGCCGAAACCAGGACA
>NW_008824243.1:6729470-6733511 GCF_000699105.1 Pygoscelis adeliae
AACAAGGAATTCATTCACTACTTCCCATGGGCAGGCAGGTGTTCAGCCATCTCCAGGAAAGCAGGGCTCCCTCACACTTAATGGTTACTTGGGAAGACAAACGCCATCACTCCAAACGTCCCCCCCTTCCTTCTTCTTCCCCCAGCTTTATATACTGAGCATGACGTCACATGGTATGGAATATCCCTTGGGCCAGTTGGGGTCAGCTATCCTGGCTGTGCCCCCTCCCAGCTTCTTGTGCACCTCCAGCCTTCTCAGTCCGTAGAGCATGGGAAGCTGAAAAGTCCTTGACTAGTGTAAACACTACCTAGCAACAACTAAAACATCGGTGTGTTACCAACATTGTTCTCACCCTAAATCCAAAACACAGCACTGTACCAGCTACTAGGAAGGAAATTAACTCTATCCCTGCCGAAACCAGGACACTAAGTCATAGTCCCCATCCAAATCAAAAGCAACATCGTTTCTCCTTCATGTGTTTCAAGGTGATTCAGTTTGACAAGTCATAACTAACAAAAGTAACTGGTGTTTAAAAAAGAAATTAACACAAAGAAATCTAGTTGCAGAGGTAAAAAGGTCGTTGTGATTTGTGTAAAAATAAAAAACATTCAGTCTCTTATATCACTGTTCCAGTTCCTCCTATAACAGTGGTGAAATAATAATGTTGTATTTATCACTGCTACTAATAGCCACTGTTGTAGCTATTATTGTTATCACATTCTAGCCCTTATCTGAATAAACTTACAAACCTCACCAGTGAGAAATGCAATGGTACTGCAGAGCTTTAGTGCCAGCTGTACTGGAACTTTTACAAGTGATGGTGAAACATTTAGTCAATTTGGTGAAAGACTAATAATCACAAACTGTAAGTGCTGAGAAGTTTCACCAAAAAGGCTTTAAACATACCTGAGCAATTATCTTCTCTTCACTGTAAGCATCCGTTCACTTTCCCTGCTAATGTAATGTATCCAAGGAAATCATATACTCTTAAATTGATACTACACTTAAGGCTTACAAATAAATGAAAAGATAAGCAGTATTTGTGAGCACTTGTCTTCTCTGCTAAATCATTGGGTGCCAGGTTGTAAACTGGGATGAAATTTCAGAAATGGATTGTAACCCATCAAAAAGAATGTTCATTATATAAAAGAAGAGATTATAAATATTTAGCTACAGTGGCATCAATGTTCTAGTATAAATGCAGTGCACTATAAATATTATTACACTCTATTTGTGAGCAATAAAATACTGGGAATGCTGAGTTTACATTCTCACCTTGTGTTATGTCCCTGAAGTCTTAAGCCACAAGTCAGCAATGCAGTTTGCTTCCTTATTCAGTTCAGGTTCACTGGGACTTAAATATGTGCAGAAATACTTTGTTCACTTACCTAAATCTCATTTTCAAATGTATTGAAAATCAAGTTTAGATTTTAAGATCTTTGTAATGATTGCGAACAGTTGTAGAAAACAATGCAGTAGAATTTCACTATTGGCTAGGTATTGTTAGCTACCTACATCAAAACCAGCTTTCCTGTGGCTGTTATTTAGGTGCCTGATATACATACATAGAGACAAAGAGCACTTTTCAAGCCAGATGGCCAAATTCTTAGCAGCCAGAAAATCTTCTGGTTTCATTGTTTCCTTCAGATGATCTACGCTGATTACCTGACTTTATGCAGTATACCTGACTTGAAAATTCTCTAATCAGAATTATCATTAGCTAGAGGAATACAGAAATGTAGTTTGTTTAGGTTTTTGTTTTTGTTTTTGTTTTTGTTTTTAACTTAACAAGGCTTTCCCTTTCTTATGAGTTCTTCAACATCTATTTTGAGATGGAATGACTCACACTCTGGAGTTCCCATTTCTCACCCTGAGAAGCTGGGTGGCAGTTCAGAATAAACACTTCCAGATTGCTACAGATAGGTGAGATGAGTTCAGCCTGTCATAATTGAATGCATTCAGCAAAGTGGAGCCATGAAACTATATAACAATGAGGGCTTCCAAAACTATCTGATGTTTCCAACCAAATCTTATTACAGTCAGGTACATAAACCATTATCCAAAGCATGTCAACATTTTCTTTTGACCACAGAGACAAAAATCTGAGGTACTGTTGTCTGATGCAGTATGTCTATTTAGTAACATTTACTGGATCTCCTGTCAAAATGCTTGTCCAGTCTACTCTGAACACATGTAAATGTTCTGCCTCCAAAATTATCCTGGCAAACTGTCCCACAGGTCTGACACCCACAGTGTGAAGAAGCACCTCTTGCCCGTTCTGAGCCTGGCTTCTGTCATCTTCATCTGATGGCACCTAGTTCTTGTAATAAAAGAAACAGTGAGCAGTCAATCCCTACCCACAGTCCCTACATCACCCATGATTTTTCTCTTATTTCCTCCAAAGTAATTTCTTAGTCCTTCTAAGGAAGTTATTCCATATCATAATTTTTGACTTTCTGTGAACCTTTGCCAGCTTTCCTGTGTCATTTTTGAGGAGACCAGAACTGCACACATTAACTGGGGTGTGCATGAACTGTGATTTTTGTACAGTGGCATAATGACACTCTTTTTTATTTCTTTATTCCTTTCCTTGTAACATCAAATATATGATTCATTTTTCCACTCCTAGCAAGCACTGAGCTGATATTTTTATCTGTCACAAACACAAAGACTTACTCTAATGCAACAGGCAGCACAGACCCTATCATTTTATGTGTGAAGCCAGGTTTGTTTTCCTCCACATGTATTACTTTGTATTTATCCCAAAAGAACTAACAGTTTTTTATTATTTCATCTGCTGTTTTATTACTCAGTCATTTTTTTAAGATCAGGCTGCAATTCTTCACAGTCAGCCCTCATACTTACTGCCTTGACCTTTGAATTCCTTTATTGTGTGCAAACATGGGTCAGCTCACTGCTCACTACGTTTTCTAGGTCACTTATGAATATGTTGAACATTAGAAGTCCCAGTCTCTGTGGAATACCACTGGCAACTCTCCTGTATGTGAGATTTAATGATTTATTTCTACCTTCTTTCCTATCTTTTAACCATTTATTTAACCATGTTAAGACCTGCCTTTTCTGTTGTTTAGTTTCCCCACAAGTGTTTTGCATGAGACCTTATGAAAAGCCTTCTGAAAGTCCAAGCAGAGTATACTGAGTATATTATCCTTATTCACAAGTGTTTTGAACTCTTAAAAGAACTCAAAGAGGTTTGTAAGATAGGGCTTCCCTTTGTGGAAATGTTGTGGTTTAACTTCAGTCAGCAACTGAGCACCACACAGCCGCTCAATCACTCCCTCCGCTCCCCAGTGGGATAGGGGAGAGAATTGGAAGAGTGAAAGTGAGAAAATTCGTGGGATAAGATAAAAACAGTTGAATAATTGAAATAGAATAAAATCCTAATAAGAATAAGAATAAGAAAATAAGAATAAGAATATACAAAGCAAGTGATGCACAATGCAATTGCTCACCACCCATCGACCAATGCCCAGCCAGTCCCCGAGCAGTGGCCCCCCGGCCAGCTTTCCCCCGTGTACTGAGCATGATGTCACATGGTATGGAATGTCCCTTGCGCCAGTTGGGGTCAGCTGTCCTGGCTGTGCCCCCTCCCAGCTTCTTGTGCCCCTCCAGCCTTCTCAGTCTGTAGAGCATGGGAAGCTGAAAAGTCCTTGACTAGTGTAAGCATTACCTAGCAACAACTAAAAACATTGATGTGTTATCAACATTGTTCTCATCCTAAATCCAAAAGGACAGGAAATCATATGGATTCTTCCCAAGTAAATTCCATTTATTCGGGTCTCAGCTAATCCAGGGTCAACACACTCTTTATTAATTTGCCTGCAGGTTTACAGGTCTGCGTTTCCCTAGGTCTCCCTGAAATGTATCTTTTTAAGGACTGTAACCACATTTCATAGAATCATTGAATCATTAAGGTTGGAAAAGATCTCTAAGGTCATTGAGTCCAACCGTCAACCGAACACCACCATGCCCACTAAACCATGTCCCTAAGCACCTCATCTACACGTCTTTTAAATACCT
>NW_008824243.1:6736413-6743563 GCF_000699105.1 Pygoscelis adeliae
CCTGTCCCTTCTGAAGAGTCTATAGCCATCCATTGCAGCACTCCAATTGTGAGAGTCACCGCACCATGTTTCTGTGATGGCGACCAAGTCATATTTCTCCCGCTGCACAATGGCTTCCAGCTGCTCCTGTTTACCGCCCATGCTGTGTGCATGCATCAAGGTGTAGATGCACTTGAGCTGGGCTATCGATTTCGCCCCCAGCATCGGCATGCCACCCCTAGGCTCATCTCTAGTGAGCCTGGTTTTATCCCCTTCCCCCTTCAAACCTAGTTTAAAGCCCTCTCAATGAGCCCTGCCAATTCATAAGCAATGATCCTTTTCCCCCTGTGAGACAGCTGGACTCCATCTGTCGCCAGCAGGCCTGGTGCCGTGTAAACCTCCCCATGATCAAAAAAGCCAAAATTCCTTTGATGGCACCAGCCCCTGAGCCACGTGTTGATCAGGTGTGTTTTCCTGTTCCTTTCAGTATTCTTCCCTGCCACTGTGAGGATTGAGGAAAACACTACCTGTGCTCCTGATCCTGATCCATTTGCCATTCTCAAGTCTTCAGATACTAAGAGTTAGATGAGATACATGGTACATCTATAGTTGTACTATTTCATTCTTGAGTACTTGTTGGGACTTGTGGGTGAATACCATCCAACATTGGCCATTTGTTTGTTTTATTCTGCTTCTACTTACCATGATCACCTTCCACTGGTACCGTTACTTCAGTTTCAGGTTGATCCTTCATTAATCCCCATCTCCTAAACCCCCAAATTATTCTAGCATGGGAATCTCCCCAGGTTTGTCTACACTGAACACTGGTAAAAAACCTTTATTTATCTCCTCTGAAGTGGTGGTGTCCTCTCTGAATGTATTATCATCATTGTGCATGCCTCCAAAGACTATCTCAGGGCCTTTTTGCTCATGTTGATTTTGATGGTTTAGATTAGATTACAGATTACATTAGATTCTGTACTTACCTAAGGAAAAAGCCACCCAAAAGTTGTCTAGCCACGGAAATAAGTTCTAATTTGAAAGTTGGTATCTGACAGTAATTCATTGCCATAGTGCAAAGCACAATCCCTTCAATAAGAAAACAAAAATCCTCTTTCCAAATAACTAGAAAGAAATAAATGCTCCAGAAACTGGAAGAGAAACTACCTTGTGAATTAACAACTATTTGAAGAAGTATTGTTTTAATCATGTGTTGTGCAATTGCTTCACCTAACAGTGAAGCTTTTTTAAAAAATTCATTTTCCATAGGACAGACTACTCAGATTAGTTTAAGAACATTCTGATGTCTTTGACAAGAGAGAGGAAAAAAAAGGTGTGTACCCAGGAAGAAAAAAAGGAGAAAAGTAAAGAAACAGAGTGAATTTTACTAACTATTAAAAGAAAAAATGCTTTTCTTCTAAACTCAGCACAAAGTGTTTTTCAGTATCACCCTTGTACAACCGTGCATTGCATTTGGCAAGATATTACTGTCAATTTACATTCAGGACACACATCTTGTGTGTGCAAGATATAGTCCTATGATGAATTATGAATCCAACTCTTTCCTTCAGGGATTGTTTTTTGAATTTTTTTTTTCTTGCTTTTAAATATTTATTGTAAATGGACTTGGAGAAAAGTGTAGAAATGTCAGCTATAATCTGCTCTTTGCATGCTGGGGAAGCCCTAGAATGCAAGTCATCTTTCATATCCCTCTTGCATCCTTCCTGCTGGCTTTCAGAGTGCCTTGGAGCTGACTGAGGAATTTTCTCACCCTCCCAATCATTTTGAGTCAACATGGTTTGCTCTTTTACATCCCTGTCATTTCATATGATTGCTAAGTAATGTGGTGGCACAAGCTGGCAGCCTCGGGAACAGGAATGCTAGGACCAGTGCCAGAATTACCTCTGCTCCGTAACAGAATAATGTGCTATCAGCTACTCCACTTGGGAAGCTATAGCTGTCGCCTTAAAGTATTTTCTATTAGAACTTCCCCACTGTCTTTAAGTGAAAGTTCATCTTTTCCCTCAAGAAGAAGAAGTGATAAATCTTGATGTTCCGGCCTCAGAAAAAGGTGGAAAAAAGCTTCAGATAAAATTGAATAGGCAACATTGGTCTATGTTCTTAATTAATTCTTACCATTCTCTTAAGGCACTGCCTGTGTTTGACTGAGTGGATCAGGTTCTCTGACAGGGTGAAGCAGGCAAGTTCACTGACATTTCTGAAGCTCTGAATCTTTATAGTTGCTCTGAATTTGGCATAGAACTAGTGCAGGCTTTCACGCTAGCAACCGGAGCTTTGGACCTTGATAATTGGGACAACTTCAAGGAGGATGTCTTGCAGGCTGTTTCTTTCAGGAGCAAAAATAAGACATTTCCTTCATAAAATGCAGTTTGTTCACAAGTCTAGTTTCCTCAAGATCAGGAGAAATCTACAGTCAGAAGAAACTTTCTGGCTTATAATTAAAACCTCTGCCTAGTGAGTGCTTTGGACAAAATTTTTATTTATAGGTAGGAGTTTTGTGTGTGGTTTTTGTGTGGTTTTTTTTTTTAAGATTATGTTGATGACTAAGGTTACGCTTTCTTGGCTTTATTACTCTGTGTGCTTCCATGGAGTTTCTGTTGCTTCTTTGAGACACACAGCAGGAAGTAAATCTACTCCTTGCACTGGTATTTCTTACTGAACCTCCTATGCACACTCTGTCTGAACCGTTTGGCAGTGAAAAATTGCTGGGATAAAAAACCACCTTGTTTATGAACACCTGCTATGGTGGCTCCTCAGTGCTTGCAGATCCACAATAATATTATGGAAATTATAGAATATAACTTTGTCATATACATTGATTTTGCAAACATACCAACAAATAAAATGTACAATTTCGGGGCATGGTCTCTCTCTTTTTCACTCAGAGGCCTAGGGATCATTACACAGCACCACTTGCCAAAAACCTGAACTGTTAAAACTGTCTGAGGAGAGTTCTAGGTAATACCTTACTTCAGCAAAGAGTTTTCCCAATCTATAACCTCAGTAGCTGAGAAAAACACAGTTTGCTAACTCTGTTTTGGCTATGCCTTTAGGTATAGAGTGCAGAAATGCTTCTAAGTAAAAAGTACTTCTAATCCATGTTCTGTCTCGTATATATGGCACATTCAAGATGTCACTTTTCTCTTACAGAAGACAGAGAGAAAAATGATTATCAAATTCCCACCATTGTTTCATTTTTCTGCTCATGCCTGGCAGCGTGGCTTATCGTAGGCTCAATGCCTACAGTCACACTTACTGCTCACTTGCATCTCCCAGTTCAGATAAGCTTTTGGCCCTATCATCAGTAAAGATGAGAGAAATGAGGAGGAGCGTATGTCGATGCACACACCTCACACAACAGAGAGACCTCCCCCTGATCACTGCGAGTGCAGTGGCCATATGGTGCATGTGCTATTAATTAGGAATGTGGAGAGCTCTGGTATGGTCTGCAGAATTTACTGGTAGAAGAAAAACACAACAAACATGGAGATTTGCAGCCTAATTTTTACTGTCACTTTTCCAAGTAAAACTAGACTTGAGGTCCACAGAATACATGGACAGCTGAGTGTGCTGCTTGACAGCTTCTGTGTGCACGAGGCTTAGATCCCTGAATTAGTAACAGTCAGCCACCCAGCAGCTGCGTAACACTCTGTAGTCTTAACCTGGAGATGTGTGTGAGGTGATGACAATAACATTAATAAAGGTGTTTAAAAAAAATGTTCCTTCTGTTAAAAAGAAAAATAGAAGTGAAGTACTGCAAACAAGAAAATGGTTTTACATCTTTGAAGAGCTTTATTATACAAAAGTATTCATAAGCCAGGATGAATCATGACATGTAACAACTGAGTTTTGTAATAGAAGTCAAAATCAATTTAAGAAGCAAGACAAACATGAGCAAAAGACAAAGCCTTATGGAAAACATATGGATTTTTTATTTTACATGGCTGTGCATCATGCTGCATTTTATGGCTGCCAGGGAAAACTCCCAAATGCTATGAGTGAGACAAAAGTAGTAATTTAAATTCAGGCTTTCAGAAAGTGTCTGAGAGATTCCCAGTAAGGAAGTATACTGTGATGTTCCTGTCACATCACAGTAAAAAGGCTCAAAAGCTAAAAAAAGATGAATTCTTGCAAATTGGAAAGGTCAAGAATTTAAAATAAGAGATTATAGAGGAACGAAAAGCTGAGGAAGGAAGCTCCAAACACAAACTCAGCTGTCTACATGCACCAACAGCCCTGGTAACTAACTATATTTATATTGCATTCTGCAAAATAAATTTCACAACCACTACTGAGTAGTTAGCTGAATAAATGAAAATAATTCTCCTGCAACATGAAGGTTTGCATCACCGATAACAGACTGGATATCGAGTTTTTGGAAGAGTTTGCAAAGATTATATGGAACCCATTTTATAGCTTTGCCTTATCACTGCAGTTGATTTTGTTGACTGGATAAACAGAAGGAGGCTGACTAGTTCTGGAAGAATCCTACAGGCCCCACATTAAAATATTCCAGCATAATTCATGAATAGAGGTCTGATGCTCAAAACACTTACAGGATCAAACCTTTCCCTTTCTCACTGACCTGAAAGGATGCTTCTACATGGGATCTTAAAGGAAGCCTTATCAGTATTTGTCATTTAGTTCATGCTTGAATGTCCCTGACTGTGTACACACCAGTTTCCTCACAATAGCTTGTTTGCTGCAGTGGTGAAAAAAGACCCAGGCTCCTAATGATGAGCCTGTGCTACTCCTGTATCTGAGTAATTATCTTCAAAAGGGAATAAAGACCTTCAGTTCCTGCCTGATGCCCAAGTGATATAGAGAAGTCCAGCCATGGTCTGGAAATTGGCTATTGTGACTTCAATCACTTACCTCAATCATTATGATTTCATACAAATAATTAGGGACTTTTTGGTAGCTTCATCTATACTGTTTGGAAGCTTATTTGTTAGTCAGAAAGAAAGCTCACTAGCTCTCCCCAAGCACACACTCTTGGAAAAGACTAGCAAATCACATTTCCATGGCAACACAGTTTCCAGAGACTCTGCTACAAACAAAGGTAAAAAGTGTTGAACAGAGTTCGTGGTATTGAATAAGCCAAGTCACTAGCTGTAGCAAGCTATATGTCTGCAGAACTTAGCAATTTTTTCCAATTCAAAGAGTAGGGACAACTATTAGCAAGACTTGTTCAAGTTTATCCTGTGGCTGGAGAAAGCAATCAGGGAGCTGATGAGGATCGCACCAATGTCTTCCACACTGGGGAGTTTTACCCACTTCAGGGGTTCAAGGTCTAATCAGTACTGCCTGTATGAGCTCAGAAGGGAACATGTTTAATGCAGGCAGATGGAAGCTTGAGCCAACAAAACAAGAGACACTGGACCTTGCAAGTCTGCCCGCACCCCACCTTCTGCAGCATTCAGTTAGAAAAGTCTTCCATATTTTTTTGGTCTAGCTCCCTCTTCACATTCTCATCCTCTTTTTTATTTCTGTGGTCAAGCCCAATATTTTGTTTTCCTGTCTTAGCAAATCCCCTCACTACAGAATTTCTAAGTGAAATATCAAGACTCTCAAACAATAATTGGTGGCTTTAAAATGGCACTGTCAGCCCTTCACTTTACTAAGCTGTAACTCTCCTCTCAAGCCTTTGACTGTCCATTTAAATTCCAAGCTCTGCAGGAGAAGGTCCTACTGTATAGCTGAGTGATACCTGGCACAGTGGGATCTTAATATCATACCAGTAATCAGTCATAAACGCATTCACAATGTACTTCTTGTCTCATCACAGATAGAGGAAGGGTTGACAATGATGTCAGTTGTTCCACCCTCTCCCCTTCTTCCTTCACCTGCCTTTGAAGGAGGAAAATGAATGAGGCAACACAAAAACCTCACAGACACCAGGGACAGAGGAGACAATCCCTGACCGCAGACTTTCCCCAGCAGACTGTATTAAAAAACATGTCGTTTAGGAACACATCTAATCTCATTTTCAAAAAATAGCAAACGTTGCTGAGTCTACTACCTCTCTTGGTAAGTTAGTTCAATTTTTAATTAACCTCACTGCTAGGAACTCCATCTTAATATCAAGATTGAAAATGACACACTTCTTTAACTTCCAGTCACTGGATCTTGTTATGCCTTTGTTATTAACAGGAATGACAAATGTTTTGGCACTACACATCTTTTCTATGTATAGGAACACCCATAAGCAGTAATACTGGAAAGCGTCTATCACAGTTGTTCAAGCACTGTTGCAAAGCAAACAAATAATAATCATCCTACATGTAAATAATTCTTATATCAAATATTTCATTTTTCACAGGTCTATTTTTATTTTTTTAACCAAAGTGAAGGCCATAAAGGTTGATTAGATCATTTGTTCTGATTTTTCACAGGATATTAAATTTCACAGAAAGCCCCTTATGGAGAAGCAAATGATTGTACTTAGAGCAAACTGTACCAGTCCTCAGGTGACCTAACTGCAGTTTGGCAGGGAACAGGAGTGACTAAGATGTCACTGTCTTAATTCTTGCAATGATAAAGAACTGCTTTGATAATCCTGGGAGATGAACTATGTCCTATTCAATAGGTGAATGGGTAGGAAAAAAAAAATCAGCCTACTCTGTAGGAAAATGTCTTCCAATCCTGCATATGACACCACTTAAACCCTCAAGCATGGGGGCAGGACACACACCTAGCGTCACTGTTTCATGTATCGTCACGAGCTATGGCCAAATTATTTTTGATGCTCAATAGAAAGAAAATAACCAAAGGAACAGTAGCGTGTATAATCAACTGTGCACTAGGGAAAATAATTCTATTTAATTATTGAAACTGATCAGCTGAGGTCCTGAAAGACGGGGTTCACTTACAGTCAATGCCCTAATCAGGAAATTCAAGGATCGTTAGTGTATGGGGGACAATACAGGTGATTTTCTTCTTCCCATGACCCAAGGAGGAAAGAAACAAACAGAAAGTTTCCAAAACTCACAAATTTTGAGGTTTGCCGCCATCTCCATGTTTATCCAACTCAAACCACACACACAGCAACACTAACATTTCTTTGTGAAACTGTGTTAAAGCAGATCTTTGTTTACCAATACCAGACCTCACTTTAAAGGCAATCACTTTAAGGCGGATAATTCTTTCC
>NW_008824243.1:6743596-6755935 GCF_000699105.1 Pygoscelis adeliae
TTGCCGTCACTGCCAGGAAACTGCATCTGTTTTTAGAACTGCACTTATTTAACTTCACTCTATAGCCATTTTTTTCATTTTATGCATTTGTAAACAAGACTGAAAAGCCTTTTAGTAATTTGTGTCTCTTCCATGTTTAAGTGCCTTTCAAAGCACAGAGATCAAGTATTCTCCCAACCTTCTATTTTAATATGATTTTTTAAAAATTTTTTTTCTGCCTCCTGGATTATTTGTTAGCTTTCCTTGAAATTTGTTCTCCTATATTTGTGTTTGAAGTAGGCATATTAGGTATATTTTACTAATGGTATGTAGAGTCAAGATCTGCCTATTTTGCTACCCTCTTCTATACCAAAGGATCATAGAAATATTTTTGACATTACAGAGTCTATCTTCTGCTAGTCATAAATGTTGATATCAAGTTTTCCTCAGATCTTTACTTTCAAAGACTGAATTTCTGCTGATACCATCTTTATCATTGAAGCTCTGAACTATTACCTTGCCCCTGACTGTATGAAAACACATCTTAGTGCATTGAGACCATTTAACAAGGTAATTTTGATCACTTTATAATAATATCTTGCCTTTGTCTTTATAAAAAAAATCAGCTTTTGAAATATGCAAGCTTAACCAGAAAACATTTAAATCGTCACTTTATTCCCCAGCTAAAATACAGTCTACTTAAAAACGTATGCCGCATGTCCCTATGACAAATGTCTTGGAGAAATCCAAGTGCAATGACAGCATGTGCATCTTTATTATTCAAACATGTAATCTCATGAAAAGGAAGAAAAGTATTGTATCACACAGGACCAAACTTCCGTGAAACTATCCTGTAGAGTTTTATCTTCTGCTTCTTTATTTATAGAACTCTAGAGTAATTATTTCATCACTATCAGATGACTTTTTGCGTCATTTTTTGTTTCCATTTTAATCTTCCAGTCCTTTAGTATTTTTCCAAGGTTTGACAAACATTAGCACAGTTCTTGGTATGGCTAATGCAACCAGTTCATTTAATGCTCTGATTTGGAAGTACTTTGGGCTCAATGATTTGAAAATGTTTATTTTTAACATTCCCTCACATCCTCCTTTGTCAAAATCGGTAAATTCTGTCCTCATCAGATGGAGTGAATGTGTCTTCCTACATTCTTCTAAATATGCAGAACTATCTGTCAAACCTTTATACTTAGTTTAGTCACCTTTTGCAAATTTTTTCATCGGCATTTAGCTATAGCCCTCTACCTGACTGCAATATTCATGTTTTAAATTACTTAGAGCCTTAACCCTATTCACTACTGATACTTGTTGGCTCTTTTAGCTTCTGTCATCAGTCATATACATGTCTTAAATTGTAACTTACAGCATTTGCCATTTCCTTAACCTTTGGTGCATCCTTTTATATTATAATAATAACAATAATAACAACAACAACAACAACAACTATTATATATAGTTATATATAGTTATATATTATTATTATTATTATTATTATTATTACCACCATTATTGCTTTCATATAAGCTTTTGACCACTACTCAGCATAAGTTTCTTAGTGTTTTGGAACTGTGTTTTTGGAGTCCGTGAACAAGTCCTACCTTTTATTTGAACTTGTCTACTTTAAACTTATGTTCCCAGTTATGTTTATTTTAGGCTTTAGAAAACATTCTTTTTCTTTCTTTAAACTTTTTAAAAGTCTTAAAAAATAAATAGATAGACAGACAAATAATTTTGCTCAGTACCAAAGTCTTCTTGCAAAGTAATACAAGCTAAAGAATGACCATTAGTATCTAAGCAACAGATAATTTTTAGGTTGATGTTTAACTCTTGTTGTATGTCTTAAAGTGAGATTCAGCACTGAAGGAGGGATTCAGTTTCAAATCAAAACACCTAAACTTAGGTAGCTACATCTGAGTTGTTGCCTAAGTTCTCACCATAGTCAAATGAGATACAAGCAAAGCAGTTAAGGGAGCGAGGAGGGCTATTCACCTAACCTAGAGAAGGATTCAGCTATTTAGATACCATTTTAGATAACTTACACTGTCCGGTTTGACCTCTCACAACTGGTCCAGAAAGCAATTATTTTTCTATAGGTCATGTATCATGTATCACAAATGTCAGCCCTGAGCAAACTTATGATATATTGTAGGGCATTTCAAATGTTACCTATGTTTACATAACTGAGTCCTGTTCCCAAGTGGCTGCTCAGCTGAGTAGCTCTCTAGACTCCATGCCTTCAAGGTCTAGGGTTACCTAAAGGGTGTATGAGACATTTCTACAGCACCGGCAGTTAGGACATAACCTCTGGGAGACATCTGCCCTTCTGGAGCAGCAGCTGAAGGGAAAGGCCTCTCAAATTGCAGTAAAAAGCCTGTAGGCGAGCAGCTAAATTAAGCCTTTGATCTCCATTGACCGTAGGGAACAGAGAAAAGGATACTTACACCACATAGGAACACCTACAGATAGACACCTAAGTTTAAATGACTCATTTGCAAACTGAATCTCACCATCAGTGACCGTATAATTAGGGTAGTATTTTCCATATTGATTTATTATGTTTAAAAGTGCTAAGAAAGATTTATGCTGGCTGGATAAGATATCATGCAACATTTCCTCATTATCAACCCTGATAAACCTTTTTTATAATCCCTGCATGATACAAAGAGATGTTTAAGGAAAAGTTAGTACTTTTCTCTGGTGAGAAATCATAGATATTCTAGCTACGATATTACTGTTAGAACTCTTATTCATGGGTAGTTGAGCTCCAGCAACTCCCAATTTTTAGGTTTTCTTTTTCTTGCTTGCTTTCTGTGTGGAACTAATCTTCCATTTCCTAGACAACTCTAACAAGCATGTCCAACCAAGTGCCTAATGTAGACCTATTTAGTTCTGTCTTTTACTAAAATTTGACTCTCTTACACCTGTTAATTGCAATATTCTTTGAAAGCCATCCCATCTGCCCTTACATTCTGAAGGTATTAAAATTAAATTCTATTTCAATTGCTGCAATGAATCTTTCAAATAAAATATCTGCTGAAAAAGCAGATACCTCCTCTCATACAGTGGTGGTAATTAAGAAGTAGTTGTTTGCCTTGTGAGTTCTGCTCTCTGAAAGGAACAGTCTTAAACAGTACACAGTCTTTTTTCCTGTTTCTGAATTAAGATTTTCTTTGATCAGTGACATTTTCTACTTAGCTTTTTTTGGCTATTGTCAGAGCTTTTTGGTTGTTTTCTGTATCCAAGATCAAAAATGACAAAATCTCTGGAAGAGGCTAGTAGAGACAGACTTCATCTATTTAATTCTTGAAATATTTACATATTGGAAAAGTAACTACTGTAGAATTGCTTATATGAACTAAGCTCTGTGAGAACAGAGATCTGATCTGCAAAGGTGCTTAACTCACTGATGCCAATGCAGGTGCTTAAAAGTGAATTAAGCATATCAGTTCTTCACCATTTATTTTTTGTATTCATGGAATAATTGGAAGGAAACTCGCTCTCCCCTTCTTTACGTCTCCCTTGAGCATGGCGAAAGTTGGAAAAGCATTTATATGGAAGAATAGTTCAGAAAGTTTTCACTACACACTATGTATTTTGCAATATCAGTTGTAAAGCAGGCTAGCAGGAAACAACAGATGCTCATGACAATATGGGAATGGAAAAGCAGGATCTAGTACTCTAAAAAAAACTCCTTATATGCAACATCTTGAGTTGAGGAAAGAGAATCCTAAGGGAACTGCTGTTTTCCTTGAGCATCATCAAATGTTTTTCCAGCATCCCTCTACAGTTTGGTTCTATTTTCATGCACAGTCTAGCTTAGCACAGAATGTTTCACAGAGGTTAATTTAAGTGAAGAAGACATGCTTTCTTGTGGCCATAAATAAAAATAGCAAAATGAATACATAGATAGCTAGACAGAGAGCTAAACAGATAAATAAGTATGCACAGAACATAGTCCTGCTCAGTGCCTGTGACTGATAACCGTCTGAAACATAACACTAGAATCCAGGGAAATCGTCATTCCCCTGTGCAAGCCTTGTGGCTTGCAAGCCACACTAACTCACAAAATGTCAGCTTCAGAATGGAGTCCAGAGGGCACATATTCCTCTTCAACATAGCTTATATATGTCACTGTGCAAGGAAAAAAAATCTGCAGTTCTTGGAGACATGTCATACCTACTTAAATATTTCTTACATGTATCTAAGGTTGTCTCCTTGGAAACTGGAGTTTCAGCTTGTCTGCTTATCCCTTTCGTCCAAGCTCAGGTACAAGAAATCATTAGCAAGTTGAGATGCTGGTAGCTCTGACAGCTTCACATCATTAGTATGCTAACAAGTATGAAGTAGAAAAATGTATATAATTTTCTGCTTGTTCTCCTATTTGTCCTGTTGGAGAAATGAGTTGATGAAAGTAGCGATATTAGCCTTTGAATTCATTACTACTCACATATAAGGAAGGATGTATGTATATAAATACAGACTTGAAAAGGCTGGTCTTACATGTCAGATGAGGAAGAATAAAGTAATGAGAAATTTTTCTAACTGTTAAATCTCATACTAATTTATTAATGAACTGAAAGTTTCAGGAAGTTTTGCATTTCATTACATTATGATACCTGCATGTTCATCAGCACAATAACATGCAATAAATGAAGTATTGTATATTAGATAGGTTGTGTTCAGAGTAGTAAAAGGGATACCGAAAGAACATCTTTCATAATGCTCTAATTGTTACCGTCCATGGATGGATTAGAAGAGCAAAGCAAAGGAAAGAAAAACTCACATAATCCAGCTTTGTGTCTTTGCCGAGTTCCCTTGCCACCATGTTTTCCCGAAATGCCCTATAATTTAGAGAAAATAATTACACAAAAATAACAGAAAACATCATTTTCATGATGTCCAATTTTGTCTTGAAAATAAAGAATTGAACATATACTATTAAATTCCATTTCTTATCCTAAAACAACCATTTATTCTTGCTGGATTAACTTTAAACACTTTATCCTTTTTAGTACAGAAATTGGAGAGTACTGAATTTAGAAGTCTCTCTGTAAAAGTGATATATCGCACTTAACTTTGTTGATGCTCTGAGTGTTTATGAACTTAGTTTACAATGTTTAATAAAACCAATTAGAAGACAATATTTTAAGCTTTTATATCATTCATTCTCTTTTCATGGTAATAATTACCCGGGGCATTAACCATAATGCTTTTAAACAGAGTGCATGAATTTTGCTACAAATATCTCTAGGACTTGGCTATGTTTCCATAAATATGTTTGAAAATGTGTATGTTAATGCTTTAAATTGATGTCTCATTATAATCAGGCTGCCTGTCTACTGCAATAACATACTCACACAACCATATGGCAGAAGGTTCTAACCCATAGCAGGCCTGCAATTCTTCCCTTCCCTAACTCACTGTCCTAACCTGGACTTGAACCATAAATTAAAAGAATTAAAATGCATTAAAATAATTCCAAAGTTTGGTAAACTAATGCTAATTATTTTGTATGTAGAATATTAAAATTATAATTAAATGTTACGCTTCCCTCTAGCACTGGTTATACTTATTTGTTCATACATGCAAATAAGTAATGCCTAAACCGTCTACTTTCTGTGAACATAAGACTGCGATAGTCAGGGTGCCATTAACCCACTCACATATGAAGGTATTTACATCCTGGCTAGCTCCAGTGAGTTCACTGAAAACTAACATTTGACTCTCCATTTCTTGTAGCCATGTAGTTTTGACTCAAGATTTAAAATTTTTAGTTTTGATGAAGAGCATTGACAACATTCTGGGTGTTTTAAAAGAAACTGAAGGAAATTATGAAAAGTTTTGTTTTAAAACTCTGGTACAGATCTTACAGAAAGCAGTATTTCTAAAAATGTTAATGATAATTTTGGGTTTGCTACCCCTTCCCAGGAAATTATTTTTAATTTAATATTCTATAAATTCAATCTCTGTCCAGTTGAATAGATGTTAGAATAGATCACAGATTGCTTGACTGCATGCCACAAGCATCGCAAGCAGTGAACAACAATGGTTGTTGTTGCTACCACCAATCAGTTTTGATGTAATTTGAGCTCTCCACCTAAATTAGTGCAACTGAGCACTAGAAACTCTGTCCTACCTGCACAAAATTGGAAGTTTGGTAATGTGTGGGTAACTTAAATTATGTAGCCAGGAACTTAACTGACAAACGTCTGATATAGTCACCTTTACTGCTAAGTCCTGGAAGATAAGATAAACTGATTCACTCTTCAGGGCTTTTGGGACACCTAAATATCAGTTAAGTCAGAATTTAGGTGGAGTTGGGGGTTTTTGCTGAAAGGTGTGCTAGGCTGCAAATACCCAACTGGCCGATACTTTTGTGTTCAGGGAAATGAAACCTACTCTACACACATTTTAAATAAGAGAGATTGCATTGGAAAAAAGTAAATTTCTTCATTAACCCTTCCTTGTAATTATAGCATCTCAAACCCTATTTTGTACTAGTCTCCAGGCTTGAAAGGAAGTAGAAACTCAGAACCATTTTCAAAGAATGAGAAGAAAGACACAGTGAGCTGACATTCCTCATTAACCAAGCTGGAAACAATTGTGGTAGTGTTGATAGAACTCTCTGCTAGGTAAAGGGATTTAAAAGAAGACTTGGAGACTCCACAATGGCATGAAAATAACTTCTAGAAATCTTGGTGTAATGGAGAGATGACTAGACAAGAAGAGAAAATCTTAGAAAGTTTCCAGACAAACCGAGAAATATCACTGAAAAGAAAGAGAAGTAAAAAAAAACCCTCTCAATTTGGATTGCTTTTGAAGACAAGGTGTCCCCAAATCAGCTGCAATGAAATGAAAAGGAAATGTTAAAACTCACAGTTTTGAGCATTTTAGAGCTGGCCAACTGTGGTGACCTGAAAGATAAAAAGCAATGTACACCTATTTATTACTGGTGATGACTCAGAAAGAAGAGATCCCATTGTTCTGCATCCCATAACGAACAAGCCACATTTGAGGGGAAGAAATCTATGTGGGCCAATTCACCTTAAGATCCCAAATGTATGTCTTGGAATTGAAATTGAAAACAAGGTTTCTAGAAGGTTGCTATTGCTGTTATTATAACTCTTCATTTTTACGACCATGGGTTTGGAAAGATTGGTTTAAAAATCTATGATACTCAGTTCTCAGCCAGTCATAAGAATGAGCTGTCCAGTGCAGAGCTGAGAGATACAAGGAAATGCAAAGAGATGCTACTTGATTTGACAGAAGAAGTCTTGCACTGTGATTTATATTCTTGAGTTGTCCACAGACCAACAAGGAATTTCAGGATAAGTTCACATGACATGACATGAATTGTCTGAGGCACGTTCTTTGCAGGAATGAAGAGCTGTTCTTCAAACTCAATAGCCACTATGTGCTGTTTTTAAGTCACGTAGCAACACTAACACAACAATGTTCAAGCATTGCTTTTCATATAATTCACATCTCTTAACCACAATAAGTTGCCCTCTTTTTCCCTCTTCATGCAGCTTCCAAAAACACAAATCAACCTTATAGCAAAAGTGCATTTTTTCTCATATAAATAAAAAGTAATTATTGATTTTCACCTGAAATTCTACATCTACAGTCGACACCTCAAGTAGCTGAAGGTTTAAAAACCATGTACGATAAGGTTAGAGAAACACTAAAAGTACAGTGTTAATTGTTCGGTGCCTTCACCATTATTCTAAGAAATAGACTAAAACATTAATCACTGATAGTACTAAGGTCATCAGCAACATAAAAGTCAATTTTTCATAAGTTAATAATGAAAGTAATGGTATTTGGTGTTTTCCAATATAATCCCCAGCTGCTGAGAGCCTAATACTGCATGAGATTTCCAGATTTTCTTATTTTTAGCTCTGAGAGCAATAAGGAAAAGTTCATAACATGAACTCTACAGAATTAATTACAATAAGATCGGTGACACCTCTGCCATTCCACCCCCATAATTATTATTTAATCAGCTGAATTTTAATCCAATCTCCAGAGGTCTAACTTGTGTTTTTTTAATGCTGGGCAATGCAGAATTACATTTTATACTTTCATTATTGCAATCCTTTCCTCACAGAAAATATTCCACCTAAAAAAAAAAAAGGTGGCGATGAGGGGGTACTAAGTTTCCAAGAGAATGTTCTCTTTGGTTTTTGGGAAGTGACAAGACTGAGGAGTCTGAAGGGTGTAGTCATTACTTCAGGACAGATGAAACTGATTTATGGTCCCTGGCACATATGGCTTTTAATCATATCTTCAGGTGGGCAATGTACCCTTTTTCTTAAACTTTACTTGGCTGGGGGGTTTTTACACTGAAAACTGGTGAGTCCATGAGCTTATATAGTGAAGCACTGCAGGGCGTGTACTGTACTGTAGTTGTAGCTATGTTAGCACTTCAGTGTGGTCAGGCACGTGCTTTTGCAGTGAATCTCCCAAATGCCCCTACTTAATGCAAAGATATTTGGTTCATATTGTGAGTCGTCTCAAGGCACTGGATTTCTTTCAGATGAACCTAAACATGCTCCAGGAATATACCTAATGCTCTCCAGCTGCAGTCATTTAGATGAAACTAAGGCTAGTCTGAAATAAAACCCATTTGAAATGTGCATGAGGGTATGAGGTCTTCAGCATCAACTCTTTTGTCTGTGCATCTTATTTTTAGCTCTGAGAGCAATAAGGAAAAGTTCATAACATGAACTCTACAGAATTAATTACAATAAGATCGGTGACACCTCTGCCATTCCACCCCCATAATTATTATTTAATCAGCTGAATTTTAATCCAATCTCCAGAGGTCTAACTTGTGTTTTTTTAATGCTGGGCAATGCAGAATTACATTTTATACTTTCATTATTGCAATCCTTTCCTCACAGAAAATATTCCACCTAAAAAAAAAAAAGGTGGTGATGAGGGGGTACTAAGTTTCCAAGAGAATGTTCTCTTTGGTTTTTGGGAAGTGACAAGACTGAGGAGTCTGAAGGGTGTAGTCATTACTTCAGGACAGATGAAACTGATTTATGGTCCCTGGCACATATGGCTTTTAATCATATCTTCAGGTGGGCAATGTACCCTTTTTCTTAAACTTTACTTGGCTGGGGGGTTTTTACACTGAAAACTGGTGAGTCCATGAGCTTATATAGTGAAGCACTGCAGGGCGTGTACTGTACTGTAGTTGTAGCTATGTTAGCACTTCAGTGTGGTCAGGCACGTGCTTTTGCAGTGAATCTCCCAAATGCCCCTACTTAATGCAAAGATATTTGGTTCATATTGTGAGTCGTCTCAAGGCACTGGATTTCTTTCAGATGAACCTAAACATGCTCCAGGAATATACCTAATGCTCTCCAGCTGCAGTCATTTAGATGAAACTAAGGCTAGTCTGAAATAAAACCCATTTGAAATGTGCATGAGGGTATGAGGTCTTCAGCATCAACTCTTTTGTCTGTGCATATCCACCTTGATTCGTCTGCACTGCTGCTGAAGGGAGCATAGCCCACGTGCCCAACACGGATAAGCACTGCCATGTTGGCCCGCCAAAGCCATGTGTGGGCAAAGGGCATGAGCATGAGCTGCAACAGATTCTGCAGACCTTGTGATTCAGGTGTAAGGATTGCACATTTAGGATTGCATGAGGTAAGCATGGCCAAAACAGCCATTCGTCATGCCAGCATGAGCCCAGAAAGGTGGGGGTTATGTTTTACCCCAGTGTGTGTCTGCATTAAAAACTACAAACTTACAAAGTTTGTCTACTTGCTGTAGACTCTACAGCAGTAATAATATTTGCTTTGAACACAACTGTTTAATTTTTAAGATATTATCCCATTCTACAATAACACTGAAAATACAGAGATTTGACAGCAAGGATATTCCCACAGAAAGTCAATAGACAGTGATGTAATTTGGTGAGTTAATATGCCAAAACCCACCAAACCACATTACCACATGTAATGTGAGACTTCATCCATTTTGTTGATCTTCAATTTTTCTGACATCTGAGGTCACAAAGGGGAATGAATGCTTCAAAATGCATTTTATAATAAATGTGTCCCTTGTAGGGTAAGATGTTGCAGAAGAACAAGAATCAGCATGGAGATTTGCTTGGAAGGAGAAACATCTTAAAGATGTTTCCAGAAATTCAGTGCCTTATAGAGCCCCATAAAGATGAAAGTTATTCCCTCTCTCACTGCTCTAGAGGTCACTTGCTTTAATGGCTATCACTTCAACATTAATAGATCTATGCCTGCAAGCTGCCCCCCACAGCAGCCTGGAAACTTCTAAAACTCCATTCATTTTGAGGGATTAACCTTCTCTGCCCTCTTCCCTTCCCCCCCCCCCCCCCTCCCCCCCCAATTATTTATCTGGGAAATATCTACAAAAAGATATCCTTAAAAATGAAGAGAAAAAACCTCCAATACTAGTTTGAAGGAGAGACAAAAGATATGCATATAAAAGCAAGAAACGAATGGCTCTATCAAAGATAATGAGCTTGATTCTTCACTGGCTAGCATGTTGTGAAGTTATTTACAGCTATGCAAGCAGGTATAAAATGCTACCAAATCCAAATTATAGTGTCTATATGCAATTTGAACTCACTTTGTAAATGACTCCACAAAATGCTAGACAATGAAGAATCAAACCTACTATCAATTTCCCCTGCTGTCATCATACTATTTCAGAGATTCATTACTCTGGAAAATACGTAGTTCTTTTTCATAACTGTAAACCACTGAAAAACAAGGAAATATCAAATCAACAAAGAAAGAGGTTGTATATTAAAAATTATCTGGAGTGCAAAAGTCAAATCTCACCATGCTCAAATAAGTATGTGAATAAGAAAACCTCTATTATTGCAGGTGCTCCAGAAGAGCATTCATATTTTTTCCTCTTTTTTTATTATTATTTATCATGCTCATCAGTAATTTTTACTCCTTTATCTACCTGGGCATATTTCTAATCTATGTAAATATGGTTACTTTTCAGATTTGCATAAGCATGTAATTTCAAAGTTCAAAGTTGCAGGAGAGTAAACAGGATGTACATGCACGTTATTAGTATTTTTGATCCTAAAATAAAGAAAACCTTTTTTTTTAGAGAAATAGTAGGCTTCTGAAGTCTTTTTTTTTAACAATAGATTTTGTACAACTTTGGAGAATCAGAGCTCAAACCCATCTTGCAAACCCTACCCATTCAAATGGATGTCAGAAATAAAAATTTCTGATAAACTTTCAGAAATCAATTATTATTACCAGCCTGTAGGTTAGATCTTAAATGCTAGAAACAGGGATTTAAAGTTATGATTCCTTCTTGGACCTCTTCAGACAGAGTTCAAAGAGTTTGTGCACTCGGTTATCTACAGTTTCATAAATGACCTTTACTGTGAAAGTCCATTAATTTTGCACAAATGCTGCCAGTTTTCATTCTGCAAGTTAACCCACATCTTTTTCAGGGAAAAAGTTCTACATATCCTTATGTGATCCAGAATTTTCTTCTGAGTTTTATAGTGAAATTCTTGACAAAACATGCTAAAAGAGAGAGAAAAAAAAACCCAAACCATGAAAGATCATTTCCTCTCTTTATTTCTAGAGAACTTGTTTGTCTGGATCAGCTAATAAATTTATTACTTTATATGTTGAATACAATTAATTCATATAGATTCTCTTTCATTTTAAGAAAAGGATAACAACATTTGAAGTCTGGCTTATTTAGCTTCTGTTTATTTCACAGCAGTGTGGATACTGAACTAATTTCTGCTCTGTTTTTGGACAGTCTTCATGTGAAAAAGATAAATGAATCCAAATTCCAAATAAAGAACTAAGAGTTCCAGTTCTGGCAGGTCACACAAGAGGAAGAGAGATCAAGGAGCCTATAGGTCTCTGTGGCTTTGATTCTGCTTCAAGCCCCCAAAGAAGATACTGAAGGCATGGCTATACAGAGAGATACAGTCAAAATTCCCAAAGGATGTGAAATAGGCATTCTGGCATATTCAGTCTTAACTGCAAGGAGAAATTCTCACCAATATGGACTCTCAAAATTGTAGCTACCACAGATTTGCTTGTCACAATCTCTAAGTAAGCAGGAGAGAAAATTGGCCCATATTTTACATACATGTGTATTGGGTTTGCGTGGCAAGGTTTTGGTAGTGGGGGGGCTACAGGGGTGGCTTCTGTGAGAAGCTGCTAGAAGCTTCCCCTATGTCCAATATGTCCACCCTATGCCAGCCGGCTTCAAGGTGGACCTGCCGCTGGCCAAGGCCGAGCCAATCGGCGACAGCGGGAGCGTCTCTGGGGTAACATCTTTTAGAAGGGGAAAAAAAAA
>NW_008824243.1:6755987-6791320 GCF_000699105.1 Pygoscelis adeliae
CGTGGTGAAGACCATGGTGAGGCAGGCTGTCCCCCTGCAGCCCATGGAGGTTAATGGTGGAGCAGATATCCACCTGCAGCCCATGGCGGACCCCATGCCAGAGCAGGTGGATGCACCTGAAGGAGGCTGTGACCCCATGGGAAGCCCACACTGGAGCAGATTCCTGGCAGGACCTGTGGACCTGTGGAGAAAGAGGAGCCCACGCTGGAGCAGGTTTGCTAGCAGGACTTGTGACCCCGTGAAAAGGACCCACACAGGAGCAGTTGGTGAAGAACTGCAGGCGGTGGGAAGGACTCACATCGGAGAAGTTCATGGAGAACTGTCTCCCATGGGAGGCACCCCACACTGGAGCAGAGGAAGAGTGTGAGGAGAGTCCTCCCCCTGAGGAGGAAGGAACGGCAGGGACAACATGTGATGAACTGATTGCAACCCCCATTCCCTGTCCCCCTGTGCCTCTGGGGGGTAGAAGGAGGTAGAGAATTTGGGAGTAAAGTTGAGCCTGGGAAGAAGGGAGGGGTGGGGGGAAGGTGTTTTAAGATTTGGTTTTATTTCTCATTATCCTACTCTGATTTGATTGGTAATAAATTAAACAAATTTTCCCGAAGTTGAGTCTGCTATTCCAAAAATATGTCACCATTCCCTATAGCATAATTTATTTTACTCTTCCTGCATTGCCCAAGCCTCTAAATTTTCCCAGTTTGCTCTGTGTTATAACATAAACATTATTCTGGATGCATATCATTGGTTTTGGAGCTTACAGTAAAGATTTTAAAGCAAAGCAGTCTCCCAGGTATATTATGTTAAATTAGAATTTTCTAGAACTCCGCTCATTACATATTGTTCCAGAAAAACACAGGTATAGTTTAATGAACTATCGATCTCTCTGGTGTTACTATTTGTTCTGATTATACTCCATTGGGTGTTTGAACATATCCAGGCTTTACTAGTGTGTATTTGTAACAGTTATGTTAACTAACCTACAAAGTTGCTAATAGAGAGCTAAATTTGCCCAGACCATCTGCAGAATGTGGAGGATGAGCTCAAATAATTTAAAAATAGACTTAGAAGTTTAAATCCAACAACAAAGGTAAGGTTTTTATTCTCCTCCAATACCACCTCAGCCATCTATCTAAGAAGCTAGAAACAACTTTTGTGCGTACATCCCTAAAAACTGTGCAACATTTAGCTAACCATCACAAGAAAGAATAGATTTTTCATATTGGAAGACACCACGCTGACAAAAGATGGAAAGATGGTGGTTTTTTTAGGAAAAAAACAGACATTAACTAAATAGAAGTTACCAGATTACCGCTAACTAAAAGAAAGAGTATGATCCTTATCATTGAGGAGTTCAGGCTGCATGGTTTAACACAGTTTACTGCAGTTCACAAACTTTTTGGATCAGGTTCTTTCCTTTGTTTTTGTAATAATTTGACACTCAATCTATCAGATATATGGTGTCCTTCTCTGTGGTGTGCTTAGACTGCTGAACTCCCATTTACAGATTTACAAAATCTAAACATTGCTTTTGCCGGGTGAAACTTAATCATTCCCCAAAACATTGTATCCTAGCTTCTAACAGAGGTTCTTTGCACCCCTGAATTGCTTCCTGGGGCACAACCAGATAACTTCAGGAATGTCCACCCCATCACCCCCTCAATCCTTGTGTCCTGCATATGGAGTTACTTCCACAGGATGTAACTTTTCCAGCCCGGTTCCTTGCAGCTGACTCCCATAGTTACTTTACCTCAACTAGTACCCCTGGGATTGCCAAGGAAAGGAACAGGCAGCCCTGATCCAGTGTGGCTCCATCTGTACAACCTGCACTGTATAACCTGTGTAGCAGTGCAAATAAATGGGAGCAGTTTTGTACAGTAAAATAACTTGTGTTGAAAACCTGACATCCACAGTATATATGCATCAAGGTTTTTTGTTTTGGTTTGTTTTTTTGTTTTTTGTTTTGTGGCATAGCTCTAGCCTGGCTCCAGGGACGCCCATTTGCAGTTGGAGTGCATTGAGTGAGCTCCTGGAGCATATCTGCTATACAGGTTTTTCAGAGAGGAATCCAATTCAGGCACTCTGAGGTAGCTTGACACTATGAGCTGAAGCATAGTAAGTGGGATCAGCTGGGAGATTTGCTTCAAAAACATACTCAACACTAATACAAACTAGAGCACGTGTAGATCTGCCCTCTCAGATACACTGAAAATGAGACAGCAAAGGCAGAAGATCTAAGCTTGTTGCAGGACCCTGAAAGATCACAAGATTAAGACAAAACAGGAATCCAGTAGGAGGAAATAGTTTCAAGCTGATGTGGGTAGACATGGCGGCTCTATTTTTAAAGATAGGTTTTCTTGCTGATGCAGAAAAAAAGCATCTATGCTGTTGCAAGCCTTAATCCAACCCCACACATAATCTCAGTGCAGGTGTCTCTCTCCACCAAAGAATTAAACACAAATCATGTACCTCTAGCTGTTCTCCCCCAAAATATGCCAGTCACTTTATGCAGCGTAAGACATGTACATAAAATAATTGCTCTCATCGTTGTTGGCTGTTACTGCAGTTCTTACAGCTCTGCAGAATGCAGCTTGTAGTATCTTGAACCCTAAACCACATTTTAAACCCTGGCATCGCTGTACACCAGTTACCTAATTCTACTTGAAACTAAATATTATCCAGCATAACCCTGTAATAAGCAGGTTCTGTTCTCTGACTGTCAGCTTTGCACTATACACCAATAAATCAAAGTATCAAGTTTGTGATGACATCCTAATCCTTTCATCTCTGAACCTGTACCTGGTGTATGTATAAACCTTACTTTACTGCTGTTCTTAGCAACTATTCTGTAGCCTTTTTACTCAAGACCCCAAGAAACCCTTATTTTTAGTACTTCTTGATTTTGTAATGCTTAAGAAAACATTGACATTAATTCAAAAATTAAATACAGCTGATCTATTAATAATCACATCCACTTCTCCACTTAAAGACTCCCTGTTGATCACTAAATGAAGCAGTTTCTTCATCTGAAAGACTAAATTTTGTATGTCTTGAATCATTATGTTCACACTGCAGAGATCTGAAGACTCAAACCATGTTCATGCCACAGTCAGCAAGGAATGTGTGAGCACCCGGTCATATAGAAACTGTCCTAACTGTTGGACCCAGTCAGTGAGGTAGATTTGGACAGACCTCTGACTTCAGTTTCTACAGAAAGACCATTTCAGACTTTTCTTCGTCTAAAAGGTGGAAACATTCTAACTTTCAACTTACGTATTTGTGAGGGGGTACAAATATGTTTCCCATTCAGAACTGATTTACAGTACACAGCTATATTTAATAAATGCCCACCATTTAGTATGAAATTGTTATAACTTAAAATCCAATTTCAAAGAAAATATTATGCTTCATACTCTTTGGTAAACTGATCTGGCAACTTCAGAGAAAGAAGGTGAATCCCTGAAGCTGGCTACCATCACCTCAAAAGTCCTTTTGTTATGCTCCAGTGAAAGGCATAGATATAAGAAAATGAGCTATTGAAGATCCAGCACTGGCAATTATTAAAAAATCAAAGTGTAACCTGGAAGGTAGTTAAATAAGGGCTGATTCTGATCCTCATTTGGGGCCCTCAGAACACAGGGTCCACGGTATCTTCTCAAAATCTAGTAGTGAATTTATTATAGAAGATAAACACTTTCCCCTTGGCAGTGCATGCCTTTACATTCAGTGCTAATCACATGCTATATTCATCTCTACGGCACCATCATGTGCTTTTATTGCTGGGCAGAGTAATTGAACTCAATGACATTTTGCTTGTGAGTTGTGGGGGATTTTTTTGCACGTTTTCTTTGCTGGTTTCTTCTATTAGTTGCTACTGTCTTCTAGTGAACATGTAATTTACCCATAAGGGCAGTATTAGACAAGTGAGATGATTTATAAGGACTGTGTGAAGCTTTGTGCACAGCCAGAAACACAGGCAATTCAGGCTAAATGTAGTGTGTGAGTGTAAGAAAGTGTGTAATGCTTAGTGAAAGTTAGTGTTCAGACATTTCATGATAAACAAAGCAGAATCACCAGAGGAAATTATGACTCACAATAATTCTCTGCTGCTCCTTATTTACCTTTTTTTTTTAATTGGTATTTCCTTCAGGCAAAAATGAGTCAGATGGTGATGAAAACATTTGCCTTGGAATCTCCTCTTAAAGCCCACAGCCTAAATGTCAGAGCAGCTATAAAAACAAATCAAAGATTCACATCTCTAGCGATGCCTAGCATCTGTTGTTTTGTTACAACTCTTGCACTTATGAAATGCAATTAGAAGAAAATAATATGCTGTCCTGGATTTTCCCAGTATGATTACAGTATTAAAAATAACATAATTTGTTACATGTTTTTGATTACAATAGTTTTTCTTGTGTTAGTTTATTACTCGATAGATACATATATATACACGTACATAATGGAGTATAAGCTATTATTGACTAATCATATTATTATTTTTATTATTATTATTATTGCAGCTAGTGCAATAAACTAAGTGATATTTCAGATCACACTTGTAGCTGTGTTATGCTAGACAAAATATAAGCATGTTTGAAAACAGTGTATTTGTATATTTATGATATTTGTGGTTGTGTTATTTACATAAGTAAATGTAATAAATGTAAGCGTTTGCAGAATCCAGGCCTTCATAAGATACTAGTGTACCAGAAGTAGAGGATATGGATCCAGTCAAATATGCACATTTTTGACGTGTATATATAGCATTTTCTTGAATAATTCCATATACATACAGTATCAAATAAATCTATATTTCTTTCAGGCTGTCACTAATCATGCACATCTTTCTATTAGCAATATGATAAAGTTTTCTCCAAGTCTGTTAATAAACATAAAATTATTTTTGGGTTTCACATTTTAATGATAATCCTATCACCTCCACATCTGTTTATGTAAAGTATTACTGAGTGACTGGTGTTTAAACTGGCAGTTGACCAGTTCACCAGATGACAGAACTCAGCTATACGGAGAGAAATACTGCATTCAAGAATGTTAAGTCATTTGAAGAACATTAATTAACTCTGAGGTGCAATAACTCCTATAGGGTTGGGTTTTTTTTAATTTTAAGGTTCACATTCTGCTCTCATTTCCACAGGTGTCAGACAAGAGTGATCATACTGACTTCAGGAAATTTGCTTCACGTTTACAATCAGATCAAGATTGAATCTGTACCTTTATCTACCCAACTGTATGTCTATCTCCCTGTCTCTTGATCCTCCACCCCCCCCTCCACCCCCCGCATAGGTAGACAGATACAATTGCACTAACTAATATTTCAAGAAACCTTTGAAATAAATTTGTAAACATTGTAATACTATAAAATGTAAAATGAGGGGCTGTACTTTGTTAGAGAAGATTTTATCTGATATTTGTAATTTTAAAAAGGGGAGAAATATTTTAGAAGTATCATTGTAACCCACATGGTTAATACATTAAAGTTTCTGGGAAAGCAATTTGTAAATTGTTAGCAACTATGTTATACAGTTTAAAGTACCTTAGTTGATCAGACACTCAGTGGTTAGGTGTTCTAAAAATTTGTAAGAATTTAATCTTAGAGTTGGGCAGAAAACCCCCAGGAGAGACACTTAACATAACTTGGCCCTTTATAACATTATTATCCTGAGTATCTGGGTATTCTTCAGACATCAGTACTTATATGAAACCTGAAAAAAAAACCCTCCTTTTTATAGATGCAAAAGATCTCTTTCTTATGCAAGACATAGGGAAGACACAGATCTGCTGAACAGCATAAAAGAAAATAATGGATTAATTTACAGTACTGTTTCAGTTTAGAAGTGAGGTTTTTAATCCAGTCTCAGCCTCCACATTTGTCACATTTTGGATTACGTCATGGAGCAGTATGGAAGAGCACAAACTGGGTTCCTTTTGGACAAGACAAACCAAAAGCAGCACTTAGCCACTGCTGGGTCTTTCATCCACAGGAGCCTGCTAGAGCTAGTCCAAGGTAAAACTGCTGAAATGCCTGCAGAGGGTACGTCAAGTCCTCGGCGCCAGCCTTCCCACATTGCACATCTTCCCCTATGGCACTGCACTCTTTGTGAATGTTAAATTAACCAATGAATATAAGTGTCCTGCTGAGCATGTCGGTATGGATGGATAATTTACCAAAGCCTAAGGAAAGATGTATTGCCATAGAGGATGTGTGGGCTGCAGTATTCCACCTGGTTCCTCAGGTGTGAGCACACCAGGACTACATGCTAGATATCATCCAGTTCTTATTTCATATTATTTTCATGTGTTTTTAATGTATTCTCATTTTTTGTCACCAACTTCTTAACTTTGTAGTGAAAACAATTTAGATTACCAGGCACAAACAAAAAAACAAACAAACAAAAAAAGACAAACCCTGTTAAAATTCTGGAGATTCATATTTTTAAAGGCAACTTTTCAAAAATAATTTCCTGTTGTTTTGCAATGAACAGTGTCTCCCACCCTTCAGGCTTAATAGGTTTAGTTGAAAATGTCCCTTTTTGCTTGCCTTGCTGTTTGGGTCCCTTGCTGTGCTATCCTGACACATCTGTGCATCACACACTTGGGACATCCCCCAAGGCACACTTTTAAATGATGTACTTTCTCAAAGTGTGGTAAACTGTTCTGGGAAGAGACTTGCAAAGCCATGAGTATTTAATTGCTTGCTGGAGACGGGCTCTGTGCCAAAAGAGACCTTTGGTTCACTATTTAACGTCCCCAGAAGAACTGCTGGGGGTCAGTGTATTAAAGGGAGCCAGCCACCACCATGGAGCTTGGCCATCCTGGGGCTGTGTGTTTGAGAAGGCTGGAGGTGGAAGAAAAAGTTTTGCCGAGATGTGTAACAGTCAGATTTTTAATTCTAAAAATATGGGCTTTTATTTAAATGAGTCTTAAATAAACTAAAATGTTTAAAAAATGAATTGGTAATACTAGGTTAGCCTTCTTGCCTGGTGGTGAAAGCCTAACTGACCAGTGCTATGCATCTTCCAAACCAAAAGATATCTTCACCAGACCTTGCATGTCTAGCGCTTGGAAGGCAGTTATGTTTTTTTACACAAGAATAATAAATTATGGGGGAAATGGAAACTTTATCTTCAAACAAATTGTGAGTATAAAATTACCATCGTGAAACTAAGAAATGTACTGTTGGCAATGTTCTGAAATAGAAGCCTATTAAATTTCCACAATGTGAATAAAAGTTAGCTATAGATTGAATACAATTATATTGAAAGTAGCCAGTTTAGCAGTGGAAAGGGTGGACATAGGGCCAAATCACAGTGTTAGAGTGCTGGCTGTGGTGGCTTGAGGTGTCATCACTGTGGAGGAGAGAGCTGGTGGAGAGGTGATGAGTGCTCCTCACCCATGGCATCGTGGCACAGCTTGGAGCCTTGCTGGTTTCCACCAAAGTCACTGGGTGCTGCCATTGATAATGCTGTTAATATCTGAATGTCCTGCTTGTTCTTTTAGCCTTGACTAAAATCAGTGATTTCATTCAGTCCCCACTTTAACATGCTTCATAGCTTGATTAGCCATCCTTATGGATGTATTCAGTGCATGTTACAGAAAGACACAGAACACTCAGTTCAGGTATGTCCTTCATCAGCCTGCTGCACAGCCTTGGGCTTGTCACTTAGTTAAAACATGGTTGATTGTGCTCTGCTTGCTGACTGCAGTGGATGCTGCTAAGCTGAATTGCAGAGGTGTGTGCGGCACTTGGGTACCTCAGTGAGAGTGACTGTGTAAGTACAACAGAGCTGTCGGTCACTGGCTTACCAGACCCTTGAGCACAAGGTCTTGTTCAGACAAGAGTGTTTTACTCTGCGCTGAGCCTTCTTCACTTGAAAGGTTTGCGTTGCATCAACTTTTGCTTAAGGTTACTTACGTAATTAGGAAACCTGCCTCACAAATATCAGAGTGCTGTGCAGCATGTAATACTGCACACACTGTGGTGCGGCACCCCAGTATTTTAGCAATCATTTGTGTCAGTAAAACCTTGTCTGACAGTTCACTGAACTGTGGCTTGTTAAGAGGGTGGCAGTGCTAGCTTACATGCCATCCTAGTTCAGGCAGAAAGGGAGAGAAGTAGCTGGAGATAAACAAAATGGTGTGTTTTATTTAACGTTTTGTCTTCCGTTCTTCTTGCAGGGTTGCTAAAAATCCACTCAAATCAGTCTAGTCCACAGCAGGCTGTTCTGACAGTTCCCAGCCAGCTTAAACAGCTCGGTGTAAACACAGCTTCTGGAGGTGTTCAGACAATACTCATGCCTATGAACAAAGGTAAAGGGCAGAGGAGGATGACAGATGGTGTTTGAAAATCCCCTTTGGCACAGGGTAGCTCTTGGTCACTGTTGGCATACATGGTCCAAAGTTAGAGATAGAAGAAAATGTAGCAAGGAAATTCATCCCTAAACTTTGTGCTACAAACACTGTCTTGCTTCTGAACATGTTTATTTGTCAAAGTGTATGAAGTTTGATTTTTTTTTTTCTTTTTCTTTTCTTTGTTATGTTTTTTTTGTTTGTTTTGTTTTTGGTTTGGTTTGGTTTGGTTTTTTTGCTGTTCCTCTCCAGTGATACAGTCACTTTCTACCAGCAAAGTTTCAGCTGTTACAGCTGTCACAGCAGCAAGTACGGTTGTCCCTAGTCCCTCTACAGCATCCATCACTAAAGGTAACAAGAAATTTGTCAGTAAGATAAGTAGTAGAAATAAGCTGGTGCTGCTTTATGCAAGTGGCCCAACTATGAAAGCAGACCCTGTGACTGTGGGGTCTAACATATTTCCGTCGTTAGTAGGGTTTAAATCAAGTAAAAGTGGCATCTGGGGACTAGAAAATTAACAGTGACTTCCCCCTCAACAAATCCAAAAGTATAGGCAAGTACAGAGAGAAATGAGGATGTTCTAGAAAGCTACCGTAAGTACCTTAAACGTTCATTGTTTCAATCCGTCATTGCAGAAATGCATAGCATGTATTTAATCACAGTTACTGCTGTCCTCAGAATAGTGCCTGTGGTGAAATGCACTGGAGAATGCTTTCCAGCAGCACTAGATGTAGACAGCACGTGTGCGTGCGCACACACGCAGGGGAAAGATGTACATACAGTACTTCCCAGAATAATGCATAGGCCAGAGCTGAGATACTCAAAGTCCAGTTATTGCAGAACTGTCATGTGTCTCTCCCATCCCAGATGAATGACCAGACTGCCTGGCTGTTCTGGGTTGGGAACATCTCTGTCTCTCCTGCTCCTGTCTCACCAGAGTTCTGTCCTAGATGTGAGGAACTTCACTGATGTCAAAATCAATGATGTCTTCAAAAAAGTTCTCACTTTGAAATGTCATTTCTTGCTAAAGCTGTTAGTTTTCTGTACAGCTCTTTGGTTACAGGAAGGCCAACGTACATTTGCGGGCAGGTCAACTTAGATCAGGCAGTAATATGCAAAACATCAGCAATTGACTATGCAAATGCAAATTTTCTAAAAAGGATAAGATGTGAGCGTGTTGAGATTTGGAGGGGGAGGACACATGTTCTGGTGGCTTTCTTTCAGCAGAATTGAAGGCCAGATTTGTTCATGGTCAAGAATCAGAATGCAAAAAACAAATGAAGTGATGTTATGTAAGACCCTTAGTCTCACCGCAGACTCACAAGACATTCTTTATCAAGCTGACTGGTAGTTTTTGTCTCTTAAAATGTGTTCTGTTTCTTTGAAGTTAAGATGGAGCCTGATTCAACAGGACAAAACTGCAGTTCTGTGGGTACCCAAGAAGGCCAAGCAGCAGTAAAAACGGAAGAGAGCTCTGAACTTGGGAATTATGTTATCAAGTAATTGTCCGTTTCTCTATAAGGATTTCGGATCTTTGAAATACCAGGGGGAAGGAGAAGGTTCTAGGGATACGTGCAGTAGTGTTAAGTTTGACCTAGAAATACATTATAAAATCTTCTGTCCCATATGCTGCTGTATCAGTACTAATCCTGTTGGCTGGCGTTTGTTTCAGACAGTGTTGCAATATTTTCTTTGTAAATGGATTTGTATGCAGGGCTCATGAAAGGGGGAAAAAAATTACTTGAAAATTTGCAGTTGTTTTGGGGTTTGCTAAAACCTCTTTATCATCCACTGCTTGTATAATTCCCATTGCCACTGTGTATCGTTACTGAGGTCAAACTGCCCAGTGAAATGCAGGTCAAAAAAGGGGCATCTGAAATAAGTAGAACTGTCTCTATTCTTGCCTCTCTAGTCTTGTAAGGCTCATATACTTCTGTAATTACTTAGTATGAGGGCTGCGTTGGTTCAGAATTGGAATTAAATAATAAAGATCATTGGAGTATTTGTTCACTGGCTGTGAAATCCAGTGCCTTGTTTGTGATGCTTGCAAGTACTTGTTCGTGTTTTTTCACCAGAACTCAGTTTGCAGAATTTTTTCTGCGTATTTCTTATAATGTGTAGGATGTTTCTTCTCTAGATTCCTCCAGTGGCTGACTTTCCTGTCTCCATGTTTTGAAAAGTTTTGTTATTCCGACATATCCCTGCAGACATTACCCTGATGGAGAGTATGTGTAGGAGACAGGAATAAATCTTAAGTCACTACACACTGGAAATTATCTTAGTTATAAAATAACTAATGGAAAATACAGTTCTTGCCAGATAAATACAGTATGGCTGGTTAAAGTAAAATTTACCTAAACTCCCATAAGTACAAAGCTTCCCATGCAGTATCCCATGTTCCTGCTGGGACAGCCTGCACTAGTAAGTGCGTTGTATCCCTCAAAGTAGTGTTGCATATTGTGAGATGATGCAGTGATTTCTTCCAAGCCTGCCCAAAAAAGCCTGTCTTCAGTTTCTTCATCATGACAAATGCAGCTTCAGATGTGGACACTTCAGCAAGTGGAAGGGCTATTTGAAATACCTTCTCCAGATTGGGGCATAACAGTTTATCCTCATACTAATATTGCTATAATGCCTTGGGGCTAGGGACTTTAAACCATGCAGTGATTTTGAAACCTTTTGCATCTGATTCATTGCTTCCAACAGTATTCTTCATTGTGATTCTTTTTATCCCTTGCAGCATAGAATATTTGGAGAACATCCAGCAGCTTTTAACAGCAGTAGTGAAGAAGGTTCCATTAATTGCTGAAAAAAGTAAGCAGTAAATGAAAAGCCTTTGCTTTCTGTTTTCAGTGTATCAACAGAATGCCTTGCATACTCTGTAGCCACAAAAATTATTAAAAGGCAAATGAAATGAAGCCATTCTCTGAGAGCTTACTCCAGGGGTTATTCTAAAGATGCTTAGAATCAGGTTCTTCCAATAAAGCCAAGTATGTTGTCAGCAGTTACTAACTTTCACCTGGTTTTTGGTTAGAAATAGATTGTATTTCCTCATGTTAACGGCTGCAAGTAGGTCTTATTTTCCCTGGTTTGTCCTTAATAGATGTACTTTCTCCCCTCCCCAACCCCAATTTAATGCCAGGGTTTCAGAAATGCTTGCAAATATGGTAACATAGCTCAGCATTGGAATGTGTTTGTTGTTGGGGTGTTTGCTTTTTTTTTAAATGAAGGGTGGTAGTTTGCAGAGAAACCTTTTAATCTTTTATAGTACTTTATAATTACATACCTCTTACTCGGGTACATAGCTGAAAATGTATCAGCGTTCTCTGGTAACTAATGCACTTTGAACAAGTCCTGGAGACTGGGTAGGGCAGACCCTCTCAAGATAAGCACAGTGAGCGAAGTAGGAGTGGGCGGCACAGTAGAGCTTTCATTACATACAGCTCTCTGGCCTACAGTAGCATTCATGAATCCATTGCTTAGGATTCATATCCCCTCCTCATGTTTTTGCCAGGAAACCTGTTCACTGTTTCATTTTTATATTGCAGTTTGTTGGCAAAAAAAATGCTTTCCAAAGGAAGAGACTTTGACCAGTAAGACAGACTTACAGGTCTACTTCATTACAGTTTTGGGGGGAAGAAGAGGCTTAAAACAGCCCATAGCCACAGATGTCTGCATATCCTGACCAAGAGGGAAGCTGATTCTGCATTCAAAAACCAAAGTGTCTGCTGCACGTGTGTGTGCTGTGCTCAGAGAGAGCACAGCATTTGTAAGAATTACAGTCCTTGATCCTATGAGCATGAAACACGTTTCCCTCTTCTTCTCCACTAAATAACATCAAAACCAGAATTTATCTTACTTCACATAGTAAAATTTAATACTGTTTTTGGCTTTGTGTTTTCTAGGTGAAGATGCAAGCTCTTTTTGTGCCAGTTCAGTGGAACAGTATTATAGCTGGAATATTGGGAAGAGGAGGGCAGCCGAGGTAATCCTCTCCTGTGTTTCATAAGCAGTCATTAGGGACACAAGAAGGATTTCTGAATTATGGAACCTTCCTTGTTGTTGGCTGACTTGTTTTATGAAGCAGTCTGTCGCATTTTGAACGGAAGTATTCCTTACTGCAAGATGCACTGATTTGTGTCCAGGTAGTGATCCAGTTTATTGTTCAGAGACTTTCTCAAGCAGAAGGGTCTCTAAAGGTCATTTTTCAGTTGGTTCAAAGTAAGATGTTCTTGAAGCGTTTCCAAAATCAGAATTTTTGCAAACTGTCCTTTAGCACTTTATCCTCATCACTCCTCAGTGGCATATTACGGTCATGGGAATTTTAACCAAAATACTTTGTGCATCTTTTCATGGGATTTTGTCTGCTTTCTGTAGGAAGAGAATTGAGGGATCTTATATAAGCAATGCTCATGCTGAAATAGATTGTCAGTTCACTGAAGATAAATATTTCGGTTAATCTGGACTTTTTTGTGTTGTGATTGTTATGTTTCCCCCTGTTTCTTCATAGTTTTGTCATCTTGCTATGGAGTTTTACAGGGAAGATGTTAAAACTGATTAGACCCTCTGCTGTTGCCAACTTAAATGATTAAAGAGTTTAATGAAAATTCTGAGCAGCATATTTTGCTCTAGTGGATTTCTTGCACTATGCCATCTTAGGTGTTGCCTGGGAGATGAGACAGTTCAAGTCAAGACAAATGTGTCTGGGCCCCTGTAAATGTGTGTCCCTTTTTCTTGAGGTTTTGTTCGGATGAGAAAGCAGAGTTTAAATGACCTGCCTTCAGCTGCCTAATATCAAGATTAGGACCATCTTCCACATTTGTTTTTCCTTGTCATTCTGACTTCTGAGAAAATCATGTTCCTTTTGTTTTCCTTGCAACCTGGGTTATTGTTCTGGGCCATAGTCTATCCGTAAACATTTTAGCCAGTGTGATGAGCTTTCCCTTTGGTTTGTCACAGTGGCAACGAGCAATGACAGTGAGAAAGATCCTACAAGAAATCATAGAGAAGCACCCCAGGTTTCACAACGTTACACCCCTGAAAACAAAGCACGTGGTGCACTGGTGTCGATGCCATGGCTATACTCCACCTGACCCAGAGACCTTGCGGAATGATGAGGACTCGATTGAAGACGTGCTGACACAGATAGACAGTGAGCCAGGTGAGTATGGGGGGATGGAAAGCTGCTTTTTGCCAAAGACGCTGTTTGTTAAATGGCTCAAGACTGTGTGTATGTACACACATGTGCTGCTTCTTCAGGAGAAGGGGATTCTTTCTTTCTTTGTTTTTTAACTTGATTCACTCTGGAATAACAGAAGTTGGAGATCTTAAGGGCAAGCCTACAAGTGAGGCTCGTCCCTACCAGTCCTGATGTTCTCTAGGGCCTCTTTTGGGTTTTATTGTGCTTTGGTGCCTTTGGAGGCCCAGTGTAGATAAATTTTATGAGAGATGATTCTTGCCCCACGGTGTAATCATTTATAAATGGGCACACAAAAAAAGCATAGGAAGTAATGACAGTTCTGCCCTTGGTTAAGCTTGGCCTCTGTTAAAAGACTTACTGTGCAAACAGTGTGAATGAGTTCAGGTACAAAAAAAACCGCCAAAACTGGCAGCGGCAGTGTGGAGCTCAGTGAGGGTTAATTTAGCTCCAAAAGTGAAGTGAATTGGCCTGTGTGAAGCTTCACGTTGTGTTATTACAGCTGCTACGTTACTGTACTAGGCATAGCTCTGGGATCTCCACAGTCCATTTTAGTATGTATTAAACATACATCTTTAATTTCATCCATTCTTCACAGTTAAGCTCCCTTGTTTCACCTTCAGATAATCCCTTTCCCAAAACAATGTTTTTCTGTTCTGATCATACAGGGATTTAAGGTATTTCACGGAAGTGTATGGATTTGATTATTCTTTGCTAAGTCTGGCCCTGCATTGCAGTTGTTGAAGGTGGAAAGGAAGCCTACAGCCACCTTTTAATATTTGTATCTAAATAACTAGATTTGTGTTTGTCTTTGAAGAAAAGAATCTGTTTATTGCGTAGCTTTTCACTGAAGGTTTTACTGGCTCATGTCGAGCATGCAGAGAAGAGGTTACCCTTTTGTAATTCCACTGCGAATCTGTCTTCTGATTTTTCTTAAAAAGCATGATAATACTTTTCATAATGTACAAGATGATTTAGTGCTACATGGTGCCTACATAGTAAAAACTCCATTTCTCCAAGAAAGTTGAAGAGCATCAGACTGCTTTGCCAGTTGTCAAAAAACTTCTGTGAGAATGTTTAGGAGACTCACATTAGCCTAGTTTTGTTTGACATGCAGTCTTCTTGATTGGTGTAGGGGCAGATGAGGGAGAGGACCATGAGTGTCATGAAGATATAATTAGAAGGCTCTCAGTGACTGTTTGCGTTTCTGTTCATCCTTATGGTTGGTAGGAACTACAAAAATAACTTCCAATTACCTTAATTTCTTACCATATTTTGAGTGTGCATCTGTTTATAAACAGCTTTCCATAACATATCATGTGTTTAATTGATTGCTTCTTTTTCAGAATGCCCTTCATCTTACAGCAGTGGTGAGGAGCTGTGCCGAAAACTAGAGGAACTACAGCAATTTCTGAAACGAGAACCAGAACACGAAGAGGAAGTAGACATTCTCAACTTTAGCGAGCCATTAAAAATAAACATTAAGAAAGAACAGGAGGAGAAACAAGAGGAGATGAAGTTCTACTTGGCTTCCTTGCCTGCATCAGAGTTTGTGAGGGACACTGCAGAGAAGGTAATAAGTGAATCAAATAATGATTCACAAAAAGGTCCAGATTAACTAAAAATAAGTGAATCATAAACTTTTGCCTGTTGGAAAAGGACCTGGGGGTGTTGGTCAACAGCTGGCTGAACGTGAGCCGGTAGTGTGCCCAGGCAGCCAAGAAGGCCAATGGCATCCTGGCCTGTATCAGAAATAGTGTGGCCAGCAGGAGTAGGGAAGTGATCGTGCCCCTGTACTTGGCACTGGTGAGGCCGCACCTCGAATACTGTGTTCAGTTTTGGGCCCCTCACTACAAGAAGGACGTCGAGGTGTTAGAGCATGTCCAGAGAAGGGCAACGAGGCTGGTGAGGGGTCTGGAGAACAAGTCTTATGAGGAGCGGCTGAGGGAACTGGGGTTGTTTAGCCTGGAGAAAAGGAGGCCGAGGGGAGACCTTCTCTCGCCCTCTACAACTACCTGAAAGGAGGTTGTAGCGAGGTGGGTGTCGGTCTCTTCTCCCAAGTAACTGGCGAAAGGACGAGAGGAAATGGCCTCAAGTTGTGCCAGGGGAGGTTTAGATTGGATGTGAGGAAAAACATCTTTACTGAAAGAGTGGTTAAACATTGGACCAGGCTGCCCAGGGAAGTGGTTGAGTCACCATCCCTGGAGGTATTGAAAAGACGTGTAGATGCGGCACTTAGGGACATGGTTTAGTGGGCATGGTGGTGTTGGGTTGACGGTTGGACTCAATGATCTTAGAGGTCTTTTCCAACCTTAATGATTCTATGATTCTAAAGCTAATAAGAATTTCTGTTAAGCTAGTTGTGGTCTTACATTTATTTAGTTGCCTGCTTTTCATCTCTATGGGCCTCTGGATGCTTTATGAAAGTTTTTATAAATGCCCTGGAAAAATTGGACCTTCTGACTCATGACACTCAGCTGGCCAGTGCTGGCAGGAGTAAGTGAAGCATGCCAGCCAGGAGATCGTTTCAGAGGAGCTGTGTTGCAGGGCTTAGCACCAGAAAAATCATCCTGGAAGGCTAGAAGCAAGGGGAAATGAGGGAAGAGGAGCACTAGCATTGAATTCTTCCTGTCCCATCACATGAAAGATTTGGGCTCATTGCTTGGAGCAGTGCTGTTTAATAGCAGCTCCTGAAAAGAAGTTGCGGTAAAGCTAAGACCACAGCAAACTTCTCTACTGCTTGGGTTTCTTCCCCCTATTCAAATTAGGGTAAAAGAAAGGGAGAGGGGGGTCTTCTTTCACAGCAGCAGGAAGGAAAGAGAGGAGACTGACTCTGCTTGTAGGAAGGAGTGCTCGCCATTGTACCAGCAGAGACAGGAGCAGCGTGAGGCGTTTGCATGCAGCAGTTGCGGGAGAAAGAAAGGATCTCTGTCTCCACCTCAAATGCTGCCATCAAGGGACAAAACTTTGGTTCTGCAGTGTATCTAGTCTCTTCCTATGTAGGTGGCAAGGGCACAGGCATGATGAGAGTGTGACTGGGGGATGAAACACTCTTGATGCAGAACTTTTGTGCCAGGAGTTAAAGCGGTTTCAGTTGCCATAGTTAGGTGCAGGGGAGATTATGAATAGATGGATTGAATATATGTACAGTTTTAAAATGGAGCTTCCATTCTCAGTCCAAAGATACCCAATGCAGCATGGTTTCTGTGTGGACTTTCTGAAACAAAAATTAAAACCTGCTTTTGTTTCTTCTGTGTTTTAGAGGCATTTCTGCAGGCTGTTCTAATGGTCAAGCTTCATTTTCTCTGGATTTTTTTTTTAATGAAGCCTGAGATTACGCTGCCTGAAAGTTCTCAGTATCTGCTTGCTTGTTTTTTAACTATCCTTTGTAATAGATGGTTTCTGTTATCTCATTCTCATCTCATCTGTAGCAAAATGTGGGTTGTGTTATTTGATGTATTAACTTTTTTCTCTCTTTCCTATTTTATAGATAGGGATTTCTTTTCAGCCTGCTGAGGTACAAAAAAATGTTTATGCATCAGTAATAGAAGATATGATTTTAAAGGTAAGAAATTACTTCACATTAAGAACTTTTCTGTAACTGTATTAACCCAGTAATGTAGAAAAAAAGATTTAATATCCTTTTTAATATGCATTTATCAAATCAGGAAATGCAGAGTCTGATGTCTATCTTTGTGCATGTATAGAAGGATATATAACTTCCAAAGAGTGTCATATACTTCTGTGTGTGTTTCCAGCTTTCTAACTGATTTGTTGGCTTGGACACAGAATAGTGATTTGCAGATTCTCACCTCCAGCAAGATACTGACTCATTCTGTAACTTTGAAAGTACCCCTTACTTTGTCCCACCCTTCAGAACCGGGGACATGGGGGAGGAATCTGCCAGAGTTCTTTAAGACTTGATTATTTTATAAGAGGTTAGCTATTTTTTCCTAAATACTGTTGAGTTCCTTTTTGCCTGGGTTGTCTCTACTGGGAGACTGCTGAGTTCCTGCAGACAGCAGCAATTCTGCCTTGTACGAGAAACCATTTACCTATCATAATGAATTTTAGAAAAACAGAGACCGTTTCTTACCAAAGCTTTGAACAGCATGGAATTGAAGTTCTTGGGTTTGGACTGAAGGCTAACACAGATTATTTTTAGCAGTGCTCTGCTGTGTTTCAAGCCAAAGACAATTTTTGGGGTTGTTTATACAGACTGCTGCTTATCGGAAGATCAGTTTTACAAAAGCTAATTAATTCCGGGTCACACATGCACATGCATGCATACTTCTGCTGTGCTCTCTGTTACTTATCATAGTTGAACTCAGATACAGATACATCAACTTGTAGACGCAGATTGTAACCATCAGATTGCTCCATTACAATTGTAGAGTTAATGCCAGCTTTCCTGACTGAACGTCCCAGAAACCTCTGCTCTAGTCTTGATACAGGCACAGAAAGCCAAAAGCCTTAATTAGCTTTTGACTGAACCGTGATTAAGCCAAGTGTGTAGGGCATACGGCTGCCATCTGCTTGCTGTCGAGGCTGGGATGTTTTTGTGAAAGCGTCTTAACATAAGCCTGGTGACCACAGGGGATGGCTAACAAGCATATACTGGCTCCCAGGAGAATATCTGGAATCTGCCGTGTACAAAACAACTTCTGGTGTGTGAGAGGCAGGGCCCTAAAATGCTCTTTGAGGCACAGGCTCTGGAACATTGGATCCACCCTGCTGTGCACATACTGCTCTGTAGGTCCAGAGGGAAACCAGACTGGGCAGTTGCAGTCTGAGCTCTGTGCATCTATAGGTCTCTTTCTTTCTGTAAAATATACTCAGTTCTTATTACTGTGCCAGTAAAACTCACCTGGGCATCTTGAACAGCCCCCTGCTGTACGAATACAGGATTGAAGTGAGCCAGAATTTCAACTGCTCTTACACTGATACTTGAGCGAATAGCATGTTCCTTTCCCCTTTTCATAATGCTGTCTCCTAATGTTGTCTTTTGTCACAGGCCACCGAACAGCTTATGAGTGATATCCTACGGCAAGCACTGGCTGTGGCATGCCAGACAGCTCCTCACAACAGGTAGAGCAGCTTGTTTCCTCTTAGACCACTTATGCGAGCACTAAGGGCTGAACTGCTTGAGGAATTTAGTCAGATTAGCTCAGACCATGTGACTGAGAGAATTCATGAACTATATTCTGGGAAGATCCAAGCCTTAGGAGGGGGTTTGTCATCTTTTAGCTCCATAGTGGCAAAGGAGTAATAACAGACAACATTAAAACCTGAGGCAGGATTCTCTGGTTTCTATCACCTGTTTCTACAGAGCCATGTTGGAAGAACCTTCTCACTCTTGTCCATCTCAGGTTACCTTGTAGACAATTTATCCATAGCCAGACAGAACTTAAACAACCTAAATAATCTCTTCTTTATTTTACTGATATACTCTTTTCTGGCTCAGATACTGAGTGATTTTTATGGTAACAGTTAGGCCACATTTTGTTTTCTGTTCAGCACCATGATTTGGAATAGCTTGAAATTGAAAAGAAAAAAAAAAAAACACCACTATGAGAAAATGCTTAGTTTAAATATTTACTTGTATGCAATATATAAATATTTATAATATATATTAAATATATATATATGTTATATATAAAAATATACACACATAGTCTGTGCTATAGAAGTTCAAGAATTAATACTTCAGCACTTGATTTTCCTGTCCCAGTGCCCAAGATGTTTCCCCCAGTCATTTGAGAGTGACTTTTTTGTGCTGTGACATTTTAATGCTTTTCCTGTGTTGCTGTAACACCTGCTCTTTTATCCCTTTTTTTGACTGATCTTTTTTCTTCTTTTTTTTTTTCACCCTGTTAGTAAATTTATTGACTTGCTGCTTTATGGACACGTGTCTTTTTATGTATTATAATAGCATCTCTGATGCATTCCCTGCAGGACTCCAAGAGAGATCACAGTGATGAATATTCACAAAGCCATCTGTAGTATTCCATTTCTTGACTTCCTCACAAACAAACATATGAAGATACTAAATGAGGAACAATGAAATAGAGCAGAGAAGATGCTACAGGAAAGGTGGATTTATGACTGAAGTTGGGTAGACAAATCCAGTATTTCTGTAGGACACTCTTATATACATTTATAACATTGGGCTACTAGATTGTTACCTCCAATTAAAGATGCACCTTAATGCAACAAAATGATGCTCTGTTCCAAATCAAGTTGTTAAATGTCAGTGTTTACTTGGTAAGTGTATGTTCAGTGGCTGAACAAACATTGTCAGTTTGCATCGAATTGCTAGCTGTGAGAGACTCCACAGGCCTAGTCCCTCTGAGACAGCTGTATTGATGAGATTGAACTTTTTTTTTTAAGAAAAGAAATTATGGTTTTTTGATGCAGTCTACATACGAGTTGATTTCCCCATGCAGTGGGCAGAACAGTTGCTTTGGTACTCTGAACATGAGAAAAGTCAAAGGCAGCTTTTAAAGGTGGGTTATTTGAGTAGATGGGTGGGTTGGTTGGTTAGGTTTGGGTGTAGGGGAGCAGAAGGCTGATGGCTGCAATAAATCCTGCCAGTCCTGCTTGAGCATGATGTATGTGACGGAGGACACAGCTGGGTAGGCTTATCATTAGCTTATTCAGCTAATTGTCACCTAACCAAATTCCTTGCCTCTCTAGAGGAGGTGTCAAATGTCACCTTTCTTAGTCACCTCAGAAAGGGTAGACTGGCACATGCTCAGTCAAGATGAAGAACCCATGGTCAGGCTTGGTAAGATTTGACTGACCACTTGTCCTGCATGGGAAAGGGGAGGAGCAAGGACTGTATTCAGTGTTTGTGGGCTTGGACTGGCTGAAACCCTTTGCTTGCCCAGCGAGTGGCTCCCCGAGCTGCCAGAAGGTTTGGAGTGTGCTGGAGGGCAGGTGACCAGCTGTGTTGTACAAGTCTTAATGTTTTGACAGCATTCACTAATGATCAGCTTGGATTGTGAAGTGCTGTGGGAGCAGCACCACTTTGGCTTAAGTTCTGCTCAACACAGAGAGGCCTGATAGGATAAAAAAAAGAGATTTGCTGCTTGTGGGGAGCTCCTCTGATGTCTTGACTGCAGGAAGAAGTTCTGCTACTAACCCCAGCACTTACCTGTCTCAGGAACATCACTGGTGTAGGAGACATGTCTGCAGCCTGGCTATCAACACCTCGCTGAAGAAGGCTTCGCTGGCAACATCCTGACCACCCCACATCCACCACCCCTTTGTCCTGCCCCATGGGTGCTTGCTGGTAGCATGAATAAGCCATTGTAAAGTTGGTGGGACTCCTGTTGGACTGTCATGCTTTCAGAGTGCTTGTTTTGTGAGGCAGTGCTTTCATGTGGGTGGAGGTGGAGCATGGGTCAAACAGCCAGAACCTCCAATGCACTGATCTCAGCTGGGTCTCTGATCTGCTGCATGGCCTTTGATTTAATCACTCTGTGCCTCAGTTTCCCCATCTCTGAGCATGGGGAGCAGGATACCTACCTCACAGGGGTGTACTGAGGCCTCGCTCTTGTTGGTGCCGTGCTTTGACAATACAAAGCCTTTTATAAACATTAAACTACAATTATCTTTCCTGGCCTGGGGTAGGAACAGAAATCTTCAAAATGTTATCTTTTGGTGCTTTTTTTGGGGCTAGAAGACAGGTGATGGTAACTCCAGTAGTGTGCAGGAACTGTGGAAGATGGTTCAGTTTAGAGGGTGGTTTCAGGCTTCCAAGGAGAGTAACATAGGTTTGATGCGGTTCTTAAACTGAAGAAGGTACTATGTACCTCAAATGAGATACTGCCTGTCTTCTCCACCTTAAATAAAACTAGGGTCTGCAGATAAGCCCCCCTCAGTTCATCAGAGCTAACAGGGAGTTATAGTTCGCTTGAATAAGAATGGCAGAACCTGGCCCTTGAGTCTAGGAAATGGGACCAATGGATGAAATCCAAACAGCACTCAGAGAAGGACTTAAATGCCCCCTAGAAAGGGCGTTTCACATGCTCTAGATTCAAAAGATAATCCTGGCTTGTTCGGGTGAGTGGAGTGCAGGATTGCCTGCACAAGTAAGTGCACAGCTTAGCCCTGACATTAGTTTTTCAGCTGAGGTCAGTGTGAAGGAGTCGAGCAGTGATGATTATGTTTGAGCTCAGTGTTGAGAGTCAGGAGGAATCCAGGTAGTTGGGGAACTGCAGGCCCCACACTTTGTTTGTAGGCTGTAGTGAACTCAAAGTCCATACTGCTTTCAGGCATCCCTGTAAACAGCTTTTACAAAAGAGAAGGGCATTTTCAAGATATCTGTCACTATCGCTATGACAGCCTGCAGGTTGTGTGGGAACAGCCTTTTGGGCAAACTCAGTCATGCTATGATCTTCTGCAATGACACATGCATTTCCAGCCCCCGTCTCTTGTGGGCTTAGTTTCTGGGATTTTGATACGCCCAGAGCAGCTCTTGAGGGTGCAGAAGCTCATCTTTGGGCATCTGTTTGCAAATTGTGGCTTCCTCGCCTGTGTCCTGCTTTTCTGTGAGGAATGGAGTTTCAGAATGAGTCCTGAACCTGGCCCTGAAGCAGGCAGGTAAATGCCCCTTGTTCTTAATGGGGTTCTTGCAGTGGAGATCTATTGCTACATTTCTGAGCAATCACAGGTTATTCTCCTAGGAGATGCTATATTAATAATATATAAAGTTTGCTGAAGAAAAATAAAATCTGTTAAAAGCAGATAGAAAATAACACATTTGTTTAGTCCTTCAGATGTAGGAAACATTTGCAACAAGTTCTTTGAATTTTGAAAAGTGGCGGGAGAAAAATTTGTTGGCAAGAAGTTCCTGTAGGAATTGCTTGGAGATAAGTTAGAGGTTGTGGAATTTCATGCACCCGTTCAGGTGTGTGTGGGACGCTACAGATGATACGGTGTGTTGAAATGTTACGGTATATTTCTCTGGCTTTCTAAAGAGTCTTGATACAAGTTAAAGATCTCTTTACAAATATTGCGCCTATTTGTAATGCTGAGTGTTAAGTCCTTCATGTTATCTGTATTATACTGTATAATTGTGTAAGATACGTATGTTTACAATAAATTCTTTTATTAGCTGTGATAGGATTGTCTTGACTGTCACGTGTCACTCAAAGAAGTTTCTCCAAATCCACAGACTTTTGTGTGCTCTGTATATTCAGAATGTTTTAGTTAGTTCTGGATAAAAATTGGTAGTTGTGGAATTGATCTGAAGGAAAAGGTAATTTTTCCCTTTTCTAGTTATTTTAAAAAGCTCTTGGTTTTGGAGGTTGGGGGAAGGGAAGCCAGGAGCTCAGCAAGCTTAGCTTCTCCAACTTTTCATTCTCCAGAGCAGCCTGTTTAAACAGCAAGTAATAGGTTTGTGTGGAAGATTGAAAAGCATGGTGGATTGACGTTGGTCGGCTGCCAGATGCCCACCCAGCTGCTCTCTCACTCCCCTTCAGCAGAACAGGGGGAGAAAATAAGATGAAAAAGCTTGTGGGCTTGTGGGTCAAGATAAAAACAGGGACATGGTGTACCAGTTAACCGTCATAAGCAAAACAGACTCAACTTGGGGAAAATTAGTTTAAATTCTTGCCAATTAGAATAGAGTTGGATGGTGAGAAACAAAGACAAAAAAAATAAAACAGCTTTCCCCCCACCTTTTTTTTCCTAAGACTCTACTTCAGTCTTTCATTCCCGATTCCCACCTCCTCTCCCCCCACAAAAGGTGCAGGGAAATGGGGGGGTTGCCCTTAACAGTCCTTAACCTCCTTGCTGGTCTTTCCTCCTCCCTTTCTTAAGCATGCTCTCACAGGGGTGCCACGGCTCCTCTGCAGGGCTCAGCTCCCTCAGCTGCCCTGGGGCCACTGGAACCAGCTGTGTCCGGCACGGGGCAGCCTTGGCCTCTCCTCACAGAGACGCCACAGCCCCGCTGCCACCACCTGGGCACATGCACCTGATACAAAAAGAAATGGAAAAAAATAAGAAAAGCTAACTTCTCTGTTTTCCTCAGGCTGTGGAGAGGAATCATAGGTCTATGTGAGCAGACTTAATGCTCCGTTGTCTTTCAAAATACTGCAAAACTTGTTCTTGTTTGTACTAAATCCCATACAAGCGCCTCCTCTAAATGAGCACACGCTGCACTGCCTTTACACTGCCAGAGCCAAACAAATGACGACGACGTGGCCAAGGAAGCCTGACTGCGCCCTGTGAGCTGGGCCCTTGATGCTAACTATGATGCCCTTCTCCTGGCTGCTGCAGCCCTGACCGTCAGTTCATGAGCACATCTCCAGGACGTAGTGGTTAGATGCAGCATGCTCAGAAGGTGCCAGACCATCCGCTTTAGAAATGAAGTCATTTGCACACGGAGCCGGTGCAGGAGCAAGCAGTGTGTCTGGGTCGCTGGGTGCAGTCTTAGTGACACCAAAGCCTGTGCCACCAGGAATGAGGGATCGTCTGTCCTTTCTGTGCCATCTCTGCCCTGAAAACAAACACAGCCTCTCTGGGCTACATGTCACCAACATCCATTTGTGGTAAACCAGGTTGGTCCTTAGGAACGTACATTACTGCAGTGGCAGACAGAGAAAATCGGTATGAATAAGGCAGAGGTGATAGGTTTGCATCTGATTGTTCAGCCTCCAAGAAATTAGTGCAGTGCAAAGAGAAACATATAGTTCATGAAAGCAGGCAAATCATTAATGTGCTGCTTGTGAACTTTTCAAGTTCAGGTAAAGAGAACTGTCCTGAGTAATTTCCCACATCAGAGCTTCACCTGAGCATGTGGAAGTGCGGGTATTCACAGCTCCCTGGCATAGTGGATGCAGCTGGCACAATGCTCACGCTCAGCATTCCAACAGGCCAGGTGTCAGCAAGATGGAGCAGAGCAAGCATGTTCAGTGTCACCCTATTGGTAGTAAATTATAATGCTTCAGGTGCAAAACCTTCCTTTTAAAGGATATTTCTTTATGTGTCAAATAACCCTTGTTTGCAGTGTGATTCACAGTTGGAAAGCCTTGATGGACTTGGATGTGAACCCAGAGCAACTGGGAAGACAAATACTAGCGTGAGAGCAGCATTGGAAGCAGTCCCGGCATCGTGACTCCCTGGAGCCTGCAAAACCTGTGTAGATTTGCCCTCTTCAGAGGAACTTGGTGTGATGCCTTTTGATTTGGCTGAGGCAGGCACTTTCTGTGCAAAATCAGGTATGTTGCAGACATCAGCAGACAGTTGCATCACCCTGTCCCTTGCAGTGGTAAGTACCTGCTTGGTTTTCTTTCCATTCATCCCTCCTGTAGTTGGAGCCAGGCAACAGCTCATGAGCCTTTGGCTTTCTCCTGGAAGTCTTCTGAGGCATAGCTAGAAGAGCTGGCATCACACTATCTGGGTGTTACGGTTTAACCTCAGTTGGCAACTGAGCACCACACAGCCACTCGCTCACTCCCCCCCCTCGGTGGGATGGGGGAGAGAATTGGAAGAGCACAAGTGAGAAAACTCGTGGGTTGAGATAAAAACAGTTTAATAATTGAAGTAAAATAATGTAATAATAATAATAATACACAAAGCAAGTGATGCACAGTGCAATTGCTCACCACCCGCTGACTCATGCCGAGCCAGTCCCCGAGCAGCGGCCCCCCCAGCCAGCTTCCCCCAGTTTATGTACTGAGCATGACGTCATATGGTATGGAATATCCCTTTGGGCAGTTTAGCTGTGCCCCCCTCCCAGCTTCTTGTGCACCTCCAGCCTTCTCAGTTGGTAGAGCATGGGAAACTAAAAAGTTATTGGCTAGTATAAGCACTACTTAGCAACAACTAAAACATCAGTGTGTTATCAATCAACATTGTTCTGGTCCTATATCCAAAACACAGCACTGTACCAGCTACTAGGAAGGAAATTAACTCTGTCCCTGACAAAACCAGGATACTGCGGAAGCTGGTTGTACCTTAGGCACCTTTACTCACTAAAATGTTCTTGGGAGCAACTGTAAAGCAATAGTCTCTGTTAAAATTCAAAGCTAGCACTATTTTCCCGTTATCTGTGTGAGACGGCAGGGTGAAACTGAGGTGAAATGCAAGTTGCTTGTCCCTTTCTGTTAACAGGGCACACTGTGGGCACCTGCATCAGAGTAGATCTAGCCTCTGTGTCCCCGATAGTGAATGTAGCAAGTTGGTATCATTGGTTCATCCCCTTTTCCCCTTCATGTTGATGGACTGCTTGCTGAATAGTTTGCTTTCCCTCTGAAAATGTCTGGGAAAAATCCCATAAGTGATTATGAATTCTGCAGAGCAACAGCTTTCCTTTGGAAAGCAGCTGCGCTTTCAAATCAGCTGTCGGGCCACTGCTTGAAATGTGCCTTGGAAGCCATTCTTGCTGGGGGTGCAGGTAAGCTGGAGGTGTAAGGAATTGAATGCTGATGGCTGTGAATGCAGTCGACCATCTCCATGACACCTTGCTTGGTGTCCTGTCCTGCACGTGCAGCTCTGCGAGACAGAAATTCAGTGACAAATTGTCCTGCAAGGTTGAATACCCAAGGGTTATGTTTTACAAAAAAAAAAAAATTGGGAAAGAACTAATAGCCAAAATACATTTTAATTTATTAAATTAAATCCAGTTCATTTGATAAAATACAAGCTTATTATATTACCAGTTTGTTTAGAACTGGGTTGATTTTTTTTTTTAAGAAATACAGTGAATTAAGAAGAGAGACTGAATAGACAATTTATCCTTTTTTCTTTTTTCTTTTTTTTTTGTTGTTAATAAAGTCCAGGATTGAAATGAACTTAAATTGTTTGAACAAAACTGTTAAAAACATTATAAAGAGATTAAACAAGCAGATTGAATTCTTAGAAACATCTAACATGCAAAACCTTTAGTACAGTTTGTATGTTTCAAATGAATTTCCTGAAAAATGAATCTCCTGAAAAATTATTTTGGCAAGTACTGGTATTACTGTACGTTCCTCTGAGTCCACAGATGAGCGTGGGAAGTGCCATCCCGTGTCCCAACCCAACCAAACGCAGCTTACTGCAGATGTTACCTATTCTCGTGGTTGTGTTCGGTCCTGCTAGTGTAACGAACAGAGATGGCACCGCTAAATTCTCACATAATGCGGTAAGAAAATGCTGTCTGCATGTATTCCAAATACAATCCACATGCCAACAGTTCAAAAATTGTTATGGGAATTATCAGCAATGCATACGTGTTTGCAGAGTCCCCAAAGTTCATTAAATTTGCCTTCAACTTTAGCTAGTAGGAAGGTTAAGAAAAAAATCCTCCTGTGTTAAAGTCCATTTCATTACAGACGAATGAATATCCGATCACTGTTCAAGTCTGAGGATAGTTTCCTTTCGTTTTAGCCAACACATTTGTGTGTTTCAAACACATACAGTTTTTTTCCCAAAATAATTAGCAAACCATGAAATAAGCAGTAGACTAATTATCTTGCATAAGTCGTTGAGATAGAAACCGTAAACCCACTACAGTCTTGATGAACAAAGGCTAAAAAATGGTTTCTTAAAACACACGTACCTCAGCAAAAGGTAAATGCACACCAGTCTAAAAAAATCAGCTTTAGAATAATGATACTTAAAATGGCCTATCTTAAAAATGAAGGATGTCTTACATTCTACGTTGCATTTTTCTTTAAGAAGAGTTTCTAAGTAACATTTGCTTCTGGTTGTTCCTAGCATTAGCGTTACCAATATACAGGCAATAATTTAGGAATTTCAAGGCAATATTGTCCACCTTGCATATGCAAAGAGTTAATATTTATTAAAAGTATAAGCATGTCCTTTTCATTAAAGGATCACAGATTGCTTTAGGTAAAATCCATATACAATATTTACACTCACCCTAACAGCTATACAAATTACATAAATATTTTAGATCCTCTGGAGTCTGGTAGGTGCGTAGCTGACTCTGTCCATGCAATCCTCTCCGAACCAGGCTGGTGTGTTACTGTCAGGGATGTCTCCCAAAGTTCGGTCCCCTCTTGCTCCTGCATCAGCCCACCAATTTTGGAAGTATCCAGCTTTCCAGCCTTTAAAGCCCCAAGACACTGCACGTGCCAGTTTTATTTTAGAGTTCAACGATGCTGGCTTCCTCCAGCTTCTAAAACAACCCTGGAAGTTCAGACCAGCCCCTTTGATGCTATGATTTCTGGTGATGCCATCTGAGGTCCTATTTCCAAAACCCCTCAAGAAGCTCAGAAGTCAGCCAGACACTCCCTGTCTCTCACTGGCCTACTTAGAGGGTGCTGCTAAATAAAACTCTTTTTGGTTTTAATTATCCATCCCGCTTGTGATTGTTTTCCCTCCCACCCTGTTAAGTTAAGCGTAGGGTTGTTGCCTGCAATACTGCCTTTGCTGCCCAAAGTCAATCTCCTAATGTGACGCCAGCTGGCATAGTAATGAACCTGGTCCTGTGAAAACTAGGTCACTCCTTGCAGCGTGTTTTGCCAGTTCTGAACCGAGCGCTTTGCGGTTTGTTGTGTTAACAGAAAGTGTGTGTGCATATCATTAATCAGTGGAGCTGCTTTTGATAATACCGGTTCTTTGATCTTAACATTCCTCATGAAAATTGCATAGTGATACATCTTAACAGAAACGCCGCGTTTAAGCTGCCTGGGTGTGAGGCGGGTCCAGGTTCACACGTTGAGGATCCGTGACGGTGCCTGGAAAACAGCAGAAGGATTGGGGGAGAACCTGGTCTTCACCTCTGGGATCTAGTGGGGTGAGGGGGGAGAGAAACATTAGTGTGACACAGGGTGTGATTGTCTAGAGAGTTTGAGGGGTCTGGAGCATTGTGACGATCTACCTGCTCTCTCCTGTAACGTGCCACTACCCGACAAGCGTTAGCTCTTGGCTGGGCGTCAATGAGACTGGCCTCGGTGTACAGGATGATTCAAGGGCAGGTGTGATGCTGCGCCACCAAGGAGGGGCTTTGTTGTAACCCAGCCCTTGGACCTTGAGGTGTGTGGTGTGATGGGGGGTAACCATGGCTGGGCAGGCCTTGGCAGGAACCAGCCTCTGCAAGATAAAGAGCTGCCCTCTTCACAGAGCCCCGCTGGCACATACTCTACAAACATCACAGCAAACTCACTGCTGGACCGGTGCTGGATTTAAGTGAGAGAGATTACAGTGGTGTGTGTCTGGTCCTTAACCTTTTGAAGGATGCCATCCAGGCTCTGTCAAAACGCTCCACTGTAATGCTTTATGGGGCCACAAGCTATGTGTGCTGTGAACAGAGGGCCAGGCCTGGAGTACCCAACGGAGAAAAATTGGTTACTGGCCATGCCAGGCTGTGAAACTGCAAGGGCTTTGATAAGGATGTAAACTCCTCAGGCCTGGAGGAAAGGTAGAGATAACGGAGGTTGCTCTCTCTGGTGTCTGTGGAGTCAGAATTTTACCCAACATGTAGCTGCTGCGGTTGTACTGAAGCATGAAGAACACCTAGATGCTTGTGTCTTCCCTAATGCTTAAAACCCAATGGATTTGAAACAGGACTGGCCTTAGCTGTGCATCCAGCCCAGGACTCTGGGTGAATCTGGCCATAAAACATGAAAGGGTGGAAAGCTTTGCTGGGTGCTGAGTATTCTGATGCACCATCCGAGTAGAGGAAGAAGAGCAAGACCACAGGCAAAGAGAGTATAGGGAAAGCAATCAATCTGGTTGTTTTCGTCGTTGCATTGTTCTGATTTTTCCATTCCTCTGGGGATGCATCTGACACGCTGAGGAATAAGAGGAGCATCACAAACAGCCTGTGCACAGCTCAGTAGCTGGGGAGAACCAGCAGTCTGAGTCCTGCATGCAGGCTGTCAGGACACAATGTAAACCTGACTCCCATGTGTCCAGCGAAGCCATGGGCTTCAGGCAAGAGGGAAAGTCCAAATCATAGAATCATCAAGGTTGGAAAAGACCTCTAAGATCATCGAGTCCAACCGCCGACCCAACACCACCATGCCCACTAAACCATGTCCCTAAGCGCCTCATCTACACGTCTTTTCAATACCTCCAGGGATGGTGACTCAACCACTTCCCTGGGCAATGGCCAAGTGTAAACCAGGGGGAGTCTGACTTCTGTTTGAACTGGTGGCTCCTTGGCACCATCTTCATTCCACACTACACCTTTCCCATGCTGTCTGTGAGAGAGGCCGCGGTGGTACCCTGGGGCTCCAGGAAATGGGACCTTTGCTTACACGGTCTAGAGTGCAGTGTCCTTGGCGGTGTGTGTTTGTGTCTGGGATTGCAGGGTTTTATTTCCCTTCCTCGAGAACTGGGATAGGGACTCTGAGGGGTTCATCTAGGACCCTCTCCTTTGCATCCTATCTGCCAAATAGGAAGACACTGTATTTTGCCTCTCCAGGGTCAAAATACAAGATTAAATACAAGGGTCAAAATACAAGGTTTAAGGGTTAAATACCCTCGATCCTCATTGCTGCACCTCAGTAAGCAGCCCAGACTATTCAGAACAAGGAGGAAGTTTTGGTGAGGTTTGCAAATTCTGTTTTGCCTGAGGTCACTGTCCTACTTTCAGTGGAGCTGGATATACCCATCGTGTGCCTTGTCGCAGCAGTGTGCCAGCAATCCTCTGTGGAGGAGGCACTTGACTGTCTGCTGATTAAACACTTCTTCCTCGTCTCCTCCAAGGCAAAGATTTACTTTTTACGTGTGGCTCTGGAGTAGCTGCTATTACCTCTAACGGCACGGCACACTGCGGCTGGGGAATTCAGCCCCAGCCCTGTCTCTGCTTTCCAAGTCACTCAGCGCAGCCTGTGCACGGCTTTTGTGGTTGGTTGTTCTCTTTGGCGGTCTAATGCACAAAGCAGCTAAACAAGAGCCTCGTCGGTGTGCGCCTTCCTTCCTCGTGGGGATGGGGAGTGTGTGGGTCCCTGCCAGGAAAAACACTGAGTACAGAGAGAATGTTTCCTCGTGGGATTTTCAGTAATGCTTAGATGTATTTCTCTAACAAGAGAACAATCTTACACTGGTATAGAGGGTTGTAGAAACTTGCAGGAAAATCCCAAGGAAGTCTCAGAGGCCCAAGAGCTGTGCGGCTCTGCTGCTCGCCACAGCTATATCATCCTTGGTGTTGGTAGTGGGGCAGCTTCTGCCCTTACCAGGACGGGGGAGTTTTGTCCTGTCTGGGTGGGTGCTGTTCCTTAGGCAGCGATCTGCAAACATTCCCATGCAAACACCTGTGTCCGTGGTTGATGTTAGCACCAGAGGTTGAATCTCGTGCTACAGCCCTAACGCTAGTGCACACTGACCACTCTGAGTGTGTGCAGAGGGTGTTAAATGCACCTTACGCAGAGAGAGAGAATGACACACACCTTGTACATAAGGTATCCAACTGAGCGAATCGCAAATCTTGAACTTCCTGACTGTCACGCAGTTTAAAATCTTGGTCTCAGGTTGAATTATGATAAGTTACAATATGTGTGGCTTTACTCACACTGACTCTGGGATTTTAAAAAATGTTAATTACCTTAAAATCTGCCTTGTAGCTTGTCTCTTGAACAAAATGGTCTTCTGGGATAATGAAGCCTTGCTTTGTCTTTATAGGCTTCGATGGTTTTGCTCCAGTCCATGGGCGATACTCTTGCCTGAAATGAGATTGTCAAGACAGAAGAACCCATAAAACACAACATAATCCCAGGGTACTTCTGCTCAGAGTGGTTGCAAAGCCAGAAGGCAAGGCTGGTTACAATCAGCTCATAATATCGAACTTGTCTAAGGCATACTGAGAATAAAAGAACTGAGTCTAGAGGCCTGCTTCTCTCAGAAAGCCCAGGCTGAAAGATGCAACAGGGCATAGACTGGGCTAACTGGCTGCCCTGACTTAGTTCTTCTTTTATTCCTGGCAAAATGTGCTCTCTCCTGGAGGTGCTTGGTGCTTTTCTCCTGGATAAAAAAAAAGTCAGGGTGACTTTTTGCTTGATAGCTCATTGACCATTACAATGTAAAACATTGGCTGACGCATTGGCCATTTACAATGTAAAACATCTTGGTCTGGGGCTGCAAGTGCCGAGCCCTCACGCATGTGGAGGGAGGCTGCTGGTGTTCCCTTACTTGGCTTTAGCTCTCTTGGCAGCAGGCACATTTGCCAATACGTGCTGCGCTGCGCCTCTGTGGCAACTCAGTCTGAAATGCATCGGAAGGGAGACACCATCTCAGCTGGTAGATGCTTCCACTGATGTTTTCCATCAGATGGGGACAAGTGCTTTGACTCTGCATGATCATGTCTGAGAAGGCGGCACTTGGCTGACTTACTCTTGGAGCAGTGACATCTCAGAAATGGGCAACACATGTTTCGAGACCACTGAAGAACAGCATGGCAGGGTCTGGCTTAAGTCGGCTGCCAGCTCCCTTCCGCAGCCTTCCCTCTGCTTCTCTGTACCTCTTGTCACAAACAGGCTTCACTAGTGCCCTCTCCATCAGGACTTTCTGGATGCTGCAGTAGCAGCCAACTGAGACGGCTTGTTTGCTCTCAGGAGAAGACACAAGTCTGCTCTTTTTGTGTACGTATCTCTGGCAACCGATTCAGGCAGCTCTGTAGCAAAAGGAGAGGCGACTAACGAAGCTGTGACAATTTTACATTCATACCCTGGCATATTTAAATAATAACTGGATTTTACTAGCTGATTATAGACAAGATCGAGAGGTAAGAGTGACTCCTGAGCCATGTCCAGGCTAGGGAAATAGGCTGTGTTTTAAAGTGCCAAGCTTAGCTTTGGTCACAGCCTTTCTAATTTTCATACTTTCCAAGCATGTTATTTGCTATTTTGATAGTAGCTGCAAATTCTTCTTTTAAAAATCTCATTTCAAGTGTGTAAGTGTGGAGTATTATTTTAGAATGTGTAGTTTGGTCTTGATCCTTTTAGTATATTACCAAAATATCTGCTGCCCGGTTTATGCTTGATTTCTAAACATAGACTCAGCCCTAAAATGCTGCCTCTTTTCTTGGTTGATTTGTAGATACAGGGTACAACCTTGGACTGTATGTAAGCCAGTAAGAAACGAGAATGCTAACAAAATTAATTCTAAAAAATTAAGTTACTGTTTCTTGACTGAGTTAGCTGCCAGCACTGACCTCCTGTCAGGGTGGATGAGTGTGGGTGCAGGCACAAGGAAACAGGCAGAAGCCCGCAGCTGGGGCTGACAGCAGTTTGTCAGCTTGAGTGGAGGTGGAGTGAGTTCTTAAATCCACTCAGTTAGTAACGGATATTGCTCTAAGAAAAGCTTCTTGCCCATTGGAAAGCAAAACCAGGCCCCTGTCAGGGCTGTCTATGTGCACTGCAAATCTTGTCTGTAATCAGTTTGCTCTCGCTGTTCTGAGCTGCCACCTTCCGCCTTCTCTGCATCTTGCTGTTCAAGCTTGCCAAGGCAGCAGGTTAAGTGCCTGCACAGCTCTCCCGGTGCTGGTGGTGCAGTTCCTGCTGCTTTAGCACCTCAGGATAAGGAAGCGCCTTTGCAGAAAGGTGATTTTGGCTAAGCGATGCCCCAAGAAGGTAACCTTTTAGCAGGGAATCCCAGACGCATGTGAATGCCGCGTTAAATCTGAGCTCTGCTCTGCTGTGCAGCCAGAAGGAGGACACAGAGCTACTGGGCAAAATACCAGCAAAATGGTACAAAGCCATCAATTACATCCCAGCAGTTTCCAGGAACTGGAACCTGCCACCCCACATAAAGCTGGATCACATCAAGGATGCCGGTGGTATTGATTCCTAACCATTCTTCCTTGTGCTGGCTGGTCTCCCTGCCGCATTACGCTGCAATGGAGTGTGTCCCCGGCTTTCAATGAATGACTGTGCCACCCGTCCCTGCAGCCAGCTCTGTCTCGCTGCTTTATTGCAGATCATTTGCTGATTTGGCAGGCCCCCAAACACAGCCCTTTTGGATCTCAGGACCCTCGTTTTGGCTGGAAGCCAAATTGTTCTCCTCTCAGCCTGGATAGCCAAAACTGTTTTTGAGGCACCTACATGTAATGAGGAAATGCTCTGCCTTCACCCACAGAAACAGAAATGTGAGGGCAGATGCAGTCACGGCTCAGATCCACAGTAGCATTTCTTATTTGGACCCAGCATTTCCTCCTGGGAGAACCCAGGACTCTGAGCCACAGGGAAGGGCTGGGCACAGCAGAGATGACTTATCCCCTTTGGGAGCTGGGGTACTTGAAACAAAATAAGAAATTAAAATTATAACCTTTGGTCCAGAAAGTACAGCTAACTAAATTCGCTCTGTCTTTCAGCTTGCAGGACACATGCGCTCATCTCCAGCTGTATAGCCAAGAGTCAGAAGAAACACAAGCCCAAATACCAGTTTGGAGGGGAAATAGCCTCTAGGCCCATAACTCAGTCATGGAGTCATGAGTGGAGTCAAAATGCATGAGCTACTCAGAGCCTGGGGAAGAGGAACGACCTCTTTTTAATGTTACTTAGTTTAAGATGTCAAGCGTCAAGATATAGTGACTGTCTCCCCCCTTGTACTCACTGGTGCAATGTTTGCTCCCTGTGCTTGAGGAAGCCAAAGCGTCATGTCCAGCTCAGCCAGTGCATTACCTCTCCCGCCCTTCCCCATGTCCATCACTGCGAGTGGTATCTTGTCCAAGACCACACAAGTAGCAGTTATTAGCAAGAGAACAGCATGGTGGGAGAGGAAATTACAGAAATGGCATGGAGAAGGAGAGAGCCCTGTATGGTGTGACATCCAGCTGCTGCTGGGGATGAACACAAGAGACATTGACTGTTGCTGCTGGAGGTAGTCATCTTCATCCTCCCTGCTGTACCTCTCCTCCTCCTCCCCTTGTCCCTAGACAGCTGCAGTTGTCAGGTTACTTTGGGGCTGCAAGGACCTACGGTGGAGGGGAAATAGCCTCCAGGCCCATAACTCAGTGTCCAGGCTCTCTTTAGGTTCTGGTTTGCTCTCCATTGTTAACAGTCTAGAGGTGAGATTTTTGATCTCCATAAATAGAAATAACCCAGTGGTACTTAGAAGCACTAAAGCACTGGGGTTGTGAAAGAAAAAGGCCTCCTGAGTTGTAGGAAGGCTTTAAAAAAGTAGAGCTCAAAAGGGAAAGGCTGCTTTTTGTGTACTGCTGTTGTACATTTGACTCGCTCTAAGAAGGAATAAGAAGCAGCTTTTTTACAGGTGTTGCCCCTTTACTCTGTGGAACTGCTTTGATCACATAAATCACTGCTTTGTCGATCATTTCTTTGCTCTTTCTCATAATTGCTTAATAAAGCCTGGGGAAAGGCATTTCTTCTTTTGCAATGTGTCAGGATGAGTTGTCTGGAGGGGAAGGTTTGGATCAATGCAGTGTGGGGAGCCAGGAGGCTTGTGGCCTGCTGGGACAGTTTAACCCCCCAGCGGTGACGGGAAATGGAGGAAGTGAGAGTACAGCTCGTGTATGCTAGAAACAAAAAAGATGTTGGACTATAATGACCAGAGGGTTACTACAAAGCCCAGCTTTGAAGAGAGCTGTTTCAGTCAGCTGGTGGTTGTGTGCCATCTCCCTCCCTGAGTGAGCAGGACCACCTGTACCAGGGCTGTCGAACAGCAAGACAGGGCATCAGGCGGGGGTGATGGTCCCACCAGCTCTCCCCACAATTCACTATGTGGCCTCACAGACTTCAGGGCATGATTTGGGAATGATGGATTCAGGATTGGTCCTTCTGTTTCTTCCAAACACAATGTGCTGCTGCTGCCAGCTCTGCCTGCTGCAGCTCAGGCTGATGGGTGCTGCGAGCCA
>NW_008824243.1:6791471-6798455 GCF_000699105.1 Pygoscelis adeliae
TTCATTGCGCTCCACAAATATTTTTTGGCCTTGCAGAGAAAACTGCCTGTGAAATCTTTTTGATTTCACTGACCTAGTGAAAATCTAACCTAGAAAGCGTTTTGATTTCACTGAGATAGAGGGCATTTCTACTGGGCATGAGGAGGCAGAGGGTGGAAATCAAATACTGGCCATGCTGCTTGCAATGCTGGGGCTGCAATTTCCAGCCAGATTGACCTTCAGTATTTATAGTATTCCTTTGCCTCGTAGTATGCCACCAATGCCATCACAGTTGGCACTTTAGTACCTCATCTTTATGTCATGGTTTGCTTCACATGATTAATTATCAATGGTGTTCAGAGCCACTGCATTACAATCCCATTTCTCATTTAAGAAATAGAGAAAAAGGCTCATCCTGTACAGCTGAATGTAACTCTGAGCTGCACTGCCTGAGCTACTCTGCATTTATTCTTCCACTGCCCTCTTCCTTCTCATACCCAGCACACTACTGAGAATTAAGCAGCATAATGAACATCTGTCCCATTTTCTCCTCAGAAGAAAAGTTGTGTGCACAGTTTGGGGGTCTCTTATTTTCTTTTCAAAGTACACACTGCTCTAGATGTCTGTTGGGGAAGCCAGACTGGTGTGCGAGGGGTTCGGGCAGAGGATGGTGGGGTATGAAATAGCACCCCGTTTGCAATGCAGCTCCTCGCAGATGCTCAGGCAGGTTCCTGGCACAGCCGTGCAGCCGCCCCTTCAGGTGGGACAGTTTTGTTTTGGCCAGGCAGAGCTGAGCAGCCAGTGGTGCTCACCCAGAGGATAGGCTGTGTCTGCTTATGGCAAAGACCTGCACAGATCAGGGCGCTGTGACATCTCCTTGTCAACAGAGGATTGCAAAGGTCATGAGTCATGGATGCAGTGGTGAGAGCTCTGTGGGATGGACAAAGCCAGGAGCCCTCCTGGATAACTAAGTCATTAAACTGCTTTACCTCTGAGCTATGTCTGACACCTGTGGGGTGCTGGAGGCCCTTCCAAGCCTTGGACATAAGAACAGATTGTGCCCATTCTCCTGTCCAGCCAAAGAGCACAGCGCAAGGGCAGAAATGAGGGAAAGGAAAGGCTGAGGGAGAGAAAAAGCTAGAGGGGTAGAGAGACCAGCACACAGGAATTACAGAGGAGGAAAGCAGAAGACACCTCGCTGCTTCCTATCTCAGCTCTCACCTGTAGCAAGGTCAGGCAGTACTTGGAGCTGCTCATAACTCACAGGAAAGAAGCCACACCAAGAGACTGGACTGAAACGCCAGGAAAAAATCCTTAAGCCTAAAACTGTTGTCTTAGGGTGAGTTTTGGGGGCTTGCTCTGCTCACAGGCAGATCCCTGAGAGTGGTGTGATAGGACAGGCAGCTGCTTCCCTCTTATCGGAGCTGTATGAATGGGGGTTTGTGGGTAGGTCTTAGGGTGTTGACTTCTGTCATTATCCCATTTCCCATTCTTTCCCCTTTTCCTCTAACGTAAGTTTGGGTGTACTTTGAGTGGAGGAAATTCCTCCTACCTTTATGCAACAGCTTTGAATCTTTCCCATTGCAGTTCTGCAGCGCACTTTGCAGAACAGACATCCTCTCTTGAGCCAGCATTTCCAGCCCCCCTCACTCTCTCCTCCCACAGCTCTGTCCCACTCCAAGCCCTCCCTTCCCCCAGCCAGGCTATGCAGTGCACAGCAAGTATCTCTGGATCCATCCCAATGCCTGCACCAAGCAAGCTTACTTCTTGAATAGCACAAAAATCAGGGACTTTGGTATTGATTTCCCCAAGCAGCAAGATACTTGAGAATGTAAAGATAACTGTAAGCCTTGATTATAAAAGCTTTACACCTATTATTAAGGATAAGCATGTGTTTAAATATCTTGCTGGATCAAGGGTGGAGCTCCTTATATACAGTACTATTAACCCTGCCAGCTCAGGCGTGTGCTGTGATCCCATTCTCTGCTGAACATGAGTGCAGGTATTTTCTCTGTTTTCTTCTGCACGGCTGAAATAAGATGCTTTTCAATGTGAAGCAGTCACCACAGTTCACCTTGCCCTTCCGCACCAGCACTACGTGAAGATGGGTGAATAGTGCAGACAGCAAAATATGGGGAAAAGTGTCATTCCCCTTCATTCTGCGGGATGTCTCTGCTCCTGGTCACAGTGCAACAGCACATGATCACACAAGCAGGTGGGAGTTCAGTTTGCCGAGGGATCTTCCACCTTGCTATTCCCAAAAGCATTAGCAATGGCACATCAGGCTCTTTCTCTGTAACGACCCTAGCTCCTTACGTGTTTTCTTTTCATCAAAGCAACAAAACAAAATTGCTCGCTCTGGGTGAGCAGTAAACCCTGCTGATCTCAAGGCCTTCAGTTTGGTCTGCTTTACTGCTGTGCCTCCCACCTGCGAACAAGTCGGGTGTTCTCGACTCTCACGCCCACTCAAAACACCTAGAGTGTGGAAACACCAACTGCAGAGATTAGGCTCAGCTCAGGGCTGGTGTTCTGATTTTGTGCAGAAACTCACAGTCTTCAGAAATTCACAGAAATTCCCCCTTCCCTGAGTGCTAATACAAGCCAAGCCGATGGGTGGGGGAAGAAGCAGCAAAACAATCGCTCACAGCTCTGATGCAACATTTTCACTTACACATTTGAAGTGCTTTCCAGAAACTGGCAGGTTACCAAAGGGAAAACCGAGGTCTGAAGTGACTTAAAGAAGTACAGCTGAGCCTTGAACTGGGCTCTCCTCCTAGCAACACCAGCCCTGGCAGAGAGGTTGTGCCCTCATCCCAATTGCCTTCTAACAAGGTAATAAGACAACATCCAGAGAACAGAGCCAACTGGAGATACCTGCTGACAGCATCAGCCTCTCTCATCCACTATAGAAGGGAGCTAAGTAAAGCACTTATATATTTCTAAAATGTCTGCTAAATGCAATCAGACCTAGTACTACAATTAATTGCGTGCGAAGTCAGAAGTACACAGCACCTGCAACTTACCGCTGAAAGGGAGAAGCCACTTCCATGACCCCAAAGGACAAACCCTTGGGAAGATGCAGAGGGGGCCGCTAAGCGCTTCCTTCTGCCTCCTCCAGAATCATTAAGGGGTAGTCTACTGCAACCCTCTGCAGCAGTCCCTGGGATCTTTTCACAGTTGGAGCACACCCCATTTTAGCCTTTCAAGTGCAGCTTGTATCGATCTGCCTTGGTCTGTGTGCCTGAGCTCCCCCCATGTAGCCCATTTAGGGTTTGCCTTTATTCAGAGCCTGCAGAACTCCAGCTGAAATCCAGGGACTGGAGACAGGAGCTGCCCCAAAGATCTGGGGACATGGGGCAATAGTTTGGAGGGCGGGCAGCTGTGCTGTCCTTCCACCCTTTATACAGTTATTCCTTCAAAATTAAAAATATCTTTGCTTCCTCAGAGGTACAGGTACTATTCTTCCAACACCCCCTCCACCTTTATCTTTCTTCTGGCCACAGAAAGACTCCCACCAGAAGTCACTAGGAATGGGACTGGTCTTTTTGTCTTGGTCCCTGATCCTGGGGGTGGGTTTATTTTGTTCTGGTAAATGCCAGGTCAGACTGGCTGGCTGCACCACATACAGCTGGTTTTGTATGCAGCTGAGTTTCCTTCTGTGCTTAAAAAAGAGTGCAGAGAGAAAGATGTAGTTGGAACTTGCAGAATGAAATCTCATGGGAGCAGTGCACGGATGCACAAAAGCATATCAAACGGTGCTGAACATTACAGGGGACTCACCGCTACACTTGGGTGCTCTACAGAAACAAACATGCAACATCCCTGAATTAAAAAGAAACAAACAAACCACAAAACCTAAAAAAACCCTACCAACACCTTACAGAATTAAGCAAAAAACCTCACCATTGCCATTAAAAGCTTGGAGCGGACCCTGTATCAATGCCAACTTTCTGCACTGTCCTGTTCAAGCCAGTCTTTCCCTCCCTTCAGATCTTTTGTCTTTCACATTAAGCAAGCCTGAGACCTGACAAAGTCACAACATACAGCTGGAGCCTGCTGAGTGGCAGTGTCCACACGGCAGCAGCCGATCCTACCAGCAAGAGCCTCATGGTGCACGCCTGACCTGGCTGGGTGCCGGGGGGCCTGGCCCCCCCCGGCCCCAGCCGATCCTACCAGCAAGAGCCTCATGGTGCACGCCTGACCTGGCTGGGTGCAGAGCCCGCTGAAGCACCTGTAGCGCATAGGACTCAAATGACCCATTCTTCTGAGAGTGGACACAAGCTGACCCCACACACAGAGTCTGGTCCTCAGGGCCACCCTACCGGCTCGCAGGGCTAAGCCATAGGGAAGGGCTGATATTCCTGCAACAGCAGAAAAGGAGGAATCTCCCCAAGGTTCTCACTAGCAAGGAAATGGGAGTGTCTAACCAAAAATGTGTGTGTTTTCCACACCTTTGCTCCATCTCCCTGCAGTGGTCCCTGCCTGCATGTCTCTGTGCAGGACACACTCTCCCTTTTCCCAAACCCCCTAAAGACATTATGTGGTTCACCAACCTTCTCCTCAGGGCCCAGCTGCCCCAGGTAACAGAAACCCCCCTTGCTCTGCCTCTACCACAGCTGATCTGCCCTTCCTGCTTCCCCAATGCTCCCTCCTCACCTGTGGCTGGGTGCAGCCTACAAGTGGGGCAGGTCCCTGCTGCCAGAGGGTAGTGGAGCTGTGCGTGGCCGCCAAGGGACAGCTTAATGCACAAGTAGGGTCCTTCTAGCCTTTGTTAGAGGAAGATGAAGAACATCAACCCTTAATGGTGCTGTTCAGCTACTACCTGAAGATGAGATAAATCTTTGCAGACTGCAACGCTGCCTTTGAAAAATAATAAGGTAGGAGGAAAGAAGGACTGAACTGTAGTGGCATTAATGGAAACGTCCTTGTGGTTGTGAGTGCTCAGTTCACAGAAGGTGGGTGTGCTGTGGATTGACCCTTCCCTGCCTCAGAGTGGGGGAGTGCTCCTGGGGCTTTGGCACGACTGAAGCTACCAAATACAAACCTAGTGCCCCAAGTGTAACTGAAAATGAGTGTGAGTAACTCTGCCAAGTACCTGCTTAGTCTTACCTTAAAAAAAGCAACAAATATAAATCAAACTAGACTCTTGCAGCCTGTGAAGCTATTGTAGACTTTTCTCCTGCTGCTTGTTGTGACTCCTGTGTGCTCAGTGGTATGGGGATTTCTTAAATTTGCCATGTTGTACTAGGTGATAATTCAAAGAAACTGTGGGAATTGCTGGAATAAGATAAAAGTGGTTTGACTTGTATAGTCCTGTCTGCATTAGTTGTACTGTATAGCCTTCAAACAGCTTAAAGGTTTTATGTGAGAACTCTGTCCTGGTGTGGCTGCCCTGGCTTGTGCCTCCATCCTCATCCTGTACTCCTCCTTCTGTCAGCTCTGAGGAGTCCCTCGACTGCCTTTAAGCCTTACTTTTTATAGAATTTGTTTTGATTTGCGTGTTGGTATGTCGCCCCAGCCAGTATTTGGTCTTGTGATCTGTAAACTTCTTGCTCTTTCATGACAGTAGTTGAGACCCCTGTGTAAGAACAGACAAGTCAGAGGGAAGAAAGGTGTGAGAAGTGACTCTTTGCTGAGCGTTAGAACAGCTGTAGGGAAGCTGTGGCTCTAACGCACCCTTCCTCTGGGGTCAGGCTGAAAGAAGCAGGGGAGGCTTCAGCAACAATAATGTGGAGATGGATGCGTTTCCGAAAGATGAACCTTGCTAGTCTTGTCCTGGCAGGCTTCTCTGAAGTAATTCCTATGCTGCTTTGAAACTTAGAAGTGCTTTTCTTCAAAAATCATCATCGCTCTGTGATTGTCCTGTGAGATGCGGCAAAGGGTAAAATAGCACATAAATTCAAGCACTGCAGTTATCCTTCCAGAGTCCGTAACGGCCCAAGTACCCGGGCAGCTGCCTGTGTGGGGAGGAGTGGGATAAGCAATACGCTCTCCTGTGCAGGCCTGTAATCCTTCCCAGGGCCCCCAGCGCGTTTGCCTTAAAAGCGCTGTGATAAATAATCTAATGAATTGCAATTATGAAGAGAAATGTCTCCTAGGTACATAATAGATAGTAAGTGTCTAAATACTTGGGATTCTACTGGAATAATTACTCTATTAATATACCTCATAGGTATACTAAAACCTGCCAAACGTCATTATGAGGGAGCGTGTGGTAACAACGTGAAACTGGTACAAGATTCAACAGCGGCCTTGTAGGAGCTGAAATCCCCTCTCCTCCCATGGTGTATGTCAAAGAGAACGAGGGTTGAATTTAGGTGCAGCCCGACTGATTGCTTGCTCCAGAAAGTAAGTGTCTGTAATCAGTCATGCTGATCACAGGGAAAGGAAGGCATCAATAACATAGAAGTCACTTAATAATTTTTAAAGGCTCTTTGGGAAAGGTGGTTTGTGACAATTTTTCCCATTACCCATTAGATGGCATAGTTTGGGGTATATATCCCCTATTTCTTTGCATCTGACTAATCTTTGAGGCAATAATTGAGCTCACCTTGAATGTGGCATTCCAGGAGTTTTAAAGGGAAAAAGACGATGGCACTGACAGATTCGGGGAGCGCAGCTCAGCGCGACTGCTGATTATGGACAGGTCCTGGGCAACTCCAGCTGTCAGAAGTCCTGCGTCTCCCAGCAGTGGGTAGGTAAAGCACTGCTGCGCTAGGGATGGCATCATGGATCCCACCCCGGCTTACTCCCTTCTCTCTCTCTTAACCACGGCAGGAGCCAGGAAACGCAGGGCGGCTCAGCTGGCGGCTGTGGCGGCCGCGGCGCGTACCCGAGGCAGGCTCTGCTGCAAAGGCATACGGATGGTGCCCGCCGGGCCGTGCCAGCGCAGCCGGGGTCAGACACCCGCCTGGGGAACAAGCGACGTTTTTAAGGACCGCACTTCCAAAAGCAAGTGCGGCTTTGGCGACAGGTTGAGCCCGCTGGCGAGGCGGCAGCCCCCGG
>NW_008824243.1:6799375-6799684 GCF_000699105.1 Pygoscelis adeliae
CTGAGGGGCTTCTAGGAGGCGCCGGCTCTCCCTCCTTCGTGCGCCTTCGAGACCGCGCGCGTCCCGCAGTGCGTTGGGATCCTCTCTCTGTTCCCGGGAAGCTCCGTAGCGTATCCACCCACAGGCATCGGCCAAGCGAGGAATATTGCTCTGCTCCAGCTGGGCAGTACTGCTTAATTAGAATTTCGAGTCAGCCGTAACCATTTATGATTAGAGAAAGCATTTCTACACGGAACTTGATATTTATAAAATAAGTGCTCTTGATGAGAAATAGTAGCTTTGCAACGTTAGTTTCCGACAGCTGTGTAC
>NW_008824243.1:6799724-6816717 GCF_000699105.1 Pygoscelis adeliae
ATACCCCCCCTCCTTCATTTATATTAACGGTTTAACCGCTTCGCTTTTAAAAGGCTACCTATTGACGAAAATCCAAGTGTCTATTATATATGATCCACATCATTTACTGTTTGCCAGAGACTGGAAACCACAGCTTTTCTTTGTACGTTCACGTTCAAAACCAAACGGTCCTGGCGCAAACCACTGAAGCTGACAGAATTACATCGGGGATAAGTCTGGCTTTTGAAACTTGACGTCTTATGTAATGAGTGGCTACAGGCCATAATGCTCCTCCACAATTCCCCATTCAGTGTGTTATGACAGAAGACGCTGAGTCTCCCAACAGGTCACCAAACTATGAAATATAAGGCTGTAAAAGTGAAGAATGCAGATAAACTGGGATGCCACCTATTAGAAAATCATCTGTTTAAAGGCTAACTAGATCGGTACCTCATTTTAGAATGTAGTAATCTAGTTACAGGTGGTTATATGATAAGATCTAATAAGAAAATAATTATGCAATAGAACGTGAAAAGCTAAGATTTACGGACTGCTCAGCTGAAATAAAGCAGTATCTGTAGCGTATTAGCACCTCCTAGACCTCAGTCCAGATTGGCACCTGCTTCTGGTGGGGAGGAGGACTAGAAATGTGGATATGGACTGAGGCAGAACCTCTCCTTGAGTGTTTGGCTTCTCTTTGAGACACAGTTATCAAGGGATAGAAAGAAATTCCTTTGCAGATGATCCTGTTGTCCTAAATATCTGATTTGGCACTTGCTGGTGCTACTAGCAGTTTTGATTTCACGCTACTGCCCGCCCCACCCCCACATGTCAGTTAGGGCAAGGAGACTCGGAAATTTCAGGTAACAACATTTTGGTCCCACACAGAAGTCTTGACACAATAACATATGGGATATTGGATCCTGCGTTTCATTTGTTGCCTGAAAAACCCACAAATGTAATTTTACTTTTAGGAATATGCGGGGAGACGTTTCTTAATTTTCTGCTGCTCTTTTTTTCTAGAACTACTCTGCTCTACGTAGTAATTTTTAAAAATAAATCATATTTGGGTGAAATGTACAACACTTTACCCTGGTAAAGAGAAATGGATTTTACAGTCATGGGAAAAAACAGAATATCCGCTCTATCATCTGTTATCACCGGCACAGTACAAATGATGCTCTGATCCTTGTTCCTAGGCCTGGCTTAGCAAAATAGATTGGAGAATAAATTGGATGTCTCTGCTCTCCCTGTGCCTGGCACTTCCTAGTACTGATTTCAGCTCTGGCGCTGCGCGTCTCGGAGCCCACCTACAGCATCAGGGAGTGCTTTCAGCAGCTGCTCATCATAGCTTGTAGGACGAAATTGGCACAAAGGCTATCTATCTCAGACAGGGAAACCAGAAGCTGGATGAGATTAAAAAGTTATCTGCATTTAGAAGAGATTTATCATGATTTAAAGGGGAGGGGGGGGGGAGAGGGACATACTGCAACAGTTAAGACAAAGGCAAGCCATCCAATCAGAAAGCAAAACAGCTGTGGCTGCCAGGAATGGGGGCTGAAAGCTCAAACAGACAGTTTGTTCTAATACTATAAATGAAATTTCAATAGAGTAGATCACTATACTGAAGCAAAATATTCCTTAAACATGGCAAGGCCACGAGACACTTTCTTAAAGCCATTGAAAAGGGATGAAGGGTTGTCTCTACGTGATTAACCATGACTTTATACTTATTGCTATTTTCCTACACAAACACTAGCTGCTGTCTCTGCCAAGCATCCACATAACCACCACATTGTATTTTTATTCGCAATAATAAGCTCTTTGAAAAGGGGAAAAAAAGTCTTTCCATGTGGTTAGTTTTGTTTTAGGTGGTTCGTTCTTTTTGTTGTTGTTTTTTCTGAGTTTGGGGTTTGGTTTTTTGTTTTTTTTTTTATTCTTCTGATTTGCCATTCAAAGGTGTGACTAAATACTGAGATACTGGCATATACCGATGCCAGGTTTTGCAAGAAGGGTGTTTGCTTGCCAGAAAGTTATCTTATTTACTCTAGTGAGCTGTCATATCTCTGGGCCATTCCTTCTCTGACTAAGCATTGACTTTCCTATTGCATTTGAAAGTCATTTTGGACCAGAGAAGATACTTCACCTTTGGCAGACAATGCTGCATAAAGGCTCAGGTGCAAAGTGATATGAAACACACTGCTTGGCCATGTGAATGTTTTCATACCACCTTACATATGTTAAATACCTCTAGGGTTTCTACAAATGAGAGAATATCAGGTATTGAACAGCCTTTAGAAGGGTGAATGCTGTTAGGCCTAAAGCTAAGGTGAAACTTAGGCATGAGACCCTCAAACCGCATGTTTGAAAAGACTTCCAAACCTCTCTGGCAGTTCCAGGCGGGTTTTTCAGAAGCTTTGAGCCCCTGTAACTCTGAGAATCCAGCAGATGTGCAGGCGTTGCCTCTGAAGGGTCAGCCTGAAAACGTCTCTGTGCCCATCTGCACCCTTCCTACAAGCTGAAAGGGTGCAGCAATACCACACTGCCTTAGCAGGTCTAGCAGACCATGAAAGCAGGACTCCAGTGTCTGCAAGCAATACAGGGGCGTGACTTTCAAACTTTGAGGTAGGCACTGGCTACTATGGTGAAGAACTTAATTGTAACCTTGGCTTATTCTTCTAGACCTATAAAATATAATGTTGTCCTTCAGGGTTTATAAGCTGCATTTCCTGCAATATTACTCTCTGCTGCTTTCAGACAGGTCTCTAAAAAACCCTCAGCAAATACAGAAGTGTTGAAGACACTAGGGAAGGTGTTGAGTGGACAAGAGGTAACACAAGGAAAAGAAAGCGAAAAAATAAAAGGAAGTGGACAAAGACAACAGGTAAGTGTTAAATAGGTGCAAAATCAACATGCAAAATACTGTGAGCTATGGCTTTTGAGCTTCTTTGGCATGAAATACTCCCTTACGACAAGCCTGTTCAGTGGCCATCTTCTGATGCTGCTGGCTTCTCCCTGCCCCCGCGGGAGGTGGCCGCTGCTGGCAGCAGTGTGTCAGGCTGCATGTTCGGCTGCCCTCTGCTGCAGGCAGGGCTGCACTGTGGCTGAAGCCCTAAAAACTGGCACGCTTGTCCCGAGTAACAGAGAAGGAAGTAGGAAAGGAGAAGTAACAGATTAGAAACAGGAAGCCAGAAAGCTTCTGGAGCAGAGCAAAGGAGTGTTAGATACTCCAGCTCTTTCATTTTTTAAGTGTTTAAGTCGACAGGCACTTAAAGGAACAAATCCTCAAGTGTCTCATTTTCCAAGGGAGAAAAAAATTCAGGCTTGAGCACTGGCCTGTGGCAGTAAGGGAGTTTAGAACAATTTTATATTCCATCATTTATTACAACTGGTGCCATTTAGCATTATGTGTTGTTTATCCTTACAGGAAATGTATTTTCTGCAAGGCACTGTTGTAAAGTAAAAAGGCACAAGTTGCTTCTTACAGATGCAACGTGTTCTTTGCCAAGACAGTCCATCTGGAATGACTAATTCAGCCTACAGGGCAGAGTTAAGGGTTTGAACCCACCAGCTCTTATCTGGGCAGGCTCCTCAGCCCTTTGCAAGGTGTTTTGGTAGTCAATCCTTGCAGGACAGGCACAGAGTACCAGCACACCCAAAATCCAATTTTTGGTTTTATTTGTGTAATAGGAACATTGGTGGTGGTACCACCCTCAGGTTTACTTTAGTAATTACTTCTGGTCACAGCGTTGCTGATCTCAGGCACCTCACCTATTTTTGCTGAAGCTGCTTATTTTTCTAGAACTGGCAGGTTCGGAACCAAATGTTACTGTTCTAAAATTCTTACAAAAACCTTAAAGGAAACTAGCAATACAGCACAATTTTTTTTTTTTTTTAAAAGATTAATACAGTGAAAGAATATAGAAAGCAGCGTAACTCATGGTAAAATACCCAAACCCACAGTGTAAGTCATTCTTCCACTGCATGTAATTATGAAAAAGATACTGTAGAAAATTCTAATAAGATGTGACAGCATCTTGGAAACAGATAGAAATGAAAAACATAAGTTGAATAAGCCACAGCTGATAAACAAAGCTGGACCATTAACCACTATGTAAGCTTTGGCAAACAATCCAGTATTGCTTCATGTATTTCAAGTTTAAGATCAAAAGAGACCATTGGCTTATCTCGTCCAGTCTTTTCAACAATAAAGACCACCTACCACATTGGACTCAACATGAGGCTAATCTGCCTAAAGTGTGCCTTCTAGCAAAGCACCTAGTGTTGTTTGGCAGACATTAGGGGAATTCCTGATCCATTAACTTCCTCAGTTTTAAAAGTGTTTATCTTCCTAAATATTAACCAGTTGTACCCCATTTTGAAGTTTTTTGGACAGAGTTTTTGGTCACTTCATTGGAAAGCTTTTTTTTTTTTCCTCCTTTAAAAAACATAATGCAGACTGTTACCTCAGAGAGCAATAGGATAAAAACCTTTATTGTTCCACCTTTGTCAGAGTTCACTTTCTATTGATAGGCATTTTTGTAACTGTGGTTTACATTAGAAACTTCAGCTCCTTAGAGGCTTAATGTGGAATAGCAAAAAACCTTCAAAACCAATTCAATCCCATGTCTTCAAGTAATATACCGCTTGGGCACAAGGAATCTCTAGGATTAGTATCAATTAGATCTTCCACCTCCTCCTTTTCCTGTGTTCTTTGTCCTCATTTCATGCCAAGCTTTCACCAGTGGTTCTCTGTTCTTCCATATGAGCTCATGGCCATAAGTCACGTACCACCTGCGAAAGAAAATACTAGTTAAAACTAACTGCAACTTTTCTCTGTATCTGAGGAGCAGGCTGATCACTAAAATCAAGTAACTCAAATGCTTAGTATAGGAGACAAGATAAACCGAGGCAGAAAGAAAAACGTTCTTGGAAAGTGGCAGTGGCAGGTAAGCCACTTGTTCTCTTGACTCCTAACGGTTAACTTCTTTGTGTTCTTGCTTGTCTCGGTCCTGAGAATGAATGGTTTTCATGCCTTTAATTCCATGCTCTCATGATTTCTACTTTAAAAAGATGCAAAAAACTATTTCCATTTGAGAGTGTTAAAACAGTACTGTTGCTTGTGCTAATCCTTAATGACAACACCAAGTAGAAATATTTTTCTCATATGTAAATACAACTGCCCCATAATGAACAGCCGCATTCCATTCAAAGTGAATTTTCTTCTATAAACATCTAAATGAAGATTTACTCCATCGAAGTGTTCTAGCTTAATTTATGTTCAGAGAGAACTGTATATGCCGACATATGAATAAACGTAAGTGATTCAGCAAGGGAGATTATGGTGGAGAGGAGAGGCGGGAGGGGAAGCAACCGCATGGAAATAAGTTGAAGGTTCTCCCACAAGCCTAACTTCACACCTGCGTCCTGAAAAACAAAAGTGCTTTTATATGAGCCATCAGCCATCGCTAGGTAAACTGGCCATTCCTTTAAATCATATAGCCACTTTCCAAAGCGGACAGTTGTCTGTGAGGCAATGTATAGGAAATACTTCGTCCATTCAGCATATGTCCTAAATAGAGGCCCTGTTTTAGGATGAAGTGACCAAAATGATCACAGAGTAGAACATATAGGTAGAACATATGTAGGTGAAGAAGGCAAGGTACTTGTCAACTCAAGACAATTTTTACTGCAACTGCTATCCTATTTTTAATAATATGTGAATCTGCATTATAGTGAACAAGCTGATCTGCTGCATCACGACAGAAAGTAGTTACAAACCAGCAAGGCTACATCAAATGCATTTGTGATGCCAGAGAAGGGGAGGAGAGGAGGCTGCAGCACAGAACTTACTGACACCAAAGCCAAGAAATAGCAAACAAAGGCAAACCAGTGCGTAGACCAAAATGTGTCCTCCACCTGTTCTTTGTCTGGCCTAATCTCAGGTAGGCTTTTCAAATGCCTACATAAAATGTTTAAAAATGCTCTTAGCAATAAGTGTGCAAATAAAGACAACATTGCAATCGAGTAGAAGGGGAAAAACTCATTAGGTAATGTAGTTCAAACATGGAACAATGCAGAACTGTTTCCTACAAACTGATTTCTAGTAGTTCTTCCCAATTAGGAAGGCTCCACACAAAGACAACACAGCAACACTGAGAAACAGCAGTAGAGGCTGCTCAAAGGAACCTGGCCTGAGCTTATACTAATTTTGTAGCTCTCTCTAAATCGCCAATTAGGGGAAAAACACCGAGACAAAGAAATTTTCTTAGCTGTTTAATTCTGAAGTTATTTTAATTTGTCCATGCTGTGTTTTGTGAGAATCTTTTCTGCCTTGTGTCTCTCTTCAATGTGCTGGGGAGAGCAGGACAGAGACAGCCAGCCCAGGTTACGGTGACAGGACAATCTGACATCTAATCTATCATGCGAAGGCAGTTCAGCTCAATTTCTTTCAGTTCTAAGCATCTGTTAACAGTATTTTCCACACAATTTTATAGCACTACAAGGATAACAGCAAGTTGTCTTCAATGCTACTTAAGACAACTTTCCAGAAAACTCCCATGCTTCAGAGATAAGAGGAAGTAAAGAGGAAAAAAAATATAGGATGAATTTAAATATGAAACAAACGGAAGTTAGTAAATACAAACTTACATTCCAAAGAGAGCTCCTCCAAGATGTGCAGCATGGTCAAAAAGTCTCCAGCCCAGAGCAAGCCCTGCAGTGTCAAATGCAATTATGGCTTTTAAAGCCTGGAAAGGAACAGAACATGGAATGGACAGGATCAGTCACAGCATATAATGGCCACTGATAGAAGAAGTTTCATATTCTGGCACAGAGCAAAAATTTGGGATAAAAAAAAATCCCATAAATTTTGTATCAAAGCAGTCACTGTAAAAAAAAAAAGTCTTAAAACAACAGACTCGGTCCTTAGCTGTACTGTGCTGTCAAAATACAGACATGAGCAGCTACAGAATAGTGCAGGGTAGGAATGTGTCCTTTTCAAATACTGTCTCTTCCCATCTTCATTTCTAAAGCTCCACGTATATTCCAAACTCAGGTCAGAAAATTAAAAAAAGGAAGTTACTTGGAAGAATACATGCTATAAAAGACACCACAAAATACATAATTGCAACATTCTCATTCACTAATTCTGACATAGCTTAGATTTATGTGCGTCTGTCCTCCCAAACACAACCCTCTAGCAGATGGAACATGTGGGGCAGCATCCCTGTCATCGTATCTGATATAAATTGATCATCACACTCTCCTAAATGACACATCTGTTGGAAGGTAGAAAAATCAGGATGTTAGCAAACACCTCCATGGCCAGAAACAGCATGAGCAACGGTATACCATCCTCAGGAGACACAAACCACCATAACTGTCATTATGCAAAATTTTACTAAATGCCTCATTCCAAAAAGACCAACAGATTTAATGTTAGGATGAAATGTTACTTTAAGTAGGATTTCCTTCCTTAAGCATATGTGTTAGAACAGCAGCTATATTGCTACATTGGTTTGTTTATTTTAAAAGCTGATTACAGTATATTTAAGGTAGGCTAAAGGAGTAGATGAAGTTTAGAAATACAATTATACAGTAGGGCTAAAATTATTCCTTAGGTTTATACTGCAATAGCCAACGTTGCTCTTGTTTTACTGTTGCAATGAGTACTTCCTCATGGCAATGCTCTCTGTGGCTCTGCCAATATTTCTACCCTGGCCATCTTTTTTAGGAAAGATGCAGTTAAAGGGTAGCATGCAAAAAACCAGGTCCACTCAAGCAGAAGTGCAAGAAAAACATGAAGGCTACATCTAAGAACACTTGTTCAAATCTGTAAGCTTCACTTACAAAAAATATTAAATCTCATGATCTTGAAATGACAAAGCTTAACTGCTTTAAGTAAAACAACTTTAAGTAGTGGACCAAAGATTATTAACTTATTAAAAGTATGTCAAGATATACATGAGAAGCTTTTCTTAAATGGGGTAGTGGATGTGCTTAAAAGAACTTAATGAAACAAAAAAAGGAGTGCTGGTACTACACATGAAGAAAAGCCTCAGTAGTTTTATTTCTAATCCCAACAGTGTTCTTGAAAGTATCAAAAGATGATATCCAAATGAGGAGGCAGGTATTCCTCCAGGGCTGGAATGTTATTTCCCTTGAGAAGGGAAATTCTGTTCTTCCCATCTTGGTAAGTTTTTCTTCAAAAAGAGTGTATCAGTATTAGAGTAGTCTGTAACAAGTGCTGCTATAAAAAATATCACCCACCAGAAAGAACAGTATGTGTATGCACGTTTCCTCAGACAGGTGAACCAGAGTCCCTCCTAACTTCTTTCACCTCTTAGTATCAGATTTGAAATAGACCCATGGAGGATGGAATTTAAGATAATTCTAAATTCACTGCACACTTGTGCAATGACTGTGCTAGGCTGCAACAATTCAGAATCAGCCTCCAGGACTTCCATGACCTGTACTGTCTTTCAAAATAAATGTAACAGCTTAGAAACACAAATGAAGAGGACACATGCTCAGATACTAGAGAGGTATGGAAAAATGTTTTAAGAGTAGAAATTCTTTGAAGTTCAAAGGCACTTACGTTTCCTGCTGTAAATGTGAACATTGGAAGAAATATGATGGCTAGTTTTGCTTCTGGCATCTTTGTACATACGGCTGCTAGGACAGTCATTATAGCTCCTGACTGTAAATACATTAAAATATGTGAAAGTAAGCCGAGTTGTTACATAAGGGAAGATATATTTTTATATATTATTATATATTTAAAGAAACCTGTTTTCCTTCTGGCTTTTATTTTCAAACGCAACCCTGTGGTAAACCTCAAAGTACAAAGCACCACAGCAAAGTTCAGAATAAAAATAAAACAAGACACCGTTATTTAATTTCAATATCTGAAATTATAAATACTGGGGAAAAAAAATACCCCTCAGATGCTCTTATGTAATTAAGAAATCCGCCCCCTCCCCGTTTTTTAAGATTTATTTAACAATTTATGTTAATGTGCTTTTTTCCCCCCAGTAAACCCTAGAAATCTAACATATATTAATCAAACACAGACATCTCGGATGAAGGGAATCATTCTGAAGCTTGTACCAAAACAAGGAAAATAACAGATGGACAGGGACAAGAAATCTTTTGTCAATGAAACAAGCAATTCCCTGGTCTGTACTAAATTGACCATGGGCTTTTGTATCCATGAAACATCTCAATGGAAAGGCTGTGAATACAGTAAACTAATGCAACGTATGACAATTTCAGTAAGTTCAGCTCAATAAGACTAATGGAAAGTAACTTGCTCCAGATATAGTTTATTCACAAGATAAAGGGACAATACATAGCACTACCAAAAATTCTAACTTAGGGACGGCTCAACAGATTTTTTTCATTCCAATTGAGAAATAAGAATCTGACTTTTGGCTTTTATCAAAATTATTTAGTAAAGTAAGTTCAGAAGCCTTTAAAACTTGGCAAATAGCTGTTATAGCCTCAAACTTACAGCAAGTTAAGTGTTTTAAAACGTTCTACTACTAAAAATACTTGTAAAGAACAGACAACCACAACACCTCCTCAGGCTGCCTCATATCTTTCATACTGTGAGACTTTTGCAGGAGTGCTGCCCTTTCTGCACAGCATGCCCTAAAACTTCCACTAGTATCACACACTGATTTTGTTTGTCCGATTACATTATCTCTTTCTAAAGTACTCTATTTTCAATTAGAGAAGACTGATACACAATTATGCAATAACATTTATGAAGTAAGTTGTAGAACTGAACTATCTGCTCAGTGACAAGAGGTCCTGCTGTTAAGTACTCATTTACAAGCCATTAGCATTAAGTGGTATTAGTTCTGGGCTGTCGCTACAAGAGTTAACGTATTTGAAGAATATGCAAGTTCTTACACAGGAATCGGTGCCTGGTTATTTGGTTTTGGTAAACTTTCCTAGTTTCCACTATCCCAAATATATTCTTGGCTTTTAAGCAGGTTAAAGAATACAGCAGGCTTTGAAAATGGCGACAGAGATCATTGTAAGGTCTCTCATATTCTGAGATACTTACAGCTCCAAGGGATGGTTCAAACCTTCCAGTGGCCATTTTAGCAACATAGCTGACAAAAGTGGAGATAACCCCTAGAAAGGAAAAATTACTATTGGAAACAATGACAGCAATGCAGACAAGCATCAGAAAGTACAACGTTATCTGTACCTCTTCCTAAAGAAGCTAGTGTAGGTGGTGTGGTTCAGTTTTTTTGTTTGGGTTTTTTTTTGGGGGGGGGGGGCAGGGGGGGACAGTGTTTGTTTTAACTTGAATTAACTGTCATCTCTTCCCATGAAACTCCCATAAGGCTGTATTAAGAGCTATTGTGTTTTGGTGGCTAAGCATGACTTAAAACCAGATACTTGCATTGTCATGATATTTTGAAGCCAAATATCCTAAACCCATCAAAATTCTGTATGACAGCAAATAAGTACTGCAGCTAATATAGAGCAATGTGTGGGATTGAACGATGGCCATCTGTCATCATACATCTATTAACCATGTACACGCTTTACTTGCATGAATATATATTTTTTAAGTGTTGTAAATATATATATTTAACATTACCAGCAGAAAGATACACTGCAATGAACTGCTCACATCCCAGAAGAGAGACAATGCTGCTAGAAAAACTCCATAAAACATACATATTTGCTGCCATGTGGAATAGAGAGAAGTGACTAAATGTAGAGAGCAGCATGGGAGAACACAGGGCTCCTACAAAAGAGAAAAACAATGGGGAAAAAAAAAGTCAGTGTTTTAATTTGCTTCAACTTACATGTCATGCAGACTAGAAATTTATCAAGACATACTATAGGCTAATTATGCTTAGAATTCTCAAATACAAGCTATGTAATAAACCCAGAAACGTAACAAATTTCAAATTCCATGCAATACGTTTTGAAAGGTAGAAGATATACCCCAGAGATATGCAAGCTGTACAAACAGCTACTTTAGAAAGTCTTAATTATCTACTGGGGAATGTTTCATATAAAACATTTATCTTATGATACGTCTCCTATGCTTTGGAAAGGAAAAAAGAGATTTTATTTATATATGTATATGGTGAAAGATTTTTAATATATTATATGAACATCTATACAAAATTATTTTGCTACGGACATGGACTCAAAGAAAAACTTGTTTTCAAAAAGCTACTAGCTCTCCTCACTGAAACAGCAGCCTTGAAAATGCAAAAAAGCCAATTAGCAGGTTTAAAGGTCAACATTATTTAAAACAGGAGTGTTTGGGGTGACTGATGCTCAGATCTGGGTAATAGCTATCTTTAGCTTTGGAGCGTGTGTGGGGAATTGGTTGAGTTTCCACTTTTTCAGCAGAAATTAAGAGGATAGCAGAAAGTGCTCTCCTAACGCACGTTTGCCTCATCCTTTTAATTCTTTTCTCTACTGTAGAAATGAAAACTAATTGTTCTGCCATTAAATACTAGTAACTTGCTTTCCTACGTTAACCTCTTCAAAATATTTCACACAGAGTGAAAGCCAAGTCTTTTTGTGTTTGGTTTTTTTTTTAATGTGACCCAAAGCACAGCTTTGAAACAAGGACTCCGTACATAACATACAGACTAATGCTTGTCTATTGACGAAAGCGCCCATACATGTGAGTGATGACTGTTCTAGCCGCATCCCACAGAACATTACAGGAAGAAAAAAAAAAATCACATTTGAGACTACTTTTTGAATGGCATTACATAGTACGATTTACTTTCTTCTTTCCCAAAGACTGGCATGATTAGCATTCTGTCCAGGAAAGCAGTGATACCACTTAGAGAAGTGCCTCTTCACCTTTACAAAGGCAGGAGCTGCATCCCACTGAACGCAGTAAAAGGCCAGATAGCAGGCAACAGTTTTGACATTACAATATTTAGAAAAGCACTAGTGAGGTTTTTTTTCTTAATCCATTACTTCTAACTTTTTTCCCCTAGAAGCATTTTCTGTCTAGACAAAATGATGTATTTGGGCATGACTGAGACTGCTTGTGGGTGATGGAGCTGCAAGTAAGCTCTGTGCCATCCGAAGCTTTTGCAGTACAATCAGAGATTCTATTACATCCCAATGTAGAGAAGTCTCCCAAATTACCGTTCACTTACTGGAGGATGGATCTGAGGTGAAATATGTAAACATAATCCGTCGCATACCAGGCAGCCTCCATAAACAGAATACAAAGACATTTGCAGCTATAATACCTATTAAGAGGAAAAAACAGTACAAAAGAAAATTATGAATGTAACACGCCATAATGCTTACTGTAAACAAGCATTCAAAAGTAAGCTTACAAGAAACATACTTTTTCTTCACTATTTCATTAAAAGCAGTATCCACTTCTAGAAAGAGTTTAGAAAAAGCAAAGAAAAATATTGAAAGCTATATTTATATAGTAGAAGCCTTTCAGAAATATGACATTTAATTGCAACTGTTTTAATGTACGATGTAATGAATGAATGCATGCAACAATCCAGAAAATCTGTACTCAAGACATTCAAGCTATGGTTTCAAACTTCTATTCCACTGTAGAACCAATGAAACAAGAGCCAGCTTGAGGTCTCACTTCTTGTCTCTCTAGCTGCTTATTCCCAACTGCCACCAATCTGCTGCACAGTTACGTTTAACTGCGCAGGGAGGCTAGGGGAAGCATACAGACATGCAGTACACATCACTTCCATTTTCTGGGGAGGTTTGGTTTTGAGGTAGTTGTAAAGATACTGTTTACAGACTGAGCATAAAAAGTTGAGTTGGCATTGCTAAGGTATAGTTACCTTTCGGAGACAGCAAACGCACAGCTTTTTACTTCACAGTTTGTTGCAATCTTATTTCAGTTTAAATAAGAATGTAATTAGAAACATAATGGTGCAAAGTTATTGTTTCTTGTTTAAACTGCCTTTTCTATTTCTATCCAAGCATTTACTTATAACAGCTAGAAACATTAAAGGGGAAAATAGTTGTGCTTCCTTTACGGAATGGTAAATGTCACATAATTATTCTCTATTTGAAGTTTGCAACAAAATGTAAGAACTGTGAAAAACTATGACACATAAATCCCAGAACCAAAATTTTAATAGGTTTCTTCTTTTGGCACTCTATCCTATTCCACCATGCTCTTTTATTAGAGGAAATATTTTCCCTGCATGCTACACCAAGATGTTACAGAACTCTCAGGAATTTCAGTACAGTAAGCCCAACCTTGTTAGGGCAATTAGCGTTAAGTATCTGAATGGCTCAGGGTCTACCAGCTAGAATTTATATTGATTGTTAGATTAACTCAATATTGAGGGATGCTCTAGGGCCTATAGAACATGAATCTTCACCCCCACTCCCCTCCCGCCCCAGTACAATATTTCTGTCTGTATGGTGACTTAGCTTGCATGTTGAAGAGCAATTCATAGTGTTGTACAAAACCTCTTGACAGGACTTGTTAGCATGTAGAATATATAAGAGCAGATATGGCTTAACTACTTTATTTAGATTTTAATCAAGTTCTTATCAATTTCTCTCCACACGTTAGATTTATCTTGGAGGTTTCAAGTGATGTTAGGCTAACCAATCAAAACTATATCATAACCAAGGGAAAGCTCACAAGATAGTTGCTTCTTGTTTGCAACACTATGTACGTAAAATAGCAAAAAATTATCAGGGAGTTTTATTTCCACATATCAGTGGAATATATACTCATATTCCTTCTAAAAGCATTTGCTGTTTTTCACAGTTCCTGAGAAAAATTCTAGCTAATCTTCCATGCTCTCTCACGCAGATGCATAGGAATTTTTTCAATGCATACAAAAAATAGTTTGTGAGAAGGAAGTGTAGCAGAAATAGTATATGTGTGCAGGTGTAAGTTTACACATGCTTTGTGCCTAACAACCTAAACATGGTATGAAAGCCATCTGTTTTAACATACTGTACCTGTTTGCCATATTTCTCTTCCTGTGAATGTCTAATACTTGTAAGCTAACACAAACCTGTCACAGCCCGCTGACCCTCAGTCAGGTTATTCCACCAGCTGTTAACCTGGAACGGAATTGTTGTACATCAGTGCCACCGTAGAGTATTTGCAATTTCAAAAACAGTCACACAAGGTTCTACCTTTTTAAGAATGGAAAGCATTTGTTTGAAATATGTTAAGTAAATCGGTTTCAAAAACTTTTATTTCTGATTGGTTTAGCTTTTCAGGTTGGCATTTCCTTACTCAAGAATAGTTATCTACCCTCCTTTTCATAAAATACCCCAACATAGATGAAGAGTTTCTTCAAAAATAATGGGGTTATATCCTTTTACACAACTCCATGGGTTTATCTCTGCTTGTACTAAACAAGGATCTAGCCCATAATGCTTACTTTAGCAGATTGGCCAAAGTTAGCATAAACCCTGCCTTGACTAAGCCTCACCCTAATGCTGTCTAACATCACACCACCCACCTTTGAGAGATTCCACTTTTGTGCCAGGGTCACTTTTGCAGAGGTGGCTCACAAGATGTGGAATCCATTCCCCCTTGCGTCCAGCTCACCCAGCCCTCCTCCAAGTTTAAAACCCCTGAAAAAGTTTATTTTGAGCGCAGTCAGCCCACAGACAAATTCCACCCCCCTTTCCCTTCCTCAGCTTTCAGAATCATTTTGGACAAATATTTTATTGATAGCTCAATAACCTTCCAACCATATTGTCCCCATCAATGTCATAAAAATTATCTGTAGGTTGGAGGCGGGGAGGAAGTAATGCCGTATGAAACAAATCATTCACTATTTGATATCAAAGTAACAACTTCATTGCATTTTTCTGTTTCATTCTCTTGCACAGGATATAGATACCAGTATTTCCTACAAAGTTCTCCAGTATAAGAACACTAAACAAACATGATTTTTCTAAAATACAAGAAGTAGATGCCCTCAGAAGCTATTGAGGGATCCTGAACTTTTAAAAATAGAACTTAACAGTTAAGATGGGGATTGGGAGTTTAAGCCTATTAACAAGAGGGCAGTTTTGTTTTATTTTTTGGATAGCTAATCACCAGATCTTCCCCTTCAGGTTTTGAAGGAAAACAAAAGTATAAAACCAAAATTATTTAAAATATTAAGTGGCAATCATAATCTCACCCGCAGTTCATATACACCGAGCAAGAAAGCATGCTGTACTGGGCCTGGCTAGGGTAGAGTTAATTTTCTTTACAGCAGCTTGTACGTTAAGTGCTGTGTTTTAGATTTTTGACCAAAGTAGTACTGATAACACACTAATGTTCTAGTTTTTGCTGAACAGTGTTTGCACAGCATCAAGACCTTGCACATCATCCGCCCCTGCAGTGAATAGACTGGGGGTGTGCAATAGGCTGTGAGGGGACACAACTGGGCAGATGACCCAAACTAACCAGAGATATTCCCGACCATGTAATGTCATGCTCAGCAATAAAAGGGAAAAGAGGGGATTTTAGGAGGTTTAGCCATCTTTTGCTCATGAACTGGCTGGGCATTGGTCTACCCACAGGAGATGGTGAGTGATTGCCTTTGCATCACTTGTTTTGGTTTTTTCTCTCTTCTCCCACTTATCCTTCACTTACTAAATGTTTTTTGGTTGTTGTTTTATCTTTACCCCCAAGTTTTCTTGCTTTTATTCTTCCTTTCCTCTTCCCCCATCCCACTGGGGGTTTGTGGGGGAAGTGAGCGAGCTGCTGTGTGGTGCTCAGCTGCCCACCAAGGTTAACCCACAACACATGCCCATTTTGAAAGAAGTACCACAGTGCACACAATACACATTACAAAAACAGCTCCTCTGTGTCCTACCCAGGACCCTGTGCTTCTCCAGCTCCACATTCAACCCTATTTCCCTTGGACAAGCAGACCTGAAAGAGTAATCAAGCCTGGTCTATCACAAGCCACAGTGGTAACCTTGAAACAAACGTAAAACATACATGCATGTTTAGTTTAGTTTAAAATACACTTAACTGAAAACAAAATGACTGACACTTTCGGGATGTCAGCTAAATTTATTACAAGTTTTGCAGTACTTACATTGTTCTTACTGCCCAAACTCCAAAATATTTGCATGGAAATGTCAGCTCTCAAAGAAAAAAAGCCCTCTAAACCCTCATACTTGTGAAATACAGGTTGAAAATACGAATGCGTTTCAGGAGCCAGAGCATTAAAAAATTTTATGCTTAAGGTTCAGAATTTAAGCTAGCTCTGTCCTCTTTCAGAGTTCATGTTCACTTTTGAGAACACTTAGACATAGCAAGAATAGAATTTTTTTTTACAGTGGAAAAAGAAAAAGGTACCTAGTTTAGATATACAAACTACTACTACTGACCTCTCTTCCCTGCATTTCAGGGTGAAGATGGTATTTTTCTCCAGTATAGCTTTTGCAGTGATATTGTGAGTACCAGTTTTCTAGAAATAACTCTATCAGTTTTTCTTGTAAGGAAATATGTCTACTGTAATTTGCTGAGAACCTATTGTTTCTCCAAGTTAAAAATCAGGATAAACTGGACAAGTATCTGTTGTACAAATGGTGCTCACAGAGTGGCCTACACCAGAGGAAAGACACGGTCACGTTTTACGCTTCTGCGGGGACCCACCCGTGTGCGCACAGGCCGGGCCTGGCTCCGTGTACCTGCTTTCTGAAGTCCCCCCTCTTCTGCGGCCGTATTTTATCCAACCAGTCTGCTCGAGCTTCCTCGAAGTAGGTCTGGACCCGCGACTTGAGCGACTCATACTGCCAGATGGCGGCGGATCCGAAGGCAGAGCCTGTGAACTGGGCGATATCGGACACAGTCACCATGAACGCACCGCCCCGAAGAGGTCCGTGTGTGGCTTCGGCTGAGGAAGCCGGGCTCGCCCTGGGCTTACGTTACACGCCATTCCCAGTTGCTCAGCCCGGAGCAATACTAGCGCGTTAATGGGAACTAAGGCACGGCTGACAGACGGAGCTCCCGCCACGGAGCCGCCCGCTGGGGCTCCCTGCC
>NW_008824243.1:6817467-6819922 GCF_000699105.1 Pygoscelis adeliae
GGGCCGCCATGATGAGTGTGGCAGCTCCTTTACCTCCTGGGCCCCCTTGGCGAGTAGGGCTGGCGCCACGTAATCTGGGGCTTCCACGGTTTTAATGTATTCTTTTCTCTAGAAGCCTTCTGGAATAGACAGAGCCTGTCTCCTCCTAGCCTAGAGCTCAGCCTGCAGCAGCCCAGGAGGCAGGGAGGAGTCTGGGGCTGGTGCTTCAGCCTTGCCTTGCTCACCATGTGGCTCCACTTCACCTCACCTCGCTCCTCTGCCCTGCCTCGCCTCTCCATAGGGCTGCTCCAGAGAAGGGCTGCGCGTGACTGACCAGGCACGAGGCAGCTGCTCCTGCCCCACAGCTTCCTCTCAGGCCTCGTCGCCACGCTCTCCCCCACCTGCTCGGGTGCCCCCAGGTGTCCTGTGGTCCCCTCACCACCAGCTGGAGCTCCCAGTCTCTGGCACTGTGCCGCTCTTCTTAGTGCGATCTTCATGCCAGCAGTGCGGCCAGGTGGCTCCCTGCAGGGCTGGTGTGGCTTCGCGCTGGCAGAGAGCAGTCCCCCCCAAGCCGGTGCTGTAAACACTGACACCCTCCTGAAATTAAATGGAAAAAGAAAATAGATGTGTTTGCTTTGAAAATAACTTGTAATTGGTAAGTTTCAAGAAGCTGCATGCAGCTTTCTGGTTATCTGTGTTGCTGTGGAGATACTAATGGGACAGCCAAGCGGCCTACAGGCCAGTCACACCTGGGCCTCCAGAGATCAGAGTGCAGAGCTGCCAAAATCAAGCAGCTAAATAAACAGTGGTTTATCTCAGAGGTGCATGGGGAGGACGAGAGGCAGCAGCCATGTGTTGCAGCAGGAAAAGTTCTGTGTGGGTATGAGGAACACACTCCACGGGAGAATGGTTGTTCCGCCTCCAGCCCTGGAGGCCACTCTTGTGACTGGACAAGGCTTGGGCGACCTGACCCGACGTTGAAGCTGTGCTTTAGCGGGAGGTTGGCATCAATGTGGTCCCTTCCAATCGAAATTATTCTGTAGTTCATTGTGTGAAGGGAAACTTAATAGCGAGATGAGAATGATCTGTATATTGTAATTGCAAGTGGCTATAAGCCTGATTAGACTATTAATGTTACAGCAACTTCAGGAGCACGGTTACAAAGTCAAATCGTTTGGAAATGGAGAGGAAATGAATTGACACTGTTCCTTTTTTTTTTTTTTTAACAAGTGGTGAAAGAGTTTGCCTTCTCAACTCAAGGCCAGACTCTGACCTGAGAAAACCTCTGTAAGCTTGTGTTGGGAGACGGCTTTAAGTGGTTTAGTACTGTATTTAAATCTGCATTTTATCTCTTTCTGATTGCACTGGTAGCCATGGGTCAGCCTCAGAATTTGCTTGAATTAAGAAACGATTAGCAGGTTCAAAGTCATATATTGCTGGTGTTAAGAATGTATATATACATATGTAAATGAAACCAGTATTGTAATCAATGGTCTGTCTCTGTTTTTCTATGTAACAAAATGAAAAAGAAGTAAAAGAGTTTTTTAACTTTCCATTTTAGACACTTTTATTACTTGTTTTTGCTTCCAGGGACCTTATTAGGAGTGATTTGTTTGTTTAAGTGACTTAAATATTTTTCTTTGTTAACCCTTCCTGTCCTGTGTTCAAACACATTTTGGCTGTGCTGTTTTAAATGTTAAGGTGGTCTTTTTGCTCCTCCAGGGCTTGTTTTTATCACATGACAGCTCTTAGTTGTATATAGCCTATGTGTGCAGTTTGCAAGGGATGATGCTCTGGGCTCTTTGTATTTATTTGGCTTTGGTTTATGGTCATTCTCCTTTGGACAGTTGCAAAACATATTTGCTATTAGTTGTGCCATCATCGCAAATCTATAAACAGTGACAGTGTATGGCAGCTAGTACAATCAAGTCCTGAAGGGTACGGTGTACGTGCTACAGGTTGAAAGAGGAGGATGGATGTGGTGTTGGTTGAAGTAACAAGCTGTTAGCTTTTGAAAGCTTCTCTTTTGCAGATGGTTTCTATTAGCAAACTCTTACCCTGTTAAAGCAATGCATTTCGGTGGCATTACTTTTATTGTTGAAACTATAAGAGTGGTAAGAAATCAGTACCGCCATCGCATGGGGACTGCAGTCTTGTGCATGACTGGTGGCCCAGAGGGAATAAGGTATCGTCTGGACTGTCCTGTGGGTTTTGCGTGGTAGCAGCAGGATCAGGAAGGGATGAGTGAGAGTGGTTCCTTGGGGCAGAGGAAGATAAGAGAGGAGGAACAACAGCAGAGAAGTGGTTGCAGAGCCGTCCCAGGCTGCTGGACCTCCTTCGGCCAGGAGCCAGGGAGGTCTGTTCTGCCTTCAGACATGTCTGAAATCACAAACAGTTTTGTTTGTTAATGTGATCCACTGGACGGGTGTCTGTCTGCACTGATTACTGATTGCAGGGCTTAAATGCTGCCAGGGAA
>NW_008824243.1:6819959-6828444 GCF_000699105.1 Pygoscelis adeliae
TTTTTTTTTTTTTTCACTGGCCCTTGTGTCACCTGCTGGAGACGTGCATTTCAGGAGAGGCTCTAGGGCTCTTTGCTCCTGCCTTGTGTGGCCTATTGATCTGTGACCCATGACTGGGCTCCCAATCCTCACTGAGACACCAGACCCACTCCCTGGCCCCTAAGGATTCAAATACCAGTATGGCGTGCTTTGCTTTCTAAGTAGTAAAAGTTTTCTTTGCAAGCTTGTCTTAAGAAGATCTGGAAAATAAAACACCTTTCACTTGGTCCATCGTGCACCATGCTATCAAAGTTTATTCTTCTTGCCACTTTACATCTCCCTGTGTATTGAATTGAAATGTCGATTCAGACCACATGTGCACCTTTCTGTTGAGGATACTTACCCACAGTGAGGAGCTCATGGATGTTGTATCACCTCTAACAGGTGCATTAATACGAGAGTCGTTTTAAGGGTGGGAGAAGGACGCTTACAGTGGTATTTGTAGTCCTGCTATAACATGGTTGAATTTGGGTCAGGGTGGAGGAAGGTTGTTATTCTGTATTTGTGAAATCTAGTTTCCAAGCTTCCTCACTTTGAAACCTACACTATTTTAAATTATTGTATTTTAATGAGAATTTTGTGTTTACAACTTTGACATATGTCCTACCCTTAGTGATGGTGTAGAGCATATAGTTTTATCTTCTTTTCCTTACCACCAGGAAGGAATTGTGGTTGCACAGTCATACATATGTAATAGGCAGAAACATTCATTTGGATTATTGGCCTGCCCATGTTGTGTGAAATCTGCTTGAATTTGTTGCTTAATTTAAATTTGTCATTTATTTCAGATGTTCTCTGTTGACAGTTATGTGTGTTTTGAAGAGGTTACGCAATCACTTGAGAGACAAATGCTCCCTCCTCAATGTGAGAATAAACTTTTATGGTGGAATATACACATTTTTAAGAGTGGAGTAAACTTAATCTTTCTTTCCTTGTGCAAACAAATTCCAAGTGTTGCAGTCATTTAAAATGAATGATTATGGGAGGAGGCTTGAATTCTTTTTTTTTTTTTTTTAAATGCAGAAAACTTGCATATTCCTTCAAGGAGTAAACTTAATCCTTCTTTCCTTGTGGAAACAAATTCCAAGTGTTGCAGTCATTTAAAATGAATGATTATGGGAGGAGGCTTGAATTCTTTTTTTTTTTTTTTTTTTTTTTTTTTTTTTTTTTTTTTTTTTTTTTTTTTAAATGCAGAAAACTTGCATATTCCTTCACAGTGTGGGCTGCATCCTAAAACAAATCCTGTCTTCAATTTTTTGCCTGTCTTATATGGACACTGGCCTCCTTTCATGAAGACACTGTGTTGGTGACAAGTGCACCAAAAGTTTTGAGTAAAACCATCATTGTAAAAATTGTAATAATATTTTTCTATATTGCTTTGGAGTCTGATGGTACGTGGGCAGCTCAGTGGCCCTGACAAAGCAAATTATATGCCAATGGTTGCCAGATAAATGTGAGCATCTTTGGTACTAACTTACATGATTTTGTTGTAATTTCTTATTTGAGTCATCCATTTCACTGAAACTTCACTGTAGCAAAAAGCCCTGCCTGAGCCTTTGTGCAACAGTTGGGCAGGGCTTTGGCCCTGGGTCCTTGATTTTTAGAATGGGGGGAAAGGTCCTAAAGAGTACGAAACTTTCACTTGTTTGATCAAACTGGTCCTCACAAAGTGCTGACACTAGTGTCTAGCAGGAAGGTAGATGAAACACGTTAGAAACATATCATAAACGTGAGTATCAAAACTTATTTTGTTTTAAATTTGTATTGATAGGCATTGTAATTAGGAGATAAATAACTTATTAAAGCATTTGATAGTTTTAGTTTTAAAAGAATTTTGAGTTAGCAAACAAGTAAAGAACGGATGAAACATGGCAAATTCAAATTAGAGAATTCCTCAGTTGGGTCCTGTGGTTTTGCTCTGTTGGTGTTTTTTGTGGTAAACATGTACGGTAATAAAAGCGTTCCTAAGAAAATACTCAGATGTCATAGAATATTTAAGTATTCAAATTATTTAATGAGATTTAGATTCCAGTTCTACAATTTCCTTATGTAATAAATTATTTTGTAGGTAGGCATCTTTCTGATGTTTTCGTAAAGATCAGGCTTGTGTAAAGATAACTCCATATACTGTATGTGTATAAACTGTTTCAACAGGTTTCTAATATCAGAAATTTTGGAAGGCTTCCTTGAAAACAACTTCTGTCAGAAGAATGGCATCGTCTTCTCTACAGATTTGTGCATTGCTGCTGGCTTTAGCAGGATTCACCATTATACTTGTTACTACCATGTCTAACAGATGGAAAATTTCGGACACTGCAACAATACTAGTTACTGCAGACTGGATTTCTGAAGGTCTTTGGATGGACTGTGCAGTGACTGCTTTTGGATCAATACAGTGCAAGAAATTTCTCTACATGTTGAGTTCAGACAGTGAGTGCACATGGCATATGTATATAAAATCCAGGGATGTAGTTTTATTCCTTCTTTCCGGACAGCATGTTAGCGCGGCTGGACAGCATATACTGTGGTTGTCACAGAGGGTCTATTATGGACAGGATTTGTCCTGTAGTACTTGCAGACAGGTTAAAGGGCCCCAGTGAAACCCATATGCTTCATCCTGCAATTCAGCTCGGTAACTGCTGTGGCTTTATTGCCATCTCTGTTGTGTTGGCATAGAAGTATGGGTGATAAACAATGAATCTAAATTTTGTTTTGTTTTGTCTTGGAAGAAGTAGTATCCTTTTACGTGGTCCAATTCTTAACTACAAGCAGATCATAGGTCAGTGAGCGCTGGTGCTTGTTTGTGCTTTGGTGTGAGACAGGGCTTTGTAGATACTCCAGAACTTCTTTGATCCTTCGTGCTAAATCTGTGTATTTGTTCTGGAATGTCTTGGAGGTGGCCAGCTTAAAATATGTCTGTGTGACTGATGCTTTTGTGTTTTCTGAGGTAGATCATGCTAGCAGGGTAGTTTATCTGCAAATAGAAAGAGAAGAATTGTCTTTGTAGGGACTGAAAATTATTTGTTTGGATTATTCCGTTTTTTTAAAATATCTTTCTATAAATACCTTTTTTATGGTAAAGGACTAGGAAGGACCGACATTTAAGTTCTTTCCACAGAAAACTGAATGTAGAAACAGTAACAGTATAGCCTTTGAAAACTGGTATTTTGTTAAGCTTTCTGTCTTAAACAGAACTCTGCATTTATTCTTTTACAACTTTCGGTATTGTGCAGTCACTTTATGAGTTATATCATGGGATCATTTCTTCAGGCCTTCCCTGCTTTATAGATCCCTGATTACTGTCATTGCTTTTTGTCTGAACTCTTTCCAGCTGATTTATTCCTGATGTGCAGTGCTCAAAACTTACAAGTACCATGTCTCACAGACTACGAACACTTGCTTTTCTTGACACAGACATGGACTCCACTGAGGTCAGAGCTGCCTAAGTGTAAGGCAGATCTTTAAAATGTGAGAGTTTAACTCTCAAGAGTTAACTCTCAAGATTCAGCATATTTGTGGTTCTTCCTCAGGGCCCTGACTTTGGTGGCCTCATCTGCTTTCATAACAATGGTGCCAGTTTAAGAATAAGTATCAGCATCCTGTAATGAGGCCAGAATTTGTAGCCTCAAAAGGAGGCTAATCGTATCCTTCCAAGGATTTTAAAAACTCTACTCATTGCATCAGAGACAATGTCAGCTTTTCATACCGTTCTGGTACCCAGTATCAGAATGCTTTTCTCTAAGACTTCCTCTATGTAGATACCAGGATGCCTAAGTTTCATCTAGAAACTTAGATATGATTTCTGGAAATTAGAGTGATGAGATGGAGCCAACAATCCTTCTGTTCGCGTATGTAGTAGCAATATGGCACGGATGCTTACGATGGTGTGGCAGCTCTGCCTTGCCTCATGTAACAGGGAGAAACAGATGTTTCAGCCCTGTTATGGAGACAAGCAGAGTCAATGTGGGACAGCCTCCTTTTTTAAAATGCCAGTTTCATTACACCCAACATGGAAAGAAAATATTCCACAGGAACAGAAGAGTTCCTTGTGAACTGAAGCAGTTGCCTCCCTGGGGCTTCTCTTCCCTCCCTTCCCGCGGCCCCCATAATTGGAAGAGAGGACCCCTGGTTGACAGTGCTCGGTGGATCATCTTCAGCTGTCCGAAGAACTGTGTGTCCCCTAAAATCAGCGTGGGGTTCCTCGTGCCAACTGATGGGCACATCATGTGGCTGCCTGGAGAGTAATTGCTGTCTGTCACAGGGCTGTTTCTCTTTCTACACTACTCAGTCAGCATTCCTGGGCCTTGAAACAAATCTACAGAAGTGATCAAAAAGGTACAGCTCATGTTGATCAAACATTTAGGGAGTTAATATTTTCGGTATTTTTTCCCAACTGTATTGGCTGGTCTGATTTTAAAAAATACTATTTCTGCTTGTAAACCCTCTCTCAACGATATTACTTGCAAATATACTCTGTTCTGAGAATATCAGAGGGGTTAGGAGCAATTTCTCTCTATGGCCATATATTGCTATGGTCATATGTGGTCACATCTTGGCATGTCAATGTTAGCATTTTACTTACATCAGGAGTACACTTTTGTAGTGAATTTTCCAATTATTCCCATTTACTGCACTTGGTTTGCATTGCGGAGTGGTCTTGAAGTGCAAATTGGTTTCCTCGTGGCTGGAGCAGAGGAGGGAAATGTGCTCCAGGAATGCACCTGCTGACTTCCAGCCGTTGATGGGTGTTCAGTTCGCCCGACCGGGTTAGAGCAAGTCTGAAGGAAAACTCCCAATTTGTGGATGGTGTTGATGTGAAGCTATCAACACCAACTCTTTTACTCTGCTGATGCAGAGCCTCCTGCAGAGCAGCATTTGCTGTTATGTCCATCGCTTACCAAACCATTGTTTACGAAATTTAGTGAAGAATAACTTATGTTCTTCAACACCACTGAAGAGTGATTTCCTTCAGGGAACGATTAGAATGCTTGGTTCCATACAGGAAAAACTCATGCATTCCAGGTCTGCAGTTTAATCTTTTCTGTTTATATGTGTGCTTTATGACTGCCTGTTGAAATAGCTTTCTTAATTAGGAAGAGGTGTTTTTTTAAAAATGAAATTCTTAAAAAATTTTTTATCCTTGGCAGCAGTATAAAATCTGGGGACACTTGATTCAGGTTCCCAACTAAACTCAACATTGAAAGTGCTGTCAGCAGACGTGAGCGCTGAGGTCACCAGGGTAGCACCTGTGTATGGATAAATTAATTTGAAACTCTTTGAAGGGCTTTTAATGGGATGCAGATACTCCAGTATACTGGTACAGTGTGTTCATTTTACTATGCCATCATTTTTCAAACTGCAGTGACTTAGCAGGAGGAGGGAATTCTGTAAAGGTCACACGAGAAGATCAGTTCTTACCATACACCATCTAGTTTCTTTAAAAGGCTGCAAGTGCAGAGCTGCACAGGATCACACTGGCTGTGCTGCCAAATCTGTTCTTATTTAAATCAATGGCAGTGATCCTCTTGGCTACCAAGGGAGCAAAAATGTCATGGTAGCACTGTAGTATCCTTTTGCAGCTGAGCCTACCAACCTACAGCATCAGCTCAAAGTGACTAGTAAATTAAAAAAAAAAAATCCAGCTATCTGTTATGGGCAAGTTGTGACTCTCTCAACAGCTAATCCTTCTGGTAGTCTTGATGTAAATGCCATGAGTCTATTACCATGTTGCATCATAGCAGGATTATTTTATGAAGAAACTCTGACTCCATTTCCTGGAGATAAGAGCAGGTTATCACTGCAAGAGATGGTTAACCCAGTTTGGTTACACAAGCAGTTTAAGGTATTAACTTTAGTGGATGATGTGAACTGAGTCTAGATTTTGTCTAGTCAAGAGCAGAAGCAAGTAAACCAAGTTTAACATACTTCTACTTTGCCTAGAATGGATTTTTTTTTAATACTAAGATATTCTGACAAACAGATGCTATCAGCTGATACGTATTATTTTTCATATAGCTGTTTTCCTTCATAATTTTATTCCTTTTGAGATAGCTCTGTCACATTGGCTCATTCATTCCCTTATATTTCATTTCTGTGAAACATACATTGTTACAATTGTATTCCAGTGTAAGTGGGACTATTTTTAAGACTGAATGTGTTTAACTGTAGATCAATAGACTGTAAAATATTAATGGAAACCACTCATCCACAGACTTAACCTTCCTGAAAGAAGCTGGCAGTACAGTTGCTATGGATTGCTTATGACCATAACTCAAAAAAATGTGCTGAATTTTCTAGCAACAGAATAAAGTTCCTGTTCTTAAGCTTTTTTGTGCTTGAGTCATCAAGAAAATAACACAGTAAAGCTTTTTGAGATCAATAATAAAATTACAAACAACTTTAATCTTGTGTAAACCCTAGTTGACTTCAGAGGAGAGACAGAAATAAAGTATTTGCCAATATTATCACTCTTACAAGATATTTTGTAGGAATACTGACTGGACTTTCTAGGCTGAGACTAAGAATAGGCTCATTTTGTCACTTCTCATTAAAAAAAGAATTAATATTGTCTTTTTTTAAAAATGTTAGTATCTTTATCATGAACTGCTCCCACTTCTTATTGTCCTGCACTGCAAGCCTTATCTCGGGTTGAGCAAAGAGCAAAGGTAGCCTCATTTTGGAGTGAAACCCAGAGATAAAACAGCAAGGAGGCTTCTGAAAGGCTTCACTTGATTGTAATCCAATTATAGGGATATTTAACTGTTACTATTCACAAGCATGACTGCTGCATTGGAAATTGTTGGGTTTTTTTTGTGCTTGGGTGGGTGGGCAATTATTGGAGCTACTTTGCCGAATAATTACTGGAAAGTCTCCAGTATACATGGTAGTGTGATCACAACATCTACGTTGTTTGAAAACCTGTGGAGGAGCTGTGCAGAAGACAGCACTGGAGTATCCAACTGCAGAGAATTTGACTCTATGCTTGCACTGCCTGGTATGTGCCTTTGCACAGTCTTGTTTATATTGCTTAAAAATTTGTTGGAAAAAAGTAGTAAGGCTTTTGTTTTGGTAATCTGGTAGTACTGGAAAATAACTGGCCAAGAAGGACTTTGTGGGTTGAAGTAATAAGAATCTCTTAAGCAGCAGAATGTGTCAAGGATGTTAGGAAAGGCTATAAATAAGGCAAATGAAGTCGCTTGATCAAGCATTTATTTTAATAGGCATTTTAAATATGGTGTAATGTCTTTTCTAGCATCTTGTGGGAGGAATTAGTAGGAGACATTTTTTAACACATCTTATGACAGTTCCATGTTTATTTGGAATTCTTGTATAGGCCGTCTTTTGCAATACTTGATAGCCAATGTACTGTAGCTGGAGTTTTTTCATATAATAGGTAAGAAATGCTATTTATAGCTAAGAAGTGGTAGTGTTTTTTGCGTGTTGAGACTGAAAATCATAGGTAATGCAAGAAATACAATGACTATGTTATACGTATTATAACATATTATATTATGATTATAAGTTATACAATGAGTATATGTTATAAATTAATATACTTGTCAGGACTTGTTAACTAATGTCTTGTTGGATGTGGTTCTAAATATCAGGAAATTTAGATCTGCTGGCTCTTGTACTCTGTATCAGTCTTCAGCAGAATGGTGGATTGCCCTCAAATACTCAACTAAGGCAATATTCTGTGGATAGTAAGCATGTTTATAGACAGTAAAGCTGGTTTTTATTAATCTTTAATAATTCAGTATGTAGATATTTATCCCAGAAAAAAATGCCTTCCTACTTAGTTGAATCTACACTGGGAGGTGGCTAAATTAAATAGGTAGGAGAATACTCCTAATCTGAAGAATGTGTAATATAGGATTAGTGGGAATGAGGTATTAAATTCACTTTCTCTCTCAGTCTGAAATAAACGGATGTTGTTGACCAGCTCTGACACTAGCGTAGCAATTCTCTGAAACTGTCTGTGTCCGGTATTTAGGGAATAATCTGTTCTTTTCATCTTTCAGTGTTACCTAACAATTGGTTTTAAAATGCATGCGTGTATTAAGAGGAACATCACCCTATTTAAACTTTTTAGACTCAGCAATAGCAGGATCATGCCCATCGGACATTATCCTCTGCAGAGTGCATATGTGAGTGTGCATTTGGTTCATGTCTAAACCACTTCAAGGGTTGGTTCATAACTTACTGCCACTGACTCTAGGCAGCATCTTGTCATTGATGTATTTACATGTGGTGTTGCCTCTGAGAGTGTCACAGAGCTCCCATGTGTGCAGATGTGGGCAATGGGGCCACACCAGGTCAGCATCTTGGAGCTGCTGAGAAAAAAGTGGGGTTTAAAGAAAGTGGGGGGGGGAGGGGGCAGAAAGAGCATCGTGAGTGGATGTGCTAAAGCAAAAGAGAAAGGAAGGCAAGCAATAGCAAGGCTCCT
>NW_008824243.1:6828467-6829652 GCF_000699105.1 Pygoscelis adeliae
AGCAGGAAGGAAAAAAATGGGGCCAGACAAAAAGGAAATGAATAGGCCAGGCTCTGAAAGTGAATTTGTGAAGATTAAATTTGATCTGTTGAAGAGGAGATCAGTTATGCTGTTGAGAAGTATTTGAGGGGTATAGACAGGGGGAAGGGAAAAGCAGCTTGCAGAATTGTAGAGAAAAAAAGGTTTTAGAAAGGAGAACTGAAAAAGAAACAAGTTAGAAGACACTGAATTGTAGAAAAAGTTGAGACGACAGTTGAGCAAACCAGGAAAGAGGAAGAAAGTGGGGTTGGTAGCAATGAGGACTGAGCAAACAATGGGACCTCCAAGAAATGTCTGTAGCACTTGCAGATATGAGCCAAGGCAGACTAAAAATTATCATGGTCAGTTTAGGTGCGTTTCAAATTTCTGTCTAGAAACTTAGCTGAAACTGCTGCAGCAGAAGATGCCAGGGACTGGGGGAAGGGGGAAAAAAAAACCCAAACAACAAAAGTGTCTTTGTTAGCTCTCATCAGAAGGATCATAAAGATTTTCTGTGAAGGTTTCCTTATTGGCAGCTGAGCTATGTGGTATACCTCTGGTTTTTGTTTTCTGCATGGGAAATACCAGACTTGGTTCTTTTAAACAGATTTAAAGCTTTTGAATTCAGCAAGTCATTAGCCCAGATCACAAATGTTTGAAGTGAGGACATTTTTAAAAGCAATATTGCTTAAGATTGAAACCATGACTGGCTACTATGTATAGCTAGCACTATCTATCTAGTCACAACTAGATCAAACATTTGATATAAAGCAATTAGTTAGCTGCCAAATGCTTTCTAAACTCTTTTTTTTTCTTCTTTTTAAGGTTCCATAGGTGTTTCTTCCAATGACAGGATTTTTGAGATAATTTCTTACAATTAGAATTGATTGATAAAATGAACTGACTTTGTATCCTGTTCAATAAGCTCATTTTTAAGATAAAGACAACAAAAAATTGAGCTTTCTGGACTGTGAAGTAAGCTCCTCGGTTAAGGCTGTTGAGGTTATTGTATTGTGGTACAAAGAGGATATGGTATTAAATCTCTTCTGTTAAAATAATACAGCCATTGGCTTGCAAGCAGTTAGCCTGAGGGTATGCTTGTGTGTCCTGGAAAGATATGGGGAGCCCATCTAATACTGCAGGAGTCCCAAAGACCTGAAATGTAAG
>NW_008824243.1:6829692-6831071 GCF_000699105.1 Pygoscelis adeliae
CTGCTGCCATGGTGTAAGATCCCAAACTGGAAAGCAGCGTCAGAGTTGAGTGCTTGTCCTAGCAGTATCTTCTGCAGGCAAAAACCTTGAACTGTTAATGGTACTTTGAGGGATCTTTTCACTTTTATTACTGTCTGTATTTTTTTCCCCGAAAATTTTAAAATGAGTGCTTAACAAAACATTAATTCCTCAAATGATGTTATCCTTTAATTCTGTGTATTTATCTCATGACTGCTTATTACTGTCTTTGATAACTCTCAAGCTTGCAGGACCAATACTCTTAAGCCACATAAAACTACACAGCCTGCTGAATCTGAGTGTGAATCTATCACTTCGCCTCCTGTTTCTGTGCCTGATTTTTGTTGTCTGGAGAGTTACGGGCTCACTCCACTACAGAGCTAGAGAGCAGGTTACCATGGAGGACATGAAGGTGATCAGGGAGCAAGAGCTTGAATGCTAGCATCAATGACGCGACTGTCCAGATGTGGTCCAGTTCAGACCCTTTTGATGTGTGGTTAGAATCATAGAATCATTTAGTTTGGAAAAGACCTTTAAGATCATCGAGTCCAACAAAGTTAGCAGCCAAGACCTGCCGGATTGGTGACACTTGGCATGTCTGTCTCCTAACAAATGTGCCATTTGACCTGGAACCTGCCAAATCCAGGGTGCCATTTTAAAGGAGCCCAAAGTCCCTGTCTGACCTTCCTTCTTAGGCTGGTTAATAATCTGGTCCTGGTTTTTGTGCAATCAATACCTAAATGTGAAGACCGGGAGCTTAAGCAATGCAGAATTGTCAGCATACCGAATTCCCTAACGTGCCCACACCAGCTGTAACCTCTCTGCAGGAGTATGTCTTAAGGAGGAGAGGAGTGCTGCAGCTCTCGGATCCACTCGTCCCTGACTCAGAGGTTAAAGTGCACTGCTAACTTGAGCACTTTCTTTCCCATCTCTCACTGGAAGTAGCAAAGCCAAGACATTTTTCCGATTCCTCTGTAGTGCCAGAGCCCCACACACCTTGGCTAAGACCTGGAGTTCAGAGGTGTGCGCTCAGCTGTACAGGTGTAAGGAAGTCCCTTAGGAAGGTGAAGTTCCCACTGACTGGAAAAGGGGAAACATAACCCCAGTTTTTAAAAAGGGAAAAAAGGAAGACCCGGGGAACTACAGGCCAGTCGGTCTCACCTCTGTGCCTGGGAACATCATGGAACAGATCCTCCTGGAAGCTATGCTAAGGCATGTGGAGGACAGGGAGGTGATTCAAGACAGCCAGCATGGCTTCACCAAGGGCAATTCTTGCCTGAGCAAGCTAGTGGCCTTCCATGATGGAGTGACTACATCAGTGGACATGGGAAGGGCTACAGATGTCGTCTATCTGGACCTCT
>NW_008824243.1:6831670-6840985 GCF_000699105.1 Pygoscelis adeliae
GAGGGAGGGGATTCTGCCCCTCTACTCTGCTCTGGTGAGACCCCACCTGGAGTACTGCGTTCAGCTCTGGAGGCCTCAGCATAAGAAAGACACGGACCTGTTGAAGCGGGTCCAGAAGAGGGCCACGAAAATGATCAGGGGGATGGAACACCTCCGCTATGAAGAAAGGCTGAGAGAGTTGGGGTTGTTCAGCCTAGAGAAGAGAAGGCTTTGGGGTGACCTTATTGCGGTCTATCAGTACTTAAAGGGGGCTTATAAGAAAGATGGCAGCAAACTTTTTAGCAGGGCCTGTTGCGACAGGACAAGGGGGAATGGCTTTAAACTAAAGAGGGGTAGGTTTAGACTAGATATAAGGAAGAAATTTTTTATTCTGAGGGTGGTGAAACACTGGAAGAGGGTGCCCAGAGAGGTGGTGGATGCCCCATCCCTGGAAACATTCAAGGTCAGGCTGGATGGGGCTCTGAGCAACCTGATCTAGTTGAAGATCCAACCCCCACGGCAGGGGGGTTGGACTAGATGGTCTCTTTAGAGGTCTCTTCCAACCCAAACTATTCTATGATCCTATGATTAAATCACCAGGACTTGTGAGTAGGAGACTTACTTCTGCTCCTGTAAATGACCATATGTACTGCTATGTGTTTTCACAGGACTTAAAGATGTAAGCTATGAAGGGCTTGCTGTAATTTTTCAGGGTTTACTAAAGCCCCAAGAGGATTTACTGAGCTTATAAAGTGTAAGTGTAGTTCAACTCTGAAATTTGATTGACTTCAAGGCTAAACACTCTAGGGTTCTGATGCTTCTCTGAACCAAGTAACAAAGTTGGACAAGATTCATTCCTTACTGCTCCTGTTAATTTTGTCACTTCCTCTAATCACTTTCATTTTTTCAGCACAAGATTCATTTAATTTCTGTATAGATCCCGATTTGTTTTCTCTTTTTCTGTCTTACTCAGTTCATATTCAGGCATGTCGTGCCTTGATGATTGCTTCCATCCTTTTGGGATTCATAGCTACAGTACTCTCATTGCTTGGTTTGAAGTGCACAAACATTGGGTTGAGCGATGAAGATGGAAAAATGAAGTTTGCTGTCACAGGAGGATTTCTCTTTATTTTAGGAGGTAATATCGAGGCTGAAATGAGAATGCTATCAAAACTTTCTATTGCTTTCACAGCTAGACTAAATGAAATGAATACTTGTTCTTAGTTTAAAGTTGTTACCGCCATTAAAGGAATCATTCACCTATGTGCTTTTTAAACTTTTTCTGGTAGGTCTCTGCTCCATGGTGGCTGTTTCTTGGTATGCTGCGATGGTTACTGCTCAATTTTTTGACCCATTGTACGCTGGAACCAAGTAAGTTAATAGATCTGTCATACCAAACTCCATCATATGTTACAGACAGCTGCACTAACCTCACCTGCTGCAGAGTTTCAGAACCTGGATGGATCCTGCTATCCAGTCCTACAGGAGGAAAAATTTGTCTTCAGGGAATCTTTTCACCTCAGAGATGCTGGTGGGGAGGGAGGAGAGTTCTTTTCTGGAAGGTTTAGGGAATGTGTGGGGCATATCAACCCCACATCTGAGGGGTTTCTGTACTGTGTTTACATTTTCTTGTGAGACTTAATTAAGTGCACATCTCAATGCTATGAAGAAGAAAAGGTAAAACTCTTAATTTTCTTTGGCATTTAGACCAAAAGAGGTACAAAAATCTAGCTGTGGCTAGAATACAATGCCTCATATGTAGAAGCAAATGAAAAAATGTGCAGAAACCAGCTTGAACTGCATACTAGTGACCTGCAGATAGTTGAGAAATGTCATTGAAGTGTGCTGCTTGTCTTAAAGAAGTAAAAAAATATTTTTCACTATATAGTAACAGCTCAACATTTGTTTGCCTTATGAATGAAAATGAGGCAAAGTTTGTGGGACTATCAGCTCATACAGTTATGCACAAACAAGTTTTGAAGTATAAAAGCCCTTACTCTTGTCTGATCTAAAAGGCACAATCTTCAAACCCAAATGCCCGCTTATGGCACCTTATCTGGGTCAATAGATTTAGCAATGAGGAACAAGGGTGGAGGTGACTGGGCCTCTCCTTCAGAGAGGGGGGAAAAAGGGAGAGGGAAACATAATATATTGTCTGTGGAACATGAGAGAGCTGGTTTGGGGGAAAGGGGACATTTATAATTTGCCAGTACCTCTACCGAGTATATAGTTTTTAGATCAGTAAACTATAAATCTTCAGTTGCTAGGATCATATTTGAAGTGTTTTGTAAGTTTCTTCCTGAAAATCAGTTCAGGGAAGTCAGAGGTGAAGTGCTTTGTTACGAATCAACGTACTTCAAGCAGTTGCTTTGGATGGTTGTTAGTTTTCCTTGTGTTTTCAAACAAGCACTTACAAATAAATTGCACTTGTGAATACTTGTTCTTCTTTTATATCCCCTTGAGAGAATTACATGAAGGGTAATAAATACGTTAGAGGACCGAAACAACTGGTGATAAGGAATTTCAGTTAGTGGGATAGTTAGCGAGTTTTATAGTTATCTGGTATATTTGGGGCTTCAACATCAATGCATGTTAATCAGTTACCAGACTGTTTGCATTCAGTAGCTAAAGAAATCTTTTTTTTAATGTCTAAACCTCGTGTTTAAGACTGTTGATTCACTAAGCAGTTCTTAGTGAATTAACTTTGATCATTGGTAAAGCCAGACATGCTCTTGAGGAAGTTTGTGTTCCTTGGACTCTGTGAGACAGGTTTAAATTCAATTGCAGGCCAGTATTGATCTTCAGTCTTGAGACTGGCAAATCTGTTTTTTCAGATTGCATTTTTTTGGTCTGACTTCAGCAAATTAGTAAAGTTAACCTCTACTAATTCTTAGAGGAATTTCTCATACAGCTGTGAAGGCAACCTAAGTTCTCCTGCAAATCCCTCCTATATACTTTCCTTTGGCATGACATCTACAGCATTCCTGTCTATAGATGACTAGTGAGCAGAGACGATTGCATGCACTGGGCAACAGTCTCTGATTGTTCCTTAGTATTCCTCCAGCAACTTGCACTCCTGTTTTTTTGAGATAATGATTGTCTCCTTGTTCCATGTTTGGAAAGCACCTAAAACAGTGGAGGCCTTGTGGCTCCAATGTGTGTTGAGAACACGGAGAGCAGTGAACTTGTGTAAACCCCTCAAACCTTCCTGTTAGCAATTAATTCTGGAGTCAGAAACTTCGACGCTTTTAGATAATGATTTTGTGTTTACAAGTGGAAAGAAAACACACATATCTGGTTTCAGTATACCTTCTGTGCAGTCCATGACACTTACTTTGCTCTTATATTAGTTATCTTAGACCACAGAGGTACGGCCATATTGTGGATATAGTCTTTGTCCAAATATAAAAACTTGTTTGCCTCTTTTTGCGAAACTCCTGCCAGACTTTCCCAGGCTCAGTTGTGTCTAGTCTTTGGGTCAAATTCATTATCAGTGAATTTCTTGGACTGGACTAGGGGATTTCCTGAAGGGTGTAGTTTTGTACAGTAAAATGGGGAACTATTGTTTTTCAGCCTGGGACTATTCATAAATGTATTTCAGCCATATAACCACAGAGAGTGCTGAATATTCTTTAGGATACTACTAACTAGCCCTATACAAATAGCTACTTGATCTAGCGTTGTGTCCATAGAAAACTGATTTCTGTGGTTAGCCTTTTCTCATGACACAGACTGTAAGCTCCAAATCATTCAGTTTGACAAAATTACTTCAGTGGCACAGCCAATACAAGAGCAAACTAAGTGTTGTGGACTGCACAAGAGGTATATGATTATCATTTATTATCAACAATTTATTAAATATATGCAAGTATTTATTGCTACTTATCTTTATGTTGCTTAGTACTTTCTGTACTGTCACTAATTTGGCAGAGCACTTAAATATATATGTAAGAGTTTTACTGAACAGGCACAAAGCCAGATCTGTTCTACTCTGTTGTCTGTTGAAGTACCTTTCAGTTAGCTGATTTCTATGCAGACTAGAATTTGTTTGCATGATTTGTGCACCTTATGACTCAGTCTAAAATAATGGCTTTGTGACCCTGTTATATGCTGTTTCTATAAAATCTTTCATGTTTCAGGTATGAACTAGGAGGTGCTCTGTACTTAGGCTGGGCTGGATCTGTTCTTTATACGCTTGGTGGGATCTTACTGACCTGTTCATGCAAAGGGAAGAAAAAACAGGATTACAGGTAATCTTGGATTTGTCAGTTGAAATAGTAGCTGTCAATTATATACCATTTTCTATCTGTATACTATTCTCTCTCCCTCAACCCCTGGTATAAATTGTAGCCATATAAAGTACAAACAGGAAATTGTACCTATTAATTCGGTGCTATGGCATGTCACAGACTTGTGATGGCAGGGAATGCTGTACCAAATACTTGTACCTCCCAGATAGTGCACTTGTTGATATTTTGCCATCAGCAAAGGTTCTAAGATTTATGTGATGAAAATATGCAGTGAAAGAGCAAACTATCTATTGCCAAAAGAAAAGTATATCAAAGAATATAGTGTATTATAATAAAGATTTTCTGCAATACTCACTTCTATTAAAACATTCAAACGCCATTTAATTTGCAGAAAGTGTAATGGCATTTCCCCCCCAAAGCATATCCAATTGATCATTAGATGCATATGATTTTTTTTCTTGTTCCTTATGGAAATGTCTTGTTGAGTGTCAAATCAGAAAAGTTGAGATTTCTGGCCTCAATATTTAACCTTGCCTGGATTTTTTTTTTTTCAATCTTAAATTATTCACACATACAGAAGGTCCCTTTCTGAAGAAGAGGGATGAAATTGTCAGAAATAGCAGAGGTCGATGTCTACCCAGAAGAACCCAAATGGCTTGGAGCCTGTACAGGCTAAGCTTGAGAGGATGATAACATGGAAGGAAGAAGCATGCTCACTGCTGCTGTATTAAATCTTAGAAAAGTTATGTCAAAACACCTAATAAGTGAGAGTGTTCCTCTGATACTCCATTGCCTAATCTGAAGCCATTTAAGTTTTATGGTAATATTTCATCAGCCACATTGGACTTTAGATCTCACTCACCATACTTTGATACAAAGTCCCAAATATCCTGAAATGTCTTGAAAATCAGGTAAAACTGAGGTATGAAATAGAAGATCAACATGACGAATGACAGCTGAAGGGGTTGGCTGAAGATACTTCTGTTTTTCTTTCTCATCATCTTGATTCCTATATTAAAAACTGCAGCTTGCACAAAGGCATTAAGGTCTAGGTTCTCTTCTGCTTTAGGGACTTGACTGAAATGCCTCGAGGAAGAGCACATGTGAGTTAGGAATCCAGAGTGTTTCTGGTTCAGAGAGAGATGTCTGTGCTGCCCATCAAAGACCCCATCTCTTTCCCCTTAACTACAAAACTGATGAGAACAATAGGCCTCCAATTTCTGCACCTTTGTGAAGTATGTGCTATCGGGGTTTGATACAGACCTAAATGAGTAACTTCCTAAGTATCTGAAACTGTGGACATGTGTGTAATACCTATTATTTTGTATCTTTTTTTTTCTTAATTTACAGTTGCAACAAATACGCGTATTCAGCAGGCCAGGCAGCTCATCAGCAGCGCATTTACACCAAAAACCCTGAGACAGTCATAAGCAACAAGGAGTACGTCTAAACTTATCTTTTACATCACTTATAACGTTAGTAGGTTATGAACTCAAATACAGACGTGAACTACTTCCAGGTTTCCGGTTCCACGTTGCAATCTTTCATCTTAATTTGGAGCAGTACAAGGAGGAGGTATGGTTTTCAATGTAAATAGGAATGGTTTTCTGGGAATGGTTTTCAAATGTAGGTAGGTTTCTACAGATAATGCTGTGATGTGGAATCCTGCGTCATGAAGGTTTTCTGCATGCTGAGAAGCCTGGTAAAATTTAACCAGAGTGTGCAGTGTATCCTGACAATCAAGAGCAACTGTTTCTATTTCAGCTGACTCAAAAATGCGGAACTGATATGCTGTAGCTGACTGCAAGTTAATACGCCTCACAGTTAGAAATGTATTGTGTTTTCATTAATGTTTAGCTTTCTACTTTTGTTTATCAGCTTTAGCTTTGACAGAAAATAAACTTTATTCCACAGATGATTGGCTGAAACAAATTTTTTGATGAGTGGTATCCTGGCCATTAATAAGGATATAGTCTATATACTGTGGGCTTGAAGTCTCATGTTATACTGAAATTCATATTATGTATGATGCTAGTCAAGATTTATAAAAGCTACAAAAAATTCCCGAACAACCACTTACCTCCAAATCTGCAGATGTGCAACAAATTTCTTGTTGGTTGTAGTGCACGTACCAAAGATAAACGATACAGAATGAACCAAACACAGCTGGGAGTGGAGAAAGCATCTGGTGCAAAAATGCCTCATGATAACTAAGAAGATGATAGCCCCAATTTTTTATTTTTATTTCTATGCTTTCAGCTTTTAAAATAATCCAATTTTAACTTTGAGCAATCTTTAACTTTGGGAACTTCTACTGCATGTGAATTGTCTAATTAATGTAATTCCCCAGTGGCTTTATTCTCCGTCATTGTTCCATCATTAGAATTTCTGCCTTAAACTATGCCACTGCTGGGAGCATATGTTTGCCTTGTGTACGCACTTAGACAGATGACGGTGAGCTAACTTTACTTTGTATTGATGCTTTGAGCAACTTGGAAGGGAATTTCACACTGCAGGTTCACAGGTTTCATAGCTTGTCCCTTTTAAATTACAAATGTATTAATGCAGTTCGACAAAATACCTTCATGTTTCTCTCTACTTTTAATGTCTTATGATAAACATAATTGTAGTCTCATTTAGAAGCTTTGTGCAGCTTCCTTGATATCACAGTGGATAATTTCACAGGGCAACCTGCAAGCAGTCTTAGAAACGATTTAGCCATGTTGCTTGCATACAGATAGAGCTGACTTGTAAACCGACACATTAAGGCATGAATTGGGCACGGATAGATCTTGCTAGGCTTAGTAAGGAGAGCTAAAAGGAGTGAGGATTACTTTTAGATTGCCCATGTCATCTTTTCCCCTCCACTATCAACTACTCTTTTAAAAATCATCCCTTTGGTATTTTGGAGAATAATTTCAAAAGCCGAGAAGGCACTTAACTTTTCATGGTGGGAGCTGAACCCCTTACCATCGTTGGTATATTCTGTCCTCTGGATTTTTAGGTAATTTTGTGATGGTATTTTGGTCTGGGTGAACATAAGGAAAAATGCAGAGCTCAGGCAGTGACTAAGCAGTTCCAGTGTCAGTTTCCTACCAAAGGTTGTGTGAGCTCATGAACATGAATTATGATCCAGTAGGGAGCGATAAAGTCAGAACTTCCTTGGTCTGGCATCAGGTCTTCTAGTGACGTCACTGGGAAGTTTAATTAAAAACCAAGAGTAAAATCCCTATGTAGTAACTCATTAATTCGTTCAGTACATTGTTACTGTATTCAGTGTCATTCAGGGGAAAAATAAATGCTGAGGATACCATGCCTTTCACTCGTTTGTTTCCAGTCCTTCCAACCGTTTTCTGTTTCTGCAGTTCCTCTCTGCTTATCTGCCCCTTTCCCATGCACTTTCAACGGTAACACTCTGAATGAATTTGATGAACCATCAACTCAGATTGGGGAGTAAGGCATTTTATGTATAGGTGATATATGAAGTGATTTTTTTTTTTTTTTTAAAATCTGTAGCAAGCCACTTAACTCTCTGTAAAACATCTTCACACATTGCTATTTTTAAGTCCTTTGTTCAGCAGATCGGACTGCTTTGGTATCTGCAAATCTTCTTCATATCTCTGGAGCTGAGACCAAAATCCTGCATTGGGTTCTGCTACTGGTCTGGCAGTCTTCACAGTCTAGGAAAAAAAAGAGAGGTGTTGTAGAAGCAAGGGAAATAATGCAAATGGATTTCTTCCTCTTAGACTTTTGAGAAGGTTTATTTTGGTTTTGATTTTGCTATGGAATAATAAACAGATATTTTGGTGAGCTGACCTCACTCTGTGCTTGCCAAGACCTCCTGGCATATGGTCCATGTTACAGAATGGATTTGTGGATGAGATATGAAAAGGAGCTGTTGAATTTGCTGGAAATGTGAATGTCTGTCACAAAGTGTGGCGACAACACTCATCTTTAAGATAGAGTGAAACTTGGTCATGTATCTGCACGCCTCTGTCTGGTACTGAGCAAAACAGTTGTCTAAATTAGAGACTTTAGTGATATACCTACCAAATGGGTGAAGACTAAAAGACTAGCCTGGAGAAAAGGAGGCTGAGGGGAGACCTCATTGCTCTCTACAACTACCTGAAAGGGGGTTGTAGCGAGGTGGGTGTCGGTCTCTTCTCCCAAGTAACAAGCGATGGGACGAGAGGAAATGGCCTCAAGTTGCGCCAGGGGAGGTTTAGATTGGACGTGAGGAAAAATGTCTTTACTGAAAGAGTGGTTAAACATTGGAGCAGGCTGCCCAGGGAAGTGGTTGAGTCACCATCCCTGGAGGTATTGAAAAGACGTGTAGATGAGGCGCTTAGGGACATGGTTTAGTGGGCATGGTGGTGTTGGGTTGACGGTTGGACTCGATGATCTTGGAGGTCTCTTCCAACCTTAATGATTCTATGATTCTATGATTCCATAAAAGACCATAGAGCATGAGTCATATGTATTGGACGGGCTTCCTAATAAAGTTGAGATGCTATTACTTGTAGCTAGCTAGTCCCTGGCTATTTAGCAGGCCTAACAGGTGATGTTTCTTTTCTGTGTTGAGCTGTCACATAGGTGAGAAGAGTAAATCCTGCAAAACAACTTCTGCACAAACTTGCTTCCTTTTCACTCATTTGCTTTATGTCTCTGTCTCTAACTTCACTTACCATGAATAAGCAAATGATAGGGAAAATGTTCACAAAACAACCAACTTTGCATATTTTGCTACCAGTGCTTAAAGCCTACTTGCAGTTGTAATTATATTTGTCCCAGAAACCTCACATTGAAAGCTTATTTGTGCAAGTGGGGGGTGAAAAAACTTACGGTGGAATTTTATTCACATGTTGAATGTCTATAAAACTGCTAATAAACAGGCGAGAGCACCAAAATAATTCTATGAGAAATCATCATTATTCATTATAAGCATTTAATTTCTTACCCAAAAGATGTCTAAATATAAATCTGGATATAAGTACAGTACCTCAAAGGCATCCTTGAGTGGGAGTTTTCGGTGTCTCATCAGATAAGCAGTGCAAATGGCAGCTGATCGGCTGCGGCCATTTTTACA
>NW_008824243.1:6841003-6865349 GCF_000699105.1 Pygoscelis adeliae
ACTTCCCCCCGCTCTTCACAGCCTCTTCTATAGCATCGCTGCACTGTTCAAAATACCGATACAGGTCTTCAGCCGGATCATCGAACACAGGTATGCGTATGCCCCGGACCTGCTGGAGGCCGGGGAACGGCTGCTGCCTGGTGACATTAACGCAGAAGGTGACTCCCTCTCGCGTGAGCAGGTCCTCGTTGCAGGCTGCCCTGGCGTTGCCGATGAGCAGCGAGGCGGTGACCTTGCAGAGCTGGAGCAGGCGCCCGGCCAGCCAGGGCCGCGGCGTCACCGGCAGCACCGCCTCGCTGCAGAGCTCCCAGATCACCTCCTCTGCACGGTATTCGAGATGTGGCACAGCCCCGGTGTGGCGGGACGCCGGGGGATCGGGGTGCGGGTTGCTTCCCCCAGCAATGTGTACGGGCTGTGCTGGGCTGTGCTATATTTATCCCCTCTGAACAGCCTCAGGCGTAAAGGGTTCAGGCAGGTCCTAGTGCCTGCTGGATCCTGAGAGTCGCGTTTAAACAGCTAAAAGCAATTCCAGAGCCCATAGAGCATTTGTAAAACAATTGGATTTCTACAGTCCCTATCCCTATAGCAGCTTCTTAGAAGAAGCTAAAACCCCTGTCTTCATCACAGGAAGGCTGCTGCTGGCATCAGCACTGATGCAATATTGATCTGATCACCTCCAGCTCACGTCCAGATCATCTAGTTGCCCCTCGCCTACAACAAAAGCGTCTTTTGAATACCCAGAAAATGATTTACTAGGCTAGCTAGATACGGTAGTGCTAATCTTTCTGGACTTCAGTAAAATTGCTGGTGTGGTGCCAGGGCAGAGTATCTTACGCATGAGTGTGTGGACAGACATTCAAGCTGTGAAGGATGGGAGGGAACGGGGCCAAGGACTCGGCCACGGGAACGCCACATCAGCTGGTGCCAGGCGGGTGCTGCAGGGCTGGACGCAGGTACCAGCTGCTTCCTGGTGGATTGAGCATGTGCCTGAGCTTCTTGAACACTTTTCTTTCTGGCCATGACGCAAAAAAAGGAGCCTGTGACCGATATTTGCTGCTGGCACAGAGATGAACCTGGACTACCACAGCAGCAGGGCATGGACTAATAGGACCGGTGTAAAACGCAATGCCAGCCAGTAAGGAATCAGCTGTGAGGGACGAAGATGAGCTTATAGTCCATCATGGAGGGAGGGGAAGCTGACCTGCTGCACACCTGCCATCACTTGTGTCAATAACAGCCTGCCAGAGAGATGCCGGCTCTGGGGCCAAGGGAGGTGGCTCCCTAACATGAGCACAAGAGTATGGCGTCCCCTCCTGCTGTTTGGCACACGCCTTAGCTGCCTGTGGACTCGTTCCTCTGCCCTGTTGCTTCCTTTGCCCAGGGCTCAGGGTATCTGGCTGGAGAAAGGCTCTGCCGGCGCGAGGAGGCACGGTTCAGGCTGGATCCCTGGAGTTGGAAAGGAGAAAGCTCAGCAGGAGAGCATCGCCCTGACACTGCCCACCCCAGCAATGCAGGGAGGGCCCTTGGGTTCTCCTGCAGCTACAATTTCCGGGATTTTTGGGCCCTCCCTGGCACTGGCTCTCACCCAGCTCAGATTTCCACGGCACACCCTTATTCCCAGGCTGTGACGCTGTGGATCAGGCGAGGAGCCTTTCTGCAATCACCACCAGGGATTTTCCTCATTGGATGGGCACGCATCAGTTCCCTGAACTGTGTAAAGGAGCAGCTGCTGCCTTACCTTCCTCCTCCCACCTGGGAGGTGGCAGAGGCTCTTCTTTCTTTTGCCTGCCTTCATCGGTGGGATTTCTTGGGCCCTTGCAGGGGTCCCTGGGTGGTGGTTTATGGACATGCTCCAGTTCAAATCTGGGTGCAAGGAGAAGATACCAGCGTGACCTAAGGCACCACAGCCCCTTTGCAGTGTGCAGCACTCAGCAGAGCCATTTTGGCCATGCTGTGAAGGCCATCAGTTTCCAAAGCAGCACACGCTGTACCCCCAGGATGCCAGAAAATGTTGTTACCCAGTGGAGCAGCCCAGGCCATGGTGGAAAGACAGTGTGGTCTGAATTCCTCTGCATGGCCCATGAGTCCTGCCTAATGGCATGACTGCATGCCAGGACACAGCTGACAGCCCCTCTCCTGTGGGCCCTGTGTGATGCTACACATACAGTCGCAGAGCAGCCAAGGAGGGTGCTGGGAACAAGTGCTTTGAAGGCGGCAGTCCCCAGCATCTCCCTGTGCAGGCAACCCCTGGCAGCCCAGCGCTGCCAGATCGGACCTGAGCAGCTGCCAGCTAGGTCAGCCAAGGGCTATGGGGATGCACATACTCTGGGAAGATGATGATGCAGTCGGAGTAGGTCAGGGAAGCTGCAGTTGCTGTGCAAGGTATCACGAAGTCCAGCATCCCTGGGACTTGCAGCAGAGGAGCACAGGGCTGGGGGAGGCGATGCTGGGGAGATGACCTCTGTGCTCACCAAGGCAGCTGGCTGCCCACCACCATGAGATGACACTGCCTCTCTGAAACCCTCACAAGTGCTCTTTCATCACCATTAACCCACCCTTCTAACGTGCAGGTGCTGGCCAGCAAAGACATGATGCCACATTATAAACTGCCCAGCTTTTTTGTGAGGGCAACAATTAGGATGCTTAAGCAAGGACTGGTTCTTGCTGAGCTGAAAGCTCAGGCTTTGGGGCATCACTGGTGTGGCTGAGGCACTGAACTTGGCAAGAGCCTGGCAGAATGAGAGCTTGTAGGACTGGAGGTCCCATCCAACCCAAGGAACTGCCCAGGTCATGGCTGGCCTGAAGCAAGTGGTGCTGGCAAGAGTGCTGCAGTGGGATGTCAAAGGGTGAGCAGCAGCAGAGGAGAAACAAAACACTTATTCTCAATGGAGCTTCTTCCAGGGTGTCCTCCCCAGTCATCATTTCCAGAAAGTTGTGGTAGTATTTCATTTGCACTCGTGTGTCTTCAGTGAGGAGCAGGCCTATGTCCCTCAGGATGAGCACGATGGTCTTTCCCTTTCCAATGCAGCAGGAGAAGAGGGACATGGTGTCCTGGATGCGCCCCCACCACTTTCTTCGAAGACACAAAGGTGGCCGCAGCTAGCTGAGCATACCACAGGGGCTCCAGTACTTTGCCACCTGGAAAACCACATGAGAAGGGGGGGGGTGGGGGGTGGGGTAAAAAAACCCATCAGCAGGCTGTGACTGAGTGCCAGCAGCCCCAAGGCTCTTGGATGATGCGTCACTACAGGTGACATGGCTTTGAGCTGTGGCTGGAGCCAGAGGTGGAGAAGGTCCCAGGGCCCTGTTTCCCGCCAGGCAGTTTTTCAGGAGTGTTGGCTGTTGCACCCATTGCACACAAAGGGTCCATTTTTGGACCTGCTCCACGGCAGACAGTTTGCTTTTGAGAAGCATGAGCTACTCTCCAACCTGGGGGTGGGATATGAGATGTCCAGTTGCCCCATCCATGCAGCAGGGGAGCCTGCACCCCCACAGCAGCCAATGTGGCAAGGTTTTACCTGGGGGATCCTACTTGGCACATATGCCTTGTCGTCTGTCACGCAGTGGATGTCAGCGAGGTTCCTGGCTGGGCGGAAGACAGGTCTCTGCACAGTCAGGTCACTGTCCCCAGCCTGGACTCATTCAGGGACAGCGTTGACGGAGCTGAGGGTGGGAATTCAGACGCCCTGCAAGCAGAGGAAACAGAAAGGCAGAAAAGTGAGGACTGGCTGGAGGGAAAACACAGAAGCTGCCCTGCTAGAGCTTTGGAGAGGCACTGCCAAGTCCTCGTGCTCTCCATAAAAGCTGTGCTGGATCCAGGGCAGAAGGAGCATCCTCAGCCCCAGGGCATCCAAGGGGTTTCCAACGACTGGGATATGGACCGCACCTGTGCAAGGCTTATTTCTCCCTTGGCCAGGAGCCCTGGGATGAGGTCCCTGCTTCCCAGGGAGGGGAAGAGTAATGGCAGTCCCTGGCCCAGGAGCAACCCCTGAGCCACCCCAGGGCAGAGAGGGGGTGGAGGGTGCGAGCCCACCTTCTGCAGCAGGAGCTGCAGTTGAATGTAGGCAGCCACAGTGTCCCAGATGGCCAGTCTCACCGGGAAGCAAGCGAAAGCCAGGTCGTGCTCTGTGCTTACCAGCCCCCAGCTCTTCAACTCACCATGACTGGTGCTGTGGTGGCAGATGGAGGGTCATGGCTGGCCCCAGCCCGCCTGGAGACATCGTGGAGAGCAGTGCAGTGCCAGGTCTCACCATCATGATGGCTTGGCTGCATGGGGAGACTTGCAGGGGTGTCCTGGCACTGTGATGCAGTGATATTGGGTTACGGCCACACTCCTGCAATGGCTGTGGAGAGCCTTACCTTGGGCGGTGGCAGTTGGCACCGTGAGCACCCCTCCCAGCCCGTGTCCCAGAAGTCCATTCTTGTCCACCTCCTGTTGGCAGGGTGCTTTCCCATGGTGAGGGGCCGTGGGGAGCTCAGCCCTTCCCCAAGGGGGCCTCCTGGGCTAGTGTCCTACCTCCCCTTGCCCTCCCCATGGCGAAGCGGAGCAGCTCATGCTGCTGGCAGCGGCCAGCACAGGGGGACTGCAGTGAGGGGCTGCCCCACAGAGCAGGTGGGGGCTGGGGTGCTGCGAGGTGGGTGGGGGTGTGATGCAAGAGGGGCCCCGTGTTGCCTTGGCAGGTCCTGACCATTGTCTGCCAGGGCGGATGCCCCATGTGTCCCCGCGCGGTTCACGTGGCCTGCGCCCCACCACGTCTTCTGGGACCATGTGCTGGGAGCTTGCTGCTGCCTGGGACAGCCCTGGGGCTGCCCGGAGGAAGCAGCAGTGCCGCAGGCCCCCGCAATGGGGAAGGCTGCAGAAGCAGCCCAGCCCTCTGGTCAAGCATCACTACTGCCTTCCTCAGCCCTTCCTGCTCGTGAAGGGGCTGCTCACAGCCACCTTTCTGCAAGCAGCCTTTCTACAGCAACCCTGCTTTCCTAATGGGTGATTTCAACTGACTTCCAGCCTTGTGCTGCCCACACACCTTTCTGCAAGCAGCCTTTCTACAGCAAACCTGCTTTCCTAATGGGTGATTTCAACTGACTTCCAGCCTTGTGGAAATTACCGGGAAAAAAAATCACTTCTGTAAGTGGCAAGTGAAGGAAGGACCAAGTTTGTTTAGGCTGTGATTGCCTTAGTTTGTATAGTTAAATTGCCATTGCTTTATGATAAAGAAGAATAGAAGAAATACTGGTGTTTTCAGCTGTCCCCTTGATTCATCTTAAATGTAGGGCTGATGAGCAGCGAGCTATTCAGTACAGCCTTTCATAATAACTAACTCTCCATGTCTCCTAATGACTGAGTTGTTGGTGTGGGGGCATCTGGGCGCTGCCTTTGCGGCTGCTGCTTGGCCGGGCTGTGCCCAGCGGTTTTGGTGGGTGAGGGAGTTTCTTCCTCCCTTTCACCGCGCCCCTGGCATCTCTAGCTCCCTGCTGCCCCAACTCCCCCTGCCCTGCCCGGCATCCCCTCCCTCGCCCCAGGTGCCAGTGGTGGTGGCCATGTGCTGGCTTGTGCCCGGCCAGGGCGGAAAGGCTGCTGTTCCCAAGGTGCACCGAGCTGGGGCTGAGCCGACTGCTCCGTGCAACCCCTCCGCCCCTTGTCCTGTGCGAGCTGGGCACAAGGATCCCCATCACTTCCTCAGATGCATTTCTGCTGCGCAGTGTCACATCTCACCATTAGAAAAACATATTTCACTGTCTTGTTTTCCTTCTTGAGCGCCTGTCATTGGCTTCTGCGTGCCATACTTGGCTTTCGTGTGGCCTAAAATCTGTTTAGAGGGATTATCCCGTTAAAAGAATATGGCTAATAGCAAAAACACTCCTCCCTTTGAAAAGTGCCCGCTGTGCTGATAGAGCAGCCCATAACAGCTGCTCTTGTTACCAAAATCGTGCTCTTTATTTAGTGTGGCATTACTCTTGATGTGGCATGAACCCTCCACTGATCCCTATGGGCAGCAGCAGCCCAACAGATTGCTCTGGGATTTGCCAGACGTGCCTGGTGTGACTTACCAGGGTGAGACTGGCTTACCAGCTCCCTGCAGCTCACCCCAGCACTGGTCCAGGAGGCCCCTGGGTGCCACCAGCCCAGAGCGGCGTTGCTGTTGCATTAGCAGCAGAAAACGTCACTGCTTCTGCACCCGTGATGCCTCACTACGAGGCTACAGATGTTTACTAGTTACCTGCCTGCAGCTGACTTGAAGACGGTCCCTCATGCCTGAAAGGTTGTCCCTTCCCACCAGCCTGCCCTGTACCATGTCCCTGTGCAGAGGAGGAAGTAGGAACAGGGTTGTTATCTGTACAAGGAGAGTAATTATAAGCTAAACGCAAATGCCATCTCCTGGCAGTGAAGACATTTGCCTCCTCTGAGGGAAGATGGTTGAACTGCAGAGTAACAGTCTCATCCCCTGACTAGAAAAGGTCTGGTGCCTCAGTCCAGATTTTGCTGGGGGCTGCTGGGGTGTTTCTGGTCTTCGTGCCGCTGCCGTTGGGGTATGGTGCAACAGCCTCGGTTACACTGGCTGTCTCTCGTCCTCTTGCCATGCACCGCTGTGAAGAGCCTGGCCCCGTCTTCTTGGTGAGCTCCGTGTAGGTAAAGGGCTGCTATTAGGGTCCCTGAAGCCTCCCCTTCTTGGGGAAGCAGGGCTGTGTGTGGCTGCAGGGAAGCAGGAGCTGAGCTGAGCTTGTATCACGCCCACCCCGTCACAATTTCTTAGCAGTGAATTTGCAAACATACGGTGTTCAGTGGCTTTACTAACCAACAGAATTCTTTTCAAACAGCTTTAATACACACACAGCTGTAAGTGGCCATTATTTAAGATCACACAGAGGAGGCAAAGGAGGTGACTGGTCTGCAAACAACTTTGCCTAGGAGAAGACCAACATTTCTACACTTGTCTGTATGTGTATAAATGTGTGCATGTGGCGCCTAAATAGCTGTAACTGCAGGACATAAAACTAAAGAAATACCTACTCACTCAAGGGTATCACTCAATTTATTAAATTTAAGTGATATTTGCTTCCAGGCAGATACACTTTTAGTAGTTTCCAGTTATCAAGTCTCTCTTAGACATGTCATGAGCTGCTTTTGACACATTAACCACATTTTGACTCCTGCATTCACCCACTTCTGGAACTGGACAGTGCAGAGCTGAAGCACAACCCTTTCTGCTGCATCAGTTCAGTCTCAGGCACTCGCTCGAGATTAAACATCCATGTCACTGCAACGGGCTGGCTGTCTGCTTCGCTTGCTGTTAACCCTACCAACAACAGCTGCACTAGTAGAATGCCATGGTAAATAATTAGCACAACACTTTGCAATGACAAATACCAAGGGTATTTCTGATTCCTTGTACTATTATGCCATGACTTTTTGTGCATCTTTATGAGAAAGAGAACGTTTAGCATACTTGCTTCGAAGACTCAAGTCAGGTTCACCTTGCTTCCATGGACATCACATCCATACAACCCTAGCAGTTGTTCCTTCAGATTACACAGGGTTGAACGCAGGCAAACCTGCAGCACCAACATTGGCATCAGCCCATCACAAACCCTGTGGCTGAAAGCAAGCTTTCATTCCTCGGGATTCCTGACCTGGCCTTTATCTATGCCTTAACAAGGAAAAAGAAAGAAAACTCCAAACTCAGCTTAAATGGAGAAGAAATAAAACTGCCCTGTAAATACAGATTTAAGTCTCCAGCCTTTTTATTTATACAAGGATTCAAAGAACATATTTCAACTTTAGATAAACAGTGCAAGAGAGTTACAAGTACCTTGGTAACAGAAAGAAATAGATAACTGTCCAGCTATGCCAATAAGTGAAATAATTCTTACTCCTGCAGATAGAAATGCATCTGTTTAAAGCAAAGGTGGACTTTAGATATTTTTGCTATACCTTAGCCCCTACCAAGCCCACCAGAAAACAACAGGCAGTTTGTCATTTGTAAATGATAAGTAGCTGCGTTCTCAAAGCCTTTTGAGTCCCTCGCCCTTAGTTAAAACATACACGTTATGGCACAAAAGAGCAGGCTGAAAGACAGAGACATTTGGAAATCCACTATTTCGCGTTCTCCCCTTTCCAGGGACAGGGGTTTTCTCTAGACCACTACCCCCCTCTGCATCCCCGTGAGGTACGAGGCCTCTTCAAACCAGAACATGACGAATCACCATCTCGGTAACGTTGAAGCAAACGTACCTCCCCAGCCACCCCCCTTCCCCAGAGCGCCCCACTCACGTAACCAACCCGCGGCAGCCGCCAGCCCCGCCGTGGCTTGCAGCCCTCAGCCCGTGACCGCCACGGGGCTGGGGAGGTTTGTCACAACGTTTTCGAGCAGGTGGTAGCCCAGGAAATGTCATTCATAAGCACTGAAAGGCCCCAGGCTCCATGCCAGCCCAAGCGCAGGCTTCAGGCTTGTCTGGACCTGGGCTGACTTCAGCTTGTTGAGCTGCGCCAGCGGTTGTCTAGCTGTCGGGTAACTATGGTTTGCTTTAGGTTTGCTTTAGTTTAGAGCGATAACGAGTCGATACTCTGGGGGGACTCGGCTGTTTTGGCTCCCCAGCAGAAGGTGGAGCAGCTGAGTGCAGCCCCGGGGCCACTGAATTGCAGCAGGTCGGGGAAACCGCTTTGGGGCAACGAAGAGAACAGAAAAACTGAATAACCAGGACCTGACAAAAAGCAGCAGCATAGGCAGACCATGAGAAAAGGTATACAAAATAAACCCAGCGGCCCCAGGGCCGAGGAGGGAGGAAGCATCAACACCAACATCATGTGCCTCCTGGCAGAGAGGGGGAAGATGCCCCGGCACTGCCCTTGCCCTTTACCTCAGGCTGCTGACGCTACTCTAACCCCCAGCTCGGCTGCAGGACTGAAGCAGGTGCCCTCGGGGCCCAGAGGGACGCTGAAGTGGGAGCTCAACCCTCGCCAAAGAGGGAAGGCATCAGGAAGGGTTTCTCCTGTGTAACAGTTTTTACTGTATCCTTGAGGCTTTGCCTTATTAATTTGGACTATTGGGTTTTATTATCATAACAGGGCCAATGATTTGGGCTATTAAATTGTTAAAATATTAACTGGACAATCAGTAAATCCTTGGCTTCCCATTTAAGGTGCGCTCCCCCTGGGGCCCGTAAGAAGCTTTTGAGGGTAACAGGCTGACAGCAAATGCTAACTGCACAGAAATGGAAACGACAAGGACTTTCCTTTCAATCTCCCTTTCTGCAAAGCAAAACATTGACCTCGGTAGTCATGGGTTAAAACTCCATTTAAACCCAACCATTTTTTGAAGAGGGTACAATGTTTTAATGCCCCTCTACCCCTCTTTTTTTTTTTGCTTTGGATGTAAAGTTTCTGCAGGATTGGTTGTGGGGATTTCTGTAACAGAAGGCTAAATTTGTATTGGCAATTCTGGTTTAAAAAAAAAAGAAAAAAAAAAGACAGGAACTCTTTAAAGCAGTAAAAGTAAAATGTGGAACTTGCCATATTTCTAGAAGTAAATAAATCTGTATAAATCCATGACTTGTATTTATCCACTCCTGGGTTTTGATGGGTCTAGTGGTGTTGTCTGTCCTTTAGCCAATGTCCAGCATCCTGGCTTTCATTTCTGAAACCCTACCAGATGAGATCAGAAGGCGGCAAGTACAAGGCAGGAAGGATACCAAGTCAGTAACATCAGTCACTGTGACTTGGAGTGGCTGGCCTAAAATCTCTGCCTAGTTTGACGAACCATGAGTGTCGTTACCTGGCCCCAGGACGAGGTGGGTAGGAGCCACTGCTGCCTCCCAGTGCCTGGTGGGATCCCTGCCCCAGGGAGGGCAAGCGACAAGCTCCCTCCGCGCCTGCCTGCGCCAGCTTTTGGCATTACCTTGCTCATGGTCTCGTTTTCCCTTAAATTGCACATTCTAGAAACTGCTAATGTTAAAAATGGTTTTTTTCCCCTTTCTTAGAAAACAGCCAAACCCCAACCCCATAATGTTTGCTCAGCCCAAAGACATGTCTCCTCTGGCAGGATAGAGAAGAAATGCTCAAACATGTGCTGTGCAGACCAGCAAAGTAGGAGATAGATACACCTCTGCCCTCCCTCTCGCCCGCAGTACACACACATTTGAAACACACCCAACCCCGTATGAATGCAGCCCAACTCCTGGGCGTGCTCTTGGCCCAACTGGTCACAGTGACTGTCTTGCATCTATAACAACTGCTAAACCTACATCTCCAGCCGATGCTTGCCATACCTGTGAGGTGCAGAAGCCTTCTGGAAGCCCCAAAGCACACAGCCCTACAAGCACAGACACTCCTACAGCTACGTGAGGATATTTATATCTTTCACCGACCACCCCCAGTCTCAAAACCCAGCACTGAGTCCACGCCACCAAGCATTTTGGGGTTAGGGCAGCCGCCCGCATGACCCAGAGGCTGGTGCGTGGTAGGTTGGGGCAGCAGAGGGTGAGCCTGGCCCTTCCCTGAGCCAAAACGGAGCTGCAGGCGGGTGTCTGACTTGCTGTCTCAACCCATCCCAGCAGAGGTTAGGGAAGGTGCATGGGAGGATGAGGAAGGGATAGGGAAAGCAGGGATTCACTTAAAAACCTACAATACAACAGGAACAAACACCAAAAGAAAAAAATATCCCAAACAAAACGTGTCCCGTCCCCACGTCCTCCACAGTAGGCGCTACCTTGAGTCAGTCTCCTGGGTAGGGACACCGCCCAGGGCTAATCGCTACCTCTCTGCCCTAAAGCAGCTGCCTGGCGGGTCACTCCTGCATGTGCCTGGTGTGAGCTCTCACAACCAGTCACAATGCTCCAGTTAGTAAAATGTCCCAAGTCTTTCTTATTACAAAAAAAAAAAAGGGATTCCCATCCACGGCTGGGCCAGAGGAGGAGGCAGCACAACTGTCTGTCAAGTGAAGAATCCCACTGTGCATATTTTTATCTCTCTGTTACCTACGACGGTACTGCACTGCAGGTAGAAATTGGACCATTATTACTTGGGTAAAAAATGGCTTTCCAACTAGCATGCAAAGAAAAAATACCCCAAACCCCAACCCCTAACACTCATTCCCATTCACTTAGATGTAGGAGACCTACATTTCAAATTGTCGTCAGCTACGAGCTCTAGTCAAGAAACCCACTTGTGACCTTTCCAAAGAAAAAGGGAGTTCTGCGTTTTTGGGTCCAACAGCCACTGCCAAACTGTTTCAGTTCAACCTACCAAACCTGCTCACGCTCCTACGTACGCTGCTGGAAGTGAAGGGCCATCTCTGCCTGCCTAGGAAGTACAGAGGAAAAACCCGAAAGAGCCCCTGAATGTAGCACTTGAGCAGCGCTGACGATCTCAGTCTCTCCGTGTTACGAAGTGGCGTTGCTCTCGGCACCATTGTGCTTTCGGCAGCGGTATGGTAAGCAGCGCTCTGGCCAGCGGCTGGGTAACAACATCAGGGCAATTGCATATTCCACTGGAGGCAGCAGAAGAGCTTGCCCTCGGAGGGGCCGGCTGGGTTCCCCCCAGAGGCCTCTCTGCAAAGGCTTGTTTCAGCCCCGAGAGCCAGTGTGTGGCAATAACAAAAGTAAAACAATGAGGTACGGAAAGAAGGGCCCAGCACTGGGGAAGAGACCAAGAAAGAAGAAAACAGCTCGAGCACTGCCAGAAATAGCAAATGACTGAAACCTTTTTCTCCTCCCTTTTTTTTTTTTTTTTTTTTTGCCAAGGTGAATTAAATATATCCTTTTGTTGGTTGGTTGGTTGGTTGGTTGGTTGGTTTTGGCAAAGTGAAGCCCTCGGCCGCAGTCTCTTTCCTGGCTGTGCTAGTGAGTTACCGCCACAAGTGCTGCGCGGCAATGAAAGCCACCAAAAGGAGGAGGAGGAAGGCAGAAGGCAAAGATCTGCTGCTGGCCCCATTGATGCCATGTCCAGACTGCTTGGGAATAGCGTGTGTTTCTGGCTGCCTGGTGCTGGGGCTCTTAGAAAGTCTTTTGCCACAGACATCGTCAGGACAGCTGTCGCCACTCCCGGAGCCGCTCATGTCATCACCTGCACAGAGACAAACATGGGGTGAGCCTCGACTGCCTTCCTTATGGTGGGTGACGTCCCTGCCTTCCCCTCGCTGCAACCCTGGGGAGCTCTGGCCACCAGCCCTGCCCTGGTCACCTCCTCCTCTCTGCATCCCCTGCTATGGGATGCAAGCCCATACCTGACCTCCAGCTGACTTTAACCACCCGCTGCTGCAGCAGCTGGAAACCTCCGGAGCAGATGGGAGCAGTGGCCCCGTCAGCAAGGCTGGTCTGGGACTGGAGGGAGCACCCGAGGTTTCAGTAAGGCGCTGAGACCAGCGCTGCCTCCAGCCACCCCGCAGCAAGTCGGCTGCACTCAGACCCTCTGCAGCCCTCAGCCAAAAGCCAGGTCATCACAACCCCTCTCTGCCATCAGGGCCCAGCTGCAGGGTCTGCACGGAGGCCTGTGCAGGCTGCCAGGACTGACTGCTCAGCCCCTCTTGCCTACCGTGGACCTCTCCGGCTCTGCTAAACTCACTTGCGTCTTGGAAATCCACATCATTCCCAATGTTAGCATTGCCCAGCCGGTTTGTCATGATCTTTAGCTGCATGATTTGCTGGCGAATGGTCATATCTGGCTTGGTGATGTCCACCTCCACCTCCGGGTTGTTAATTTGATTAGCTAAGCCGTCCCCCATCACTTCAGGCAGGTAACTGTGAAGGAAGGCAACAGGTTTAGATGTCTCCCCCCAGCTAAGCTCACCTCTCCCTGTCACAGACACCAGTGATAATCCAGCCTCTCTGAACCCCAGAGAAGCTGCAGTCAGTGGCGTTGGCTTGTTGAACAGCCTCCATATGCTGGTGTTTGCTGCGAGGCAGCCAGCTCTATGGATGGCCGAGCCATGCTGCCATGACCAGATCCCATCAGCGCCTGGGGCTCACCCTGAGGCCACCTCAGCTTGCAGGAGGTGGCTGGTGGCCTTGCAGCATCACTGTCCCGGCATGGGGAGGGGTTTCCTGCAGGACAGGCTGTGTGCGGGGCTGAAGGGTTGCTCTCAGGCTGGCACCTGTGGAGCCACAGTGACACTCCCTTATGGAAAAGCTCTGTCCATATGGGAGGCTGAGGAGCCCCTTCATCCCTGCCCCGGTTAAACTCTGTGGGGACTGACACCCTGGGACAACTGAATGCCCCCAGCCCGGTACGACCAGAGAGGCCCCCCGGGAAGCTTCAGTTAACTGGGAGCTGTCAACCAGCAAACAGAGCTGCGCTGCTCCCTTCGGCAGTACCCCGGCCCATCTGCTCCTGCAGATCTGCAGCACTGCTGGCAACGACATGAAATATGGAAGAACTGAAGGTGCCGGCTCTGGGCTGGCAGAGACCAGCCCAGCAGGTCTGTGGAAAGGAGTGGAGAAAGATGCATGTTCAGCAGCTGCCCATCTCCCCTCACAGCCACCCTTCAACTGTCAGCCATGGGTGGGAGGTGCTTCTGCAGCTGTTTGATGTCACCCGGGTGCCTCCTCTCACGAGGGAACAGCATTTCAGAGCAGGTATGGATAGAAAGATGCGTATGCAATTCTCAGTAACAGCTCTGGAGTTTGTGAGGTAAATCCAGCCCTTCTGCCTTCTGAGTGCACGGAATTAGAAAACTGCTTCATTAGTACAAAACTACACAGTTATTTCATGGCGAATGCATTTCAATGCTTAACCCTATATCACACACCAAAATGACAACAGGCTTGACATTCCCAGGTACCAGTTTTTCAGGAAATGCAGCATTTCTGTGGATAGGGACAGACCTTTTGTCTCAGTCTGAACAACTGGGGCTGGCTGAGATGATGTATAAGTGCCTTTTATCAAACCCTCCCTCTCTCACCCCAGGACGGTGCTATCCTGGCACCTTGACCCTCTCCATACCTGCCCTTGGTCATCCCGTTCCAACACTTGTCATCCACCGCTGAGCTGGCCATTACTTTTTTGCTGCACAGGCTGCTGGGCAGGGTGATCCAGTAAGTCTTAAGAGCTGTCAGGTTCCCTTTGGCATCTAAAACCTGTAAACAAAGAGGATGCTCAGGGCCAGGAGAACTCTGGGGTGCCCCAGGGCTGTGGAAAGGACAAGAATTCTGCCAATTTTTTTGTTGTTTTACCATCACAAAGTCTGTTTTTATGCAGACAGGGATGTGTCACCAGCCTTTGCCTAAAGACCAACCATCAGCCCAAGCACCCAAGGCAGAAGGTTACATGCTAAGGACCGTTCTGGTACTATAAGATTAACCAGGAGAAGATCATCTTCTGGGCCATGAAGGCAATGCTGAGAAGCAGCCTTGGTGGGAGCCAGCAGGGCTCTGCCAGGGTGGGACAGGCAGGTGTCTGTGAGTGAGGAGCCTCTGAAGTGTGGGGCCATGGCAGGTCCCACTGCTCATCATCCACAGAATCCAAAATCTCCATGGAGGAGGACCTCTGGCCCCACTATCCAGGCTGGACTGCCTGGGGCTCAATGACACCAATGGCAACACGCCTTTTCAGATAAGTTTGGCACCAAATCCCTGAGAAATTGGTTATCAGAAACCCAGACCCCGACCCTGTGCTGAGGCAAGATCAGATCTCTTTAGGTCACGCCAGCAATCGCCGATCTGGTCTTCTTCAGACTTGCCAGCAAAGGCGATTCAGCAGCCTGCGGGGTGGTCTGACCTGATCCGCAGGACTCAGTGCTGCACCGGCTGGGCTCCCAGGGCTCCCAGGGGAGGCAGCGCACCAGCATGCCTGCCCTGGCACACTGGTGAGGAGGGAGCTTCGGAGGCAAACTCACCAGCATCTCCAGCGCTTGCGCAGAGGATTTTGCTTCCAATGTGACCTTCCCCCGCCTTTTCTTGTCCTCGCTGCTGGAGCCTTTTGTGCTGATTTTGGGATTTCCACAGCCTTGGAAAACCTGAAAAACAAACCAAACTCTCTATCCCATGTTTTGATACTATTTCTTTAATTAATTAGCACTCCACAGTTATTTTTTTTTTTTTCTTCTCAAGTATGTTTATCTTTCCTACCTGCAAGATCTCCAAGATTCTGGCTTTGTTTTTGGTCAGCTTACTCTTGTGCCAGGATGTGTTTTCAGCACACTGTAACTGGTTTTGGTTACTGCTATCAAGCAAAATGTTCAGCACTAACACAAAATCAGCATGTTTTTGGATAAGTCACTAACGTTGCTATTAAATTATTTCTAGCAATTTTATCTGTTCCTATTATGATTGAAAAATAAAATTCTGGGAAGAACAAGATGGGAGTTGCTCACACTCATTACACCAGTGGTGTGGGCTTCAAGATTGCAGAGCATGTGAGCTTCATTGATTTGGACAACAGACCGAGGTAGGACTACCCCAAAGACTCTTGCAATCAGCACCCACACTCAGCAAATGAATGCCCCCTCCAACCAAGGGAATGCAAAGACATTAGATGTGTTACAATCTGCCAGGTTGGATGTTTTAGGGGTAAATGAGGAAGCTGAACTGATTTACCTCCTAACTTTGGGTACCTCCCATCATCCTAACTACCTGCCCAGGCATGCTTTGTAGCCAAAGGAGAGCAGAAGCACTTTGAAGGAACAAATCCTCAGACTTTGCCTCCAGGAGGAGACAAAGGGTACCCTGGAAGCACCTGTTTCTCCCAGTCTCTGCATGACCACTCCAGGCAACAGCACCTCCACTGCAGATAGTCAGTGCTCAGGCAACTGAGCCTCACTGTGGCTGATGGAAGGAGTGCTCGGACAGCCAGATTTAATGAAGCATCAAAGGTCAGGAGGGCCTTTGCACTGTCAGTTTGATTCAGGAAACACCAGCCTTTACAAAGAAAGCCATCTGATTTGAAAAGGTGGCTCCAAGCTTGTTGTGGTTACCAGGGTGCTGTCAGAAGCTATCGATAAATGCCACTTTGCACGGTGTCCCCTTAAAGCAGAGAAATCAAGACCTCAGACAGGAGCACTGCTGACACAGCTTGTCCCAGCTGCTGAATGCTTTTGCTAGGGGATTCTGACAGCCATCTGCAAAGTCCTAATCTAGACAAGAGTCCTTTCAGTGACAGTGGGTCTCATCGGTGTGTCTGAGGGACGTTCAGCCTAGAAGGTCCCCTCCTGAGGTGCACTGTCCTGCTGACCAGATGGATGCAACGACTATGGCAGTTCAGCACCAAGCCAATTTGTTCATCTGCCTCCTTTGCTCTGTGCAAAAAGCCCCACCTTGAAAATTGCATGTAGAGCATTTTCAACTTGGTTGTACCAAAATAAAACCAATTTGGTTTCACTGCTGTATCTCTCTTATTGGCCTATTACTGTTGTTAGCAGGAGACAACTCTTTCAGGAGGTAAAAGCCCTGGGAGGTCTCCAGGACAGTGGCTCTTCTAGCAGCTCCAGCACAGCATGGTATCAAGGCGATCCTCTTGCCAGCCCAAGGGCTTTAGGTGAGCAACTCCCATTACTGGAGAGAACATGTGTCCTGCAGACTGAGGTGACCAATAGTCTCCTGCATAGTGACAGCAAATAGACATCTGCAGCCTTTGATAGCTCCAAGAGCCTGAAATCCATCAGAGAGCCACAGGGAGCAAGGGGGAGTGCGAGGAAGCAGGGAGAGTGCTCCATGGTGCAGTGAACCCAGGGCTCAGTACCAAAAGTGTTTCTTTCCAGTTTTTCCCCAGATCCCAGGAGAACCCATGACTGCGGGTGTCACTGGGTCCAAGGGCCGCTTCTGGCTCTTCCCACAAATGGCAGACAGTGCCCTGGCTCTAGGCTGGTAATATCTGACGCCCTCAGCTGCAGCCCGAGCCTGCTGCCCTCGGCCCTGAGAGAGAAGACTCCCAGGACTGGCCTGGCCCAGTCCCAGGCTCATCTGACAACGATATCCTTTACCTGATCACTTTGCCATGCTCAAAACCAGAGCTTAGAGCTGCAGCAATTTGCAGCTCCTGACCTCTGCTACCAGTGCCACCAGCAAAGATTGTCACATTCACCTGGTCACCAGATCATACTGAGAAGCTTATCAAACAGGTTTGGTTGCTCCAGTCAAACACCAGTTAGACTATTTACTCCTTTTCATTTTACCAGATTTACTATTTGCCCCTCAGAAACACACTTCTTTGCAGATGATGCCATGTTTTCCCACATCATGGGCTTGCTTTTATGTGGACAACCTCAGTCTCACCTAACAAGGGAAGAAAGAACATGACCTTTCATGTCAGAAAAGAAACCTAAACGAGTACTTGGATGCATGCTGCTGTCAGTTCTTTGACGTGTGCCAGTGAATTCCTGCTTGGCTAAGCAATACTTCTGGCCCTTCCCTTCTCCAAGACCCAGTTAGGACCTGCTCCGCTCCTTTCATCTGCATCTCTGCCCTAACTGTGGGATAGCTGCAGGACTTGGGAATGTCTGGGCAAAAAGCAGAAGCCCTGGAAGGCTGTTTTTGTTCCCAAAGCTTCTCTTACTTGCAGCTACAGAGATGATTGTGGTTAAGTGGATAAATATACTAAAAATAGAAGACCAATAGAAGAGAGCTTCATGACATACTTCTTGGAAGACAGGTGAGCATCAGGAGAGCCTGTTTTATACTCTCCAGATGGACTGCCAGATTGCAACTCTGTCCCACAGATACAACCTGATAGCCCAGTGTTTCCACTGCAGAACATCACCCCAAGGCAGGTTAAAGCAGCTGCCTTCTGTCACTAGGGACTGTGCACTTTCTGTAAATGCCTCAGCTTAGCCAAAATACTTCAGCACTCTTCAGACACAGAGGCACCTGACAGCAAATGGCACCATGCCTCCCACAGTCATTGCATATGCAGTCCCACCTTGTGTGTCTGTACCTAAAGGAGGCTCGCTGGATGTGGCAGGGAGGAATATTTGGAAACACTTGAGAAGGTTTTTGCTTGTGTAAAGTGGGTGGTTTCCTGTCATTAAAAGAGTGGGCATTTGATCTCTTTCATCCTTCATCTCCTTTAGTTCAGCTGAATAGTGAGCACAAAAAAACATTTGGTCCTGGCAATTACCCATGGTGTATCCTCAGCCAGGCCCAGGCACACGCTCTTACCTTGGCTGTGATTGAATCTTTGTTTTCTTGCAAGTTAGAAATAGCTTCAGCGATCCTCATGTGAATAGTCCCTATTACAGTGTCTACGTTGTACGGTCCATCGATCCGATCAGCCACTATGACCAGGGAATCTAGTAAAACAAGACAGAGACACCTCTCATCAGACTCTGTACAAACCAAGTTAAAGATCATGCTCATGCCAGGTGGGATGAGCTGTTGGCCCCTCGGCAGGTTTGTTGCAAGACATCTCTCCATTTTCACTACTGCCCAAGTGCATGCTTGTTTTCCTCTGGCATGGGACAGCTGTCCCTTCCCAGCACATAGGTAAAGCCACGCTCAGTGGCAGAGGAACAGAGGTCACCTCCTGCAAATGGTAAATGAACCACAAAGTGACCAACATTTCCTGGGGTGCTACAGAAAGGAAAAATGGAAAATTGGTGCTGAAATATTAAGTAATGCATAGCAATACTTGGACCTAACCCCCTAACTCACTATGTATCTTCAGCAAAGCACTGCAGCCAGCGGAGAGTGGGAAGATTAGGGTCAGCAAAGTGCCAAAGGTACTGGACATGGGCAACAGCTTCTGTGGCAGTGAAGGAGTGAGAAAAGGAGTAATTCTTCTCACTATCACCTCTGGAAGGACGACATGTGACCAGCCAGGGAAATATCAGGCTCTAAAGGCAGAGGAGCAGACCAAAATGCCCCTAAACAGGTAAACAGGACAGGGAGTGACTGAGGGGTGTCTCTCACTCTCAGCTCCTCTTATCTTGGAAAACTCTGCTGTCCTAACTCTCCTGCCTGGCCTGGAAGCTCCTGCCCGAATGGCTGCTTTGGGACCATGCTTGGCTTACAAAAAAATTATCAACCTCTGCCTACCTCTGAAGATGTTTCTCAGCACTCCAGTTGGATCTGAAGTAAGGGCAGCCTATACGCTCACAGGGCTCGAGGCACTGAGGAGTGCCACTGCAGAAGGCAGCTGACATCCTTGGCATCCAGTGAGATTTAAATAGGCTCTCAGGGCAGGGCCAAAACTGGGTTTGGACATCTGAAATGGGATCTTAACCAGGTCTGACTTTGCCAGTCAAAAATTGCAATTCTGAAAGTCACTGCTACGCTGCTGCTGCCTCAGTTTCCTACCACTTGTGCTTTAGTAGGCTGGAGGCCAGGCCATGCATAACTTCATCAGCATTTAGGGACTTGGCATTCAGTTACGTGTGACCTCAGATGGCTCCAGTGGGGTCTGCGTCCCCCAGGGCACACTAAAAACCTCCTGGCAGGACAAGGGATCTGTCAGAGGGCTGGGGTGGCCTGCACTCATCTGGAACAGAAAGTGCTTCACGTTCCTGTGGCCTTGCCACATGGAAGAAAACAAGCGCGACGGCTTCGTGTTGGTTCTTCTTCTCTACACAAAGAGGGTCAAATCCTAGGGTCTAGGTTGGAGATCGGTACCATTCATAAATGGAGTTATTCATTAGGAGTGATTAATTCTTCTGTCCTAAATCCTGATACCTCAACCCATCAGCCTGGCAGGAAACTGTCACAGCACATGGTGTGATGTTGCAGAAAAGCTTATTCAGCATGAGTTTGTACTGCCGACATTATTCATGAGCAATGAAACCACCAGTTCAACAAAATATCAGTAAAACGTCCTTCAACTTACACCATCCCACAGTGCATATGTGTCACCCGTGGTACTGCTTTAAAGGACTGACGCTTAGCTTTGAGCTGCACAGCACATTTCCTTCGACCAGGAGTCCAGCCAGCTGGGGCACAACCAGGGACCACCACCATTTCAAACCTGCTAGGAAAGCGTTCAGCCCCTTGCCTGGACAAGCCAGCAGGACTTGGCAGAAAGACCCCAAATGACTTCCCCGAGGTCTAGGTGAGGTTTGTGCAGAAACGCTAGGTCCACAGTGGAGGTAGTATGTTAATAACGAAGGCCTGATCCTGAGCCCACTGTTGTCAATTTAACAGCACGCTCAACCCTCGCAAGTATGTTCTCTCTGCTGTTACATGATTTATGTTCAGACCCTGACAGCTCTCAGAGAATGACCAAGCTGGGCAAGGACTAGATGAGGGACAGCACAAACCCACAGAATATACCAGATCATGCCCACACGGCTCACAGTCCAAAAGCAGGTCCAGCTGGCAGGGAGCAAGGGCACAAGTCAATTAGAAAAACAACTGGGAGGGCTCAAACCTCAGCCAGTCTGGAGCATGAATCACAAAATACTCTTTGCTCAGGTCTATAATATAGGATTTAACAACATGCAAAGTCACAGCTTGGAAAAATGATGCATTTATTTTCAGCACTCAAAAAAAAAGAAAAAAGGTTTTGCTGGTTAGCTTGAGCAAGAATGGGAACAAGGGCCACAGTTTCCAAGTTAATGTGCTTCTCTTTTCCTGCGACATAGTCCTATGGCAGCGCTGACTTCTAAAGCTAAACATGCCACAAAAGGGGGTAATGTTTTTTTGTATTCTGGGAAATAACATCTTCTGCAACATTAAAGAGCTTGCAGTTTAACTTTGCTGCCACTCAGGGATTGTGGTGTCATCTTCGAGACTGTATTTTCCAATTTTAGCTTGTAGAGGCACTAATGTTGAGATACAGACATTTAAATCAAAGGCTGCACCCCCAAATTAGTGATAAATTATGTTTGAACCACTTACCATAAAAATCTCCCTTAATTTGACCTGCCCTAATTTGTCAAATTGAAAGACTAAGTTTGTGTTTAGTGTAACAAAATCCTCTCCAGCTACACAGAAGGGCCTGGAGAAGGGTGAAGAATGGACAATGTCAGTGAACTGCTACCTTTGACTCTACGTCTTGCTCCTGTCCTTGATCAAATTGTGACCTCTGACACTAAAATGTCCAACTGCAATTTGAAAGAAGCTCCAATTTTCTCCGAGCCATCACCCCTTCACAAGAACAGTGTCTCTTGGGGAAGAGGAAACCAGAATAAGTGCAAAACATACTTGGAATTGCCTCCCTGTCAATCAAGGAGAGCTGTACATTGACCTTTCAGGAGACGGGCAGTCATCCTGCCAGGAGAGCAGTGACAGGTAACACTTGGCTTGCTCTGGTCAGAAAGGCCAAAGTGCCATCAAAATCCTGATCTAAACCCTTGGGGAAGGGAATATTCATCCCCCTCTTTTACAGCAGCCTCCCAAGCCGCTCTCGTGGGGAGCACTTCCAATTAGCTGCAGTAAGTTGCCCCTTAGTTCCTCAGCCCCTAGCACAAGGTGGACAGCTGGCCAACACACCTCACCGAGCAAGTGCACTGTCCTCTGTGTGCAGTGTTTCAATATTTATTTTGCGGTGTCCCTTGAGAGGCAGATGACACTCCTTGAGCTTCAATGGGCTTTTTATTGTTAACACCACCACACATCAACTCTGAGCCAGCCTGTCAGGCTGCAGCTGGCCAGTGAGCTGACAGTCTTGCTGGCTAGGCAGGGGGAGCCAAGACAAGGGAAAAGGCCAAGCCCAAAGCTCATCTCTGCTTGTGCCTGCCTTCTGAGAGCCCAGACAAATGTCAAGGCTCCCTCAGGTCTCAGATCACTCCAGGTCTAAATGTACAACCTGGGAGAGAAAGAGGAGCTTGCTGGGTGATGCTCTGTGGGCACAAGGAGGAGTGAGCGCCTCACCATTGCAACCAACCTCCCCTGATGGACTACAGCTGGGGAGAGGACATGCACTGTAACACAAACACACCATTTTCTAAACACAGACCGTCACCAGTCTTAAACCATGCCCATCAGCTCCACAAGCCACTCTCAGCAGCAGTTCACATTTAAACCAGGAGCCACAGGCTCTGGAAAAACAGCTGAGTGACACATGAGGTCTTCTTAAAAGATGCCCGGGTCTGATCAGGCAATGCAGAATTTCCTGCAGAAACACCTGATTGAAGTTCTCCAGCCTGTGTTGCACAGGAGATCAGACCACAGCATCACAGTGATACTTCTGGCTTTAAACTCAATGAAATGGACATCTCTATACACATACAACCCACTTTAAGAGACCCATCATCTTAGCCAAGTGACAAAACAAAAATGAAATGAGATCTTTTCTTATTCAAAATACAAGTCTAATTTTCCCATTCCTGGCGATCTGTGACTTCTCCCTCCCCCTGTATTTGTTTAAGACACCTCTTCCCATTTAGTAGTATGCGATTTTGATCCCTTTGCTCTCCACTCATGGAAACAGTTATGGATAGTTTCTAGACCACCTCCCAAGGATGGCAGCAAGTGCTTCTCCTGTGCTCTCACAAGTGCTCTGGTATGGATGAGGAGGAAGCTCTGACAGTGTACAGGTGGCAGGATCTGTCCCTAAGCTTCAACACTTGGGAGGGAAGGAAGAATTACTTGAAGGCAAAGTGTGGGCAATCCCAAATGAGCACAGGCAAGATGAAAACTCTTTAAGCCCTTGTTAGCCAGCCCAGCAGTGTCCTTTCTAGTGGTATTAAAGCCCAGCAAAACGTCCTGCAATAGCTTCTAGGCATCAGATCACGGACAGAGAAACTGTGGTGTAAAAGAACCTCCAACGGTCCTTTCTTTACTCTCCAAACACTATCTCAGAGAATTCAAAAGTTGCTGTGAGAGCCAGCTGTGCTGCAGCAGAGTAAGGTCACCTTACCCATTAGGTACTTCCACTCGGTGTTCAGGTCCGCTTGGTTGGCCAGGCAGCCCTTCACGACGTTCAGGCAGTAGTTGTTGCATGGCTTCACGCTGGACATGCCCCGGCAGTGCGGGCAGTACATCAGCTTCATGATGGCGCGAGTGCACTCATGGCTGAGAGATACCTGGGGGGAGACAGATCAGAGTCAGACACACAGGCTGGTCAGGGGGCACGTGGGCAAACTCCCCCCTTCCCTGGGGTGAAGGAGCTTGGTGTGATCTGAAAGGCAGCACGGCTCCCTGGGTGCGTGGCCTTGGGAAAGCTGCTTCCCCTCTCACTGCCTCTCCTTCCCCCCACCCTCCCTGAGGTGTCACCCCTGTCAGAGGGGTGGGACCTCTGAGGCAGCTGCTATTTCCTCGGGCTGTGTTTGAACCCAGGGTTCTGGGAAAAACCCGTATATGAGCACCATCCCCCTTCCAGCCAGGTCTGGTGGCCGCAAGGACAGCCCGGGCTGTCCACCAGCTGTAATCATGACCCAGACACATGGTACACATGTGCCCCTGGAGCCTCTGCCATCAGTGCCACTGCCGTGCCCTTTCTGCAGGAAGGGCTTGTTGCCACCGCCCAGCAGACGCAGGTTTTCCAGCACACACTGCATCTCCGGCTTCCTGGGGGAACACACAACAGGGGCCTGGACATGGAAAGTTCTCAGCTGGCATCTTTGGAAAGGAGGATGGTGTTGGGGAAGACTTGAACAATTCCAAAAATAAGGGCAATTGAGAGCAGTTGACACTGGGAAGTGATTGCTCTCTGAAAGCACTTCAGGAGCCGCAGGCAGCTGGTGAAGCGGGCCAACACACTCCATGCCAGTGGCTCGCAGGCACTGCACGTGCAGTTGATGCTTTGCAGAGGTGACTCTAGAGGTGGCTTTGCCACCTTTAATTAAAGCACCCTGGTCCCACAAGCACAGAGCCAGTCACATGCAGAGCCCAGAGACCAGTGCAGCAGCCCCTGCAGCACGTCAAACTCCCCTCAGCCCACCGGCCATGGGACAACCGTCCCTCTCCGACTGCCACGGACAAGGGGCTGTCAGTGTAAGCTGAGGGACGCATAACAACCTGGTAGACCCTGCAGACATGCTGGCAGAGCTGAGCACTCCTCTGTCTTATTGCTGAAGTGTTTTCTCCTTTGTGGTCTTTTTCTACCTTTACTCAGATCCATTTGCAATTCCCTTGTCATTCTTTTAAAACCATTTACAAAAATAAACATACGTGTCTGCATGCAAGTCTCCCTTGGTACCAGGTACTTGGCACTCACAAGGAGCCCAAAGGGGGAAAAGTGATGGAAGGGGCAAATCTCAACATGAAAAAATCCCTGAGCCTCGAGCTGCAGCTGCAATGCTGAGAACTACCCTGACCTCTTTATTACTTGTGAAAAATACTTTGAACATGGCCTTTACATTTCTTCTGGGGGACTCCAGAAAGATTCAGTTCTGAGGTACCCTTAGGAGAGTGTGAACATGCTGAGCCCACTATCAGAGTTTGAGAGAGAAAATCCTTAAGCTTCCCCCATCCTGAAACTGCCTGCACGGTAGCACCTCACTTCCAGTCAGCCTTAGAAAACAGATGTTGGATGGTGCTGGGGTTTCAT
>NW_008824243.1:6865388-6888428 GCF_000699105.1 Pygoscelis adeliae
CCTCGTGAGAACCTTCTTCAGGACCAGGACAAAAATTTCTAGGTCTCAGAGAGAGAACCCAAACAGAGACCGTTTCCCTGCCTCGGCAGCCAGAACAAGCCCTGGGATGCCTGCAGATAAACACCGTGCTCCACCGCGGCCAGAGGGGCTGAGCCTTGCAGGAAGCACCATGCATGCCAAGGCTTCGCTCTGCTTCCTCGGTGAGCTTTCTGCCTTCTTTCTGGGACAACACCCGCAGACAGAAACCGGTGCCCGGCTGCCGTGCGGCTCTGCCGCCAGGAGGTGGAGGCTTTGTCCCGCCGCACCGCACAGTTGCCATATGCTTCATCCCTGGGAGAAGCTGGTGAAGGCACCACCGTCTCCTGCCTCAGTGATTGAGAGGGGATGCAACAAAGCAGAGGGACAGGCAAACAAAAGAATAGTTTATTTTTCATCTCAGGATTTAAATAACCATGACTGAATAGTGACTGAAAAGACAACAGCTAAGAGCACGTTGAACACTTAACACAGGCTGTAGCTGAAGACTTTCCGAAACCAGATCATTTACACAGAAACCAGGAGATGCAGCTAGGAAAGGAGCTATGACCTCTCCTTCCTCAGAGAGAGCATTCGTGAACATGAAATATACGGTGAAGCTCCAACCAGAGCATGTAACCTGCACAGGCAATCAGGTCCTGAACACAACTTTGTCTCCGTGTTTCACCAGCACACCCCATCACTGCTCATCCCGGCTTATCCAGCTGTGGCTGTGGAGCACTGTAACCTCGCACGGCACAAACCGGGCTGCAACATCCTGGGAGCTGCGGCACAAGTGAGTCACATAGCTGGGCCCTGAAACATGGGACTTTCCACAGTACTGATGAGAACCAGGGAGCAGTCAGATGGTTTGCCTGCACCCACACACATCCGTGGTTGCACTGCGCAGCCTTTTGGAGTGGAGGGAGCTGAAGTGCTTTGGCAGGAAAGTGGGAGTGCAATGTCACCTGCGCAGGAAACACCCCTGGGGCACTGCAGGCCAGCCATCCAGTGACAGAGAGGACAGCCACCAGCAGCTAGAAAACAAAGCTATTTGGTACCTTGCCAGAGCCCGTGGGGGACACGGAGAGAGGCAAGTGACAGATCTTGGCTCAGAAAAGCATCTCCAACACGCTTAGCTTTAAAGTACAGTGTAAACCCAGCAACTCTACTGGAGCTACCCCGGTGACCACAGTGAGCCCATATTTAAATGAAGTTTGTGACAGGCCCAGTGGGCATTTCACAAGTATTTCTGCTTGCAGAATTTATCCTGGTCTCTGCATTTATTTTTGTGCATGTCTTTTTCCAACAAAACAGAAAGGACCTTCACACCCTGAGCACAGCACTCCCTCGCTCACCAGAGAGTAATCGTGCAGGGCCACCCGTGCCCTGCCACCACGCAGAGCTGCAGAAGGGGAGCGGCAGCAGGGGCCTGCTCCTCGGTGCCCACCTACTCCATCTGGCCTCCGGCACGACTGGCGAGTGCAGGCAGCTGCCAAGGCTCCCCGTGATGCAGACAGCTGCCTGCCGTCCTCAACCCACCTCCCTCCGATCTCTCCAAGGCTGTCAACCAGCCAAAACCACCTGTCCCCAGCTACACTGCCTACGTCCATGCCGGTGCCCACAGAGCAGCCACCTCCTGCCCGTGCAGCTCTTGTGGGCTGTTGCCACCTGCCTTGGGGCAGCGGGTGCAGGCAGAGCACCGGGTGATAATGATGCCTGAGGCTCAGGCTCAGCTCTGGGTCGGGGGGAAAAATAAAGCTGCTTTTGCACCTCAGCAAGGATCATTTCTGGATGTCAGAGAGGAGCTGTGTGTGTACCACCAGTCTGTCACTCTCGCAAGGTGGCTTTGTCTCCTGGAGGATAGTGGAGTGCCACACTGCCCCAGGTGTGGGGAGCCTGCAGTGTCCAGGCAAGGTGGCACCCCTTGCCCCTGCTCCCCTGCCTCTCCTCTGAAGATGAGCAGGTGACACATCCACCAACAGCTATTGCTCCACTGAATCTGGCAGGTGCCAAGTGTTCAACTTAAGCTCTTGGCAGAAAGGATAAGTATTAAATTTTGCAGGTGGAAGAGGCCAGGCTCCACTCCCTTTCCCCAAAGAATGACCCAAACCTCTCCTGCTGGCAGCAGCACTCCTTTTTCACAGGCAGGCTGCAGAGGTGAACTGAGAACAGAGGGATGAGAGGGCAGGAAGAGGAATTTCGGAGAGTATTTTCTGCATGTTTTGCTTGGCCAGAGCTCAGTTCCTTGTTGTTCCACCCAGCTCACGGACTTCTGCTCCACACAGGGCAGAGGAGAGTGAGGGCTTGGGGCTCCCAGAGCCCCTCCCAGCCCTGATCCTGCACCATTCCTTTGGGGGACTTGCAGCATGTTAAGGAACAGAGCCCTTCAAACATCTCTTAGTCCTTGTGGATTATTTTGCTGAAGTAAACTTCCAGGGTTTTTTCAGGTATGCTGTACCCACACAGGGAAATCCCAGCGTCAGTTAGGAGGGGCTGAGATTCCCTCCCCTGTATGGATACAGCGACACAACCAGGAGAGCGCTGCAGCTCTCCTGCCTGCTCACCTCTCAGGCACAGTCCCAGCAGTGGCACTGGGGAGAAAAGCTCCTCAGGCTGGAGCCGTGAGACCACGCACCCTCCATGGCAGCTCATTCCAGATAAACACCCCCATAGTGAGAGTGAAGCAGTTTCTCCAGGCTGGCAAAGTCAAGACTGACCTCCACCTGCACATTGAGACATGTTCACTTCCTTGTGCTTCTGCTTTCACCCTTCAGCCTTTAAAAGAACCTGAAATGTTATGACCTACCCTTGGGCCCAACGGCTAATGGATGCCAGCTAAGACCTGGTGGAGAGCCCCTCTGGCTTCCCGGCGCAGATTTGCAATAACTGGTAGATCAATAAGCAACGTCCTTTTTTCATCACAGGTGGCCTGGAAGCGGGAGCACACAAACTCCTGCAGATGGAGTGAAAGCTGACATAATTTCTTCATCTTTAAATGATCTGGCACAGCATGAAGACAGTACATGACAATAATTGATTTCTCTAAGTACCATCAACCTGGCCCAGCCTATGGCTGGTTCTCCTTTAAGGAGACATGATTCTCCTTTAACTTCAGTGGCACCTATAGTCTTTTCTTAGCTCAGTGACCTAGAAACTGCATTAAGATGTCAAGGGAACATGCACAATACGTTGGAGAAGCCATTTCCCAAGGATCTGAAAAAAAATTATTACTGAGACATATGGCTTGGAGCCAGGGCACTCCTCATTCAGTTGTCAGAGGTATAAATAAATATGCAAAACAAAGCTTAGCCCAGCTTAAAAATACATTGTTCCTACGTCATTGCTCAGTTAAAATCCACATACTCTATTCTGATCCCAGTGACATCAGTGGGTACAGTCCCTTAAAATGTAAGCCCAGTGATCAAGTGATAAGGAAAAAATATTATCTTCTAAGATATACCCAAAATAGGGGACAAATTGGTATTGAGCAATAAATCATGTTAATTAAAACTACTTTACAGCTGGGGATACAGTGGTTGATTTGAGTAGCAATGAGGTAATGCAATGGGAACAGGTGGCTGCCTCATAAAAAGCCCTGTTCCACCATAAGCACTGACATTTCAAGGAGGTTGTCATCAGGTATTATCCCGCGACTGTGGCTTGTAGCAAGAGCTGAGCTCTGTGCTTTTCCATGGCTACTTTCCAAAGCCTGATGTGCCCATGCTTTGTTGACGGAGCCACCTGACCAGATGTGAATTGCTGGAGGCAAGCGCTTTGCCAGAGCAAAAGATCTTTGCAGACTCTCTTGTATCATGTCTCGGATGGACCTGGAGCTTGCTCGCGGGTTTGCACAGCTCATGGCACAGCCGCCCAACGCGACCGCTGAGCTGGGGCTCACCGTGCGACTATTCGGCACCAGCGTTTGCACAGCAGCCAGCAGAGAACGGGCACGTGTGGAGATAATATGACAGAAAATTGAGAACACATAATTCTCAGCATTTGGAGTAGCACTGGTTTCCTAATTTTTCCTCCTCCTGAGCAATGTTTAAATCAATTACAGTAAAATTAATGACTTTTGCGAGCAATTTGCTGAGAGGATGGGCTGAGGGATTAGTTGCTAGCTGGGTCCCTTGCCACCCCCCAGCCAATTTAGAAAACATTCAGCGTGAAAGGCTTCTAGCAAAAAAAAAAGCTCCTGCCACATATTTTATTAATATGCTTTCCAAGCAGAGAATCACAGAAACACAGGAGGCTCAGGGATAACAAGCAGTCACCTACTCTGTCTCCCTGCCTTGAGACACATTTGAGGAGAGCTAAGTTATCCTTCATATTACCTAAAACATAACTTCAGAACAGTTATAAACTTTATGAAGCAAAAACACAGGGAGGCAAAACTACTTGTAGAAGGGGAAAGCACTCAGCTCAAACAGGAGAGACGCCTCTGTATGGACACTCGAGGGACTGAAGACACCTGAGTGCAGACAGTTCTTGGGATGGCCAGGGCTTTAGTCTCTGTAGGACATACAGCAGCAGGGCAGCGCTCTGGTCAAAATGGACTAGATTTTTCCAGAACATAGGAAAAAGCCTTCTTATCCTTCCTCTGTGCCTTTAAAGAACAAATCAAACTTGTGATTTGCATGTTCAGCCCAAGTTACCCATCTTTGCACAGATACACATGCTCACAGATAAGAAAAGCATGTTTTATAGAGCCATGGGACACTTCTCTCTCAGACCCACCATTATCTGTTCTTTCTCCCACTAAAGCACCTACCCAGGTTATATGTTGATTTTCCAAACAACACCCTCTGATTTGTAGACCTCTTTTCAACGTAAGATTTGGTGCAAGTCACAAGGGATGCAAAAGAGGGGCACAATTCTTTCTGGCCTGACCCCAGACCTCTCTGAATCTACAACAGTGGGAGATTTTTCTACCCTTCTGAACTGGGACCTCATTTGACAGGTCACACAGAAGAACAGAGAGGTGCAAGAAGAGATGTGTTTTCTGCCATTACCCTAATGCCTACTGCTTGGAAAATATTCAAGAGCCTCCAAAACACTCTGAGTAGTATCAGGGCACAGAAAGGACCACGGAAGTGATGAAATGAGTCTTATACATTACTGAGTTTTCACAAGCGTTCTCTTCTAGCTAAAAGCTGCTACACCCTCCTCACTCCAAAAAGCATTTCTTTATCCAAGCCAATTATTTCCTGAAAAGGTGGCTGGAAAGACCAAAGAACGAAGTGCAGGATGCAGAGAGGAAGGCCCTGGGGAACAGCGACCAAAGAGGCACTAGCGCTGGGACAAGCTCCATACCTCACGTCCAGGAGTCACAGGGTCTTTTTGATCGAGCAATGATCCTCCCTGCCCCTCCCAGCTTCCTGAGCATTGGAGAAAGGTTGAATTTTAGGAAGCCACACGCATCTGGAAAATCATTTTAACAGTGGCAGTACCAAGCTGCTACCGCAGCAGCACAGCATGCGGTCAGGCTGTGCCACCAGCTGTTGGGCACAGTACGCCTTGCTTTGGCTGGCTGCAAGGGGTGAACCTGGCTCTGCTCCTCCCGCAGCCGGCAGCAGGGCTCCTCCTGCGCCCATCAGGAGGCGGCCAGCTCCTTTGGCACCCAGAACCTGCAGCCAAGCTGCAGATGCTGCTTTTGAAGTGCTGTCTTCAAACAAGGAAAAGAAAAAGAAACAAACCCAACCCCAAAATCCTTTCTCCTTTTGAAGCCTGGCTTAGAAGCAAATGAGAACCTGCAGCCTAGCTGCAATGTGATGGGACTCCTCAGCCTTCAGGGGCCTTTAAGTACATCTGAAAGGCATTTAACACCAATAAAATAAGCTGAGCTCTTGCTGGTATTTTTCCTACCCCACCCCCCCCCACTTCTACTTACAGCCAGGGCGCCCGGAAGAGGGGAGAGATTTGGGGATGGAGAAAGAGGCCTGGGTGAAAAATACAGGCTGCTGGAAGTGCTGTCAACCCCCCTGGCGTGTCATGGGGACACAGGCAGGTTGGCTGATGGAGGCAGAAGGCTGAGCTAGTCCCTAACACTTGGTAGAGGTGTTGTTCTGTGGGCTCTGTCCCCTCTAAAAATTTTGCCCACGGGAGTATGAGGTTGGCTCGCAGGGAGCTCTCTGCGGCATGGTGTTGGTGTTCACCAAGCTGGACCACGTCCCTGCCACGCGGCTGCTCTCCCAGTCCCTTCCTGGCTCTAGCCTCCAAGGAGCAGTGCAGACCCAAGGTGGGCACGGGGACCTGTAGCACCTGGCTGCGGTTTTGGCGTGATGCGGGGATCGTTGGGGTGAACACAAAATACCTCCAGACATGTCAGATATATGTCAAAATGTGCCTGCACTAACTCTCAGGTATATTTTTCCAGGTAGAAGGACTTATTGTTTGAATGGCCATTCTAACCTCCAGAAGCACCAGTTAAATCCAGCAACATCAGGCAACTTAGGTTTCCAAACCAACATGCTTTAAAGCCAGCAGGTATCAGGCAGCTTTCTAGAGGTAGGGACGTGTCCTGGGCAGCTAAGGCAGAAAGCTCCTATAGCTGGAGACCTCCACAGGTTCGAGGGCTGAACACAGCTATGCAGGCAGCTGCAGCCAAGGCATTTGTAGCACCCTCGCTTACCTTCTCATGCATATTTTAAAGGCAGGTGATAGAAGTAAGGGAAGTTTTTCCTGCCAGCTGTGAAAAACCCGTTCTGGGATAGTGTTTAAGAGAAAACAGGTCAGCTCTTCAATTCACAGATCAGGCCGTGTGCGCTGGGAAATGCAGGCCCATGTTCAGAGCCACTCCAATTTCCCCAAATCCCTCGGTTGGAATTGTACAGTTGGGATAAAGTTGTCAGTATGAAGAACAGCAGCTACAAAAAAAGCCCAAGCAGGGGAGCGAGTCCTGCCAGGCCGGCGGTGAGGAGCACTGCCGAGCCACCCGCGGGATGAACGGCAGCCCAGGAACATGCTCAGGAAGCCAGCCTTGCCCTCTCTTTTATAACAAGACTGGCACCGGGAGGACAGGTTTGTGTTTCGCCAGGGAGCTGGCCAGCTCTGTGATCAGGGCTATCTGCAACGTGGCAGTTTCATGTTGGGAAACATTTCATTTTTACAGTCTCCCTATGGAAGGACCCTCAAATACTATGACCAAAAAAAGCTGGGCTGGGCTGTTCTTTGCATCTCCACGTGTGCAAGCTGGAAATCAGGGCCATGGCTGCTCTGTGCACCGGGCTGTCAGCGCCCAATTTCCCTGGTGAAAGGAGTGGGAGCTGCAGGTGCTCCCAGCCCTCTGCTGGCACGAGGGAGCTGGTGTGGGGAGCCGACCCCGCTCTCTCCACCACATGGTCAGCAGCTGCCTTGTGCATGTTTATGCCAACCCTGATGTAATTAGCACCTTGACGTGTGTTAAATGAACCAAGCTTTCCAATCTTTCAGAATAAAACCCTAAAAGAAACAGCTGCAGGGCTGACAGAAATATGATTCTTTCAAAGTCTAATGAATTGTATAATCACTTCAGTCATTATTTTGCATCTTCCTTCCACAAATGCACAGCCATGAGTCCTTGGAGCAGTGAGTTTTAAGTCTCACCAAGCCCATCATTCAAGATAGATCAAGCATGTTTCCAAACCCTCGTCAGGGATCAGAAAGCGAAAGGGGTGCAGGTGCAGCGTGCTGGGTGGTGGCTGTGCTGGGGTCCTGTGGCAGGGGTAGGGCACATATAACTCCACAGCTCGGTGACCCTCTTGCTTTCACCTCGCTGTGTTCAGCTCAGCACAGGGTGAGGGACACAGAGGATGGAGGCTGATGCCAAATCTGTGCCCTTCGCGCTCCAGCAAACCAGAGCTGCTGTTAAGCCTGAGGCCAGACAGACTGCCGGGGTCCACCCCTGCCAGCCCAGCAGCCAAATGGCCATTTTGCAGACTCAGAAAGAAAACATATAACAAAAATGAAGGCTGGGGTAATCCAGCCAAACTGGGGCAGTGAAACAGGGAGCAGTCGGCCCTGTCTCCCCCTGCAGCCAGCAGTGGGGGCACTTCCAGAGGAGAGTGATGATGGCTCCAGAAGGCAGTACAGCCTGTGAGGGACACCAGACCCGAAGGCAGGACCCGCAGCTAACCGGGAGGATCTGCGCTTTCGGATTTCTGTCTAGTGCCTAACTGCCTTCAGATATTAAAATGAGGAAGATTCATGTGGATAGACAGACTGCTGTCATGCTCCTCTCCCTCTGGAGGAAAATACTGCAAGCCACCACCTGCCTATTCAACACACTCCCTGCTCTGTTCATCTGACGCAGTTATTTCCAGCTGGTACAATTTTCAATCCTTTGAAAACTAGATTCAATTGACTTTTAACCACCAGGTAAATATGGGAGACATATATCTGCTTGCCCGCATTATTTCTATTATATTCAGAACACCTATGGGTTTTTATCCCTGAAGGGTTGAGATTTAAACATAATAACGGCTAGAAATACTGGAAGGTTATATGTGAAATACATGAGGATGTGTTCGAGACTGCATGCTCCCCATCCAGCTCGATTTGAATCTGTCCAAACACATTCCAACATTATTGCAAAACTCTCTCTCTAGCTTTACCTGCAGCGGTGCTGGAAAAGAGCAGGGGGCTGTGAGGGGTGTGTGGGGGGCTGCAGGAGCTGCTGTACCAAGTTGTTTAAAGCAAGAAGGCAGCCGATAGCAGGCTGGTGACTCAGGGAGCACAGCCAGCTCGGGGAAAGGGATATTAAGCTTCTGGGTTTGCAGAGGGAATTGGGCCGACTGGGACTTAGATCTAAAATGTTTTAAGCCATGCAATCTCACATAAAAACTGCCCAGGGACAGCTCTCCAAGAAAACAACTTCAGCAGAGGCAACACTGACCTCGGCAAGGGAGGGCATGTCCCAGCCCTCTGCACCCGCAGGCCCCGCGGTGCCCAGCAGTGGGGCAGGTCTTGGCGGCTGTGCCAGAGGCTGTGCGCGGGCAGGAAGGCACGAGTGCAGGAGCCGCTGCAGGAACTAGTCCCTGAAGGAGCAAGAGCTTATTTCAGCCTGTAGTCTAAGATGGTGTTCACAGGCAGGGATGTCTGAAGTACCATGGGCTTCTCAACGCCCGAGACTTCAGTCCTCCTCCTCCTGAATACAGCCAGACCTGCAAAGGATGCTTGTGGCATCATTTCCCACCCTATGAATTGCTGCTGGGTCTGCAGCAGCACAAACTTTTAGCACAGGCACCGATCAGCTCATTTTCGGAAAGCCCCGTCAGTGGTTTGCAATGACAGTAGGGAAAAAAAAGAAAAAAACCAGCACGCTCCAGCAGCTGCTGTTTGTACCTGGCTGTGGTGAGCTGCATCCCACCTCCATCCCTGCTGGTGATGCCAGCACCCTTGGGACCCACTGCTCCCCGCTGCTTGTGTCCCACACGGAGATCCCACAGGACTCTGTCTCATATTACCTCCCCTCATTTTTTTAAAGGGGAGGCCAGACCTGAGGCTGAACTCCTGAATGAATGGTATCTTACCAAGCAGAGCTGTCTATAGGTACAGGCAGCTGCCATCTGAAGGTGGGAGGCTTATTAAATCCCATGCAAGCAAACAGATGATCTCCCTGAAGGAAAATGCTACCTCCCTTGGTGGGAGCAGGTCCCAGGTGAGAGCTTCTCCCAGATGGAGAGATAATTTACTGTGGCACCTTATGGCTCCTTGGGGCAAAGCTAGTCTCTGCACAACGGCATTCTCCCATCGAGTCATCATCATAACACAAGAACACACACCTCTGCTGTGCAAAAACTGAACAGCTCCAAAGTGAGAGGCGGGATAATATCCAGTGAAAAGGAAATAAATGTGGTGATATAAGGATATTGCCACTTGCCAGTGCCATGGAACAACATTCTCATAACATCTATTTACAAACACTAATATTGTCTTTTCAGGATCAAGAGGAGGCCAATTTAGATAAATGCTTAATTTTATTACAAAAATGAAATCCTTTAAATGAAATAAAATGTTATTTATGGTTGTATGTACTTACTGCTGACGCTCTGAATAAAGATAAGCCACTGAAAGGATGGAGATGTGTCACTGAGCACATAGGACAGGAGTTCACTGCACTTGAGCTGTTTTAGCACAGTGGTTTCAAAAGTGTGTGAAAAACATATTCTTCACTTCATTTTGTTCAGTCAGATCAATTTTTTGCCTACTTCACCCAAAAAGCAACTGGAAGCTGAAAGACAGAAGTCAACTATATCCTTCCAAGCTATGGAAAAAAGTGGGGTATGAGAAATGGCTACAATCTTAAAGGACGTGAGGATCAGGAATGACCATGCTGTCTTTGTTATATTATTGACTTGTTGGAAATGTAAAGCATGTTTAGATAAACATTATTTTCCATATGTGTCCAGCACATTCACTTAACTACTAAAAACATTTATGAAAATTCTATTTTTGGGCCTTTTTAATTGAAATTCAGTTCCCTTCTAAATGCAGCTTGACCCACCATGTGTTTAAAAATTACTCATATGGTAAATAGGAAAGCTGTCATTTACAGTATACTAACATAAAAGTTTAAAAAATAAGGCTGAAATGTATTGTGAGACACAGTATTACTTAAATAAAAATGTACTGATAGATGACCTTCATCGGTAAATGAAATACAGGATTTAGTGAAAAAGCTTACAATTAGTAAAGAAAATAATCATATTTTGTTTCAAACTCAAATGAGAATCAGCCTTAAGAACATCTACTGAGAAAAGGAAATGCAAACAACTATTAAAATTGATTATTTAAGTAAGTGTTTCTTGCTTAGGTAGCTGGTGCTGCTTCACATCAATCCCCACCACCATGGGAAAACTTAAAATTCAGGAGCAAAAAGCAATGAAGATCCAGCAAAGGAAAGATTGTCCTAATAACTCACTTTCTGACTGATGAGCAAAATTCATTTTAAAACACCTCCTCTCCCTGCCTTTGGAAATGGAACATTATTTCTTTACTTTTTCTGTGCTCTAACCCGAGATTCACAGGTTGCCAGGTCTCTGAGGGGAATTTGAGGAGGGAGGACATTTTTTGATGCACACAGGGCAGCTCTCCGCCCTGTCCATCGGTGCAAGAGAACAAGTCTTATGAGGAGCGGCTGAGGGAACTGGGGTTGTTTAGCCTGGAGAAAAGGAGGCTGAGGGGAGACCTCATTGCTCTCTACACCTACCTGAAAGGAGGCTGTAGCGAGGTGGGTGTCGGTCTCTTCTCCCAAGTAACTGGCGATAGGACGAGAGGAAATGGCCTCAAGTTGCGCCAGGGGAGGTTTAGATTGGATGTGAGGAAAAATTTCTTCACTGAAAGAGTGGTTAAACATTGGACCAGGCTGCCCAGGGAAGTGGTTGAGTCACCATCCCTGGAGGTATTGAAAAGACGTGTAGATGAGGCGCTTAGGGACATGGTTTAGTGGGCATGGTGGTGTTGGGTCGACGGTTGGACTCGATGATCTTAGAAGTCTTTTCCAACCTTGATGATTCTACGATTCTATGCAGCACAGGCATGGCACTGAGATGCAGGAGGCCAACAAGGACCTGTGCACAGTCTCACTGCCCTTTTTGGGTGCCCTGGTGCAGACAGGATCACCTTTGCTACCTGTCCCCACAGCACTTTGTGCAATAGTCCTGACCTAAGACTTAGATGCCTGAGCACTATCATAATGTGAGCAATAAATAACAAAACCAGCCAGGGTATTCCTGTTTATCATGCTGCATCTCTCCAAGGATTTTTTGCTTTTGTTTTATAAGGGGTTATCTCTCAGCCCTTGCCATTTTTACCATCTCAGTTTTGCTTCCCCCCCACCACAGTATTTCAATTCACCGACACCATGTATTTCACAGGAGTGCATTCTTGCTCTCGTTGCTGAACACAGCCATTGCTCACACCAAGTGTGGATCTCTGAGCAGCAGCTGGCAGGCAGCAAGTCTCCCAACACAAGGCCTTCACCTGTTCACATGAAGCTCGGAGCTGCAGCAAACTCTATTTTTGGCAGCTGCCAATCTCACAACCAAAGAAAAGGATCCTAAACAAAACTGGGATATTTCTTCTCTCTTACCGTGGCACGCAGCACGAGGTATGTGTCCCTGGGGGAGCCCCTTCTCTGTGTGCCCTTCACTAGGGATTTTTTGGCTGCTGCTGTTTTGGTAGCTGCTACTTCATGCAGATGATGAAAAACTCACCTGGCATTGTGCAACTTAAATGAAAACCTGCAATTTGTGCTGAAAGAATAGCTACAGAAACACACAACCTGAATGTGAACACAGAGATGCTGCGCCAACACCCGCCCCCCACACATGGCACATTGGTAACCCCTAACCCTGTACCAGGGCAGGGTGCCAACCTGCACATCCATCCCCAGCCCTGCCGCTCTGCCTGGGCTGCAAAGAGCTGCACCAGCCATGCATGTGCCCTGGGCCCCTCCCATAACCACCGTGCAGATGGCAGCGCTTCCGCTGCTGTCAGTGTGGGGCCGGGTCGGTGGCAGGAACCACAGCATTAAAAGCTTTAGATCTTGGTGTCAGTCTGCAGTCTGTCAGGGTGACTTTGCCTTAAAAACTAGGAAGGCAGTAAAGATGAAAAATGGTTTTGCCATTTTCTCCCCGCCTGCCCTCAAACTATTTATCCCCAGCAGGATGCTCCCAGCACACCGTTCCCATTCCTATCCCTGCGCGCCCACCAGCCACCGGCCAAGGGCTGCCCAAAGTGATGGCTTCCTATGAGATTGGGCAGCTGGAGGCTGTGGAAGAAACACCCCTTGGGCACAGAGGAGAGGCAGCAGGGATTAAAGAAATCTCACGAGATCCCCGCCTGTAGCTCAGCTGGGGCAGGCTCTTCCCCATTTTAAGACAGACAGAAAATCTGGCAAACAGCACCAGTCTTTCTCTAGGATGGCCAGTAATGCAGACTCTGCACAAGGACCCAAAACAGCGATAGGATACAGGTGACAAACACTGAACTGGAAGTGTGTGAGCAGATGAAACCGGGAGGGTTTTAATAGAAATCAGTAGCTTTTCTGGGATTTGCAAATAAATAAACCCAAAGTAATGTCATTTTTCAGAAGGCCAAAGCTAAGTAATTTATTTCTATGTGTCCATTTCCACAGGCTTTCCCCAGACTTCCTAACCAAAACACTCACTGCTGCTCCCTAAGAAATTTCGGCTCAAAGAGTTATTTTAAAAGACCGCTGCTACCAGCTGACAGGAAAGTCAAATCCCAGTCTCTGATCTTAATGAAAGTCTTATACAATTTTCCTAACATTGAAAGTATAAAGCAACATGAAAAATGACTAAAACCAAAGCACCAGTTGTGGATCACATTCAGCACTTCACATCCATTTGGCACTAGGGTAAATCCACAGCTGGTAAAGGAAAGTGGGTAAACCAGGCCTTTTATTTTAGACACAGCTGAGGGCTACCAGGGCATCCATAAAATGGATCTCCCACCTCAGCATTCTCATCCCCTCTTGCCTAAAGTACTAAACCCATTCCTGAAGACAGGGGAAATGGGCCAGTTTTGGCCTTCATTACAAAATCAGCTCTCAGGGAGGCTTTGCTGAGGTTTCCCAACTCAGTTCATGCGGATTGTGCTACAATAGCAACATGCCGGGTTAACTGCAACCCCAGGCAGGGCTCTTGTGAGAGAGAGGAATGGTTGGGACCCTCCTGGATGACCCTCCATCCTGGAGGAACGGGTTGGGAGGAGACAGAGGGAAGAGGAGGCTCTGTGACTCGTCGTGTATCCCACATCCCATTTGATAAGCGATGCCAAGGGAAGGAGAAGAATTCAGAAAGGGGGGACCAGAATCAAAACCCAATGGGTCAGAAGCCTCCATGAAGGTGGGGGAAAAATATGCTGCATGTTGGTATCTCAGGTCCTTCCCTTCTGCTGATACCATGATTGCAGTTGCTCTGCCAGCCTGCTTTACCTACCAAACTCGGCTACAGGCAGAATCGCACATCGAGCTAGAAATCTCTGCCATTCAGAGAATTTATGAAAAATATTTTACTTTGGTCCCCCTGAAATTACACCATTCTTATCTTTTATCTGTCCTAAGTGTCAGGAGAGTGTGATGTTAATGAGATGTACAAAGGCTTTTGGTTAGCTGAACAGTTTTATAGTCCCACATTGATAAATTAAAGCATTTGTCACTGTTACCACATTAATGTTTCTTCCTGAGATCAAAGTCTGGATTTGCTGCATCGAATAGTACCGCCCTCTGCTATGCATTACCATGCATTACCTTCCAAGGAAATGAATTGCAATTCCATATTTTTACATTCACAGTTTAATCACACCCTGATTCTCATACCTGCCATTGCCATCTCCACATGCAGTATGCAAGTCATTTTTTTAGTATGGATTTTCTCCTGGCTACCTGTACCAAAAGCCTGAATATCTTGTTTCAGGACAATCACCACCTTCTGGCTCTGAAAGGCTGCTTCTGCAGTAAAGAATACAGACAATTTCCTTCCTTCTGAAACCCTGGATTCAGTCAAGTTAATTTACATTTATATAACACCTTTCATCCCTGAAGATCCCAATGCACTTTACAAACTCACCTTCTCTGTACACAGAAGCTGTACAAATATACAGGGCTACATAAACAGACACAGCAATCCCATCACCGACAGCTGAAATGCATCTCTCTACGTGTATTCCCAGCACATTCGTGGCAAGTCAGCTCTGCACACCCTACATCATATCGCCATCAAGGAGGAAAATAAGGCAGTGTGATTTAGAGGCATGCCATTTCCCTGCCGGGGAAGTGCTAGGAATCTAGGCAAGCAACAGAACAGCTTTACAGCCTGGGCAACTGACATCTCCTTGGCACTCTGCTGCATAGGTTAAAATGAGATAAAGACTGATTTGCGGTGAGTTATACCTCGCTTTTTTTGCGCTATCAGTGCCTGTAGAAGTCCAGGCTTGCTGCTCCCTTCCACTGATGGGTGACCCTCAAGTAGTTTGTTTTATAAAACTGAAAAATACCTGTTTGCTTTGTCATGAGAACATAAGGGGAAATAAACCCCCCTCTCCCTTACAGCAGTAGTTGACTAGCTCCTGCCAATCTGAGGATGGAGAAGAAGGAAGAACCCCAACATACCTGAGACACCTTTTTGACCACGTCGCTGCCCACAAGAAAGCCCTGCGCGTAGGAGCGTGCTGCGATGAAGGCTCGGGTTGCCTTCACCTTCAGGTCCCTGGGAACTTCCCCAAAGGGTTTGTGCTGCTCTGCATGTTTCACCATGCAGTCCAGGTACTCATCTGTGATATGGTACTGGGGATTCATCAGCTTGAAGAGCCGCTCCAGCAAGCGTGTCCAGAACTCATTGAGGGCCTCTTCCAAGTTGATGTTGGAGCCCCGGTAATAGCGGCGTAGCTCACTGTACAAGTCCTTGAAGACCTTCATGTTTTGAGTGTACAATTCTCCATACATGCTTGGAAAAGCATCATAAAGGGCCTTTTCTGACTTGTTCAACAAATCCTGGAAATAACCTGAAGAGAGAAGAAAAAGGAGACGGTGATGCATCAGTTGGACAAGCAGGAATCCAATGGGCTGCGCTGTTTGGCAGCACAACCGAATGCCCTGAGAAAAGAGAAAGGGCCCTAACAGAGCTTTTCCTCCAACCAACCTTACCTACACTCTCAGTCCTGAGCCTTAGCTGAGAAGATTAAAGGAGGAACCCCCCAGTGCCAGTGCCAGAGCATCATGGTCTGGGCCTCTCCACCTCTTCTGGCAGCCTCACCTGGAACCAAAATTGAGGCTCTTCTCTGAGCGTGTAAGGAGCCATAGTGTTATTCATAGGTTTCCTTTACAGAACTCATCAACTGGCATTGCTAACATATACCATGACTTGCCACAGTTGTCAGCCAATGCCTTATGAAACACTCAACCCCAAATCAAGAACCAGCTGCTTCTAGCACAGAAGTTGACACTTGTTAAACATCACCAGAAAACTTTGTAAATACACAAGGACACCTGGATGCTGCTCAGGCAATGGAGGTCTATCCTGTAATGACTGTTGTTAGAGTCAGACTAGTCTATCAATATTAGCATCTACACCAGAATGAAGTAAGATAAAAATTTCATCTAGAAGATAACCTGAAGTCTTCCATTTCATGACGTCAAAGGTTGGAATTCCTCCAGCATCACCTGCTCTTACCACCAGACAAAAGTGAGGGCTCTTCTGGAGAAGACCACAACTTCTTCAATTTTAAAACCAAACTTCCCCCCATCCCCCCAAAATTTCCTTTTTCCTTGGAAGGCTGCCATTGTTGGCTGAGGCACTGATAATTTGGGGAAGCCAGCAGGACTCCAGTACAACATACATGTCTGAAGCACAAAGCACAGCAGTCTAAGATAAGGTCCCTGCAGGCATGAGTTCTTCTTTGGGGCAGCACATTTACTTGAAGAGGACGTGGCTTTATCCTGACCAGCTGTCATCCCCACTGACCCAAAAACACCATGATCCACTGCACAACTTGAAGCTGCCTTTGGAGAAATCAGTGCAGCTTGTTTGAGCTGCCTTTCTTTCCTGCCTCAATGCTTATTTTCCGACGTGTTATTTCCAAAGCCCTGGTGAGATGGAGCAGGGCTGCCACCAGTGACGGTGCCAACCCTTCACAGAGACGCCCCCATCAGCCCTAGTCATTGCAGCCACCCTGGCTCTGAGGTGCAGCCCGTAAAGCATGTGCCAGAGTCCCAAGTGCTGCAACAGAAACAGGCATGTCTTATTATGTATTTAAAGACAGGGTTGTGTTCAAGTGTTTTTGAACTGAGGCCAACATTATCATGTTCGAGGTTCTCATCCCATTCTCTTATTCGGATTTGCATCCTGCTTTTGTTTAGGTATAAACAACTAAATGGTTTTACACCCTAGATTCAGTGGTTGTAGAAGTGACAGAAATGCGACTCTCTTGCTAAGTACAGCAGAGTAAAAATGACAGATTCGACTCCTCCCCTACCAACATCTTTAGGTATTTCCATCCTCTTGACTGCCAGTTACCTTCAGGCTCTCTGAGACTGCACAGTGCGGAACTCATAGCAGGACCAGCCTGATTCAATTTATTGATTTACATAAGCAGCTTTAATCATCATTTAAGTCAGTAAGAGGAAAAATGATTTAAATAATAATTTTCGTTTCAATTACATTTGTACTTTTTAGGGCCTTTTTGAAGCAAACCTGATTATACTATTTTTTAAATCTAAATTACTATCATTTTTTTGGTGATGTATGATAAGCTCTAGTTGGAGGGAAACTGTTATTCAATTAAAATCAAACAGCATGTATTTATGTATACAAATTAACTTCACTGTGCTAGGCATATAAGAAAAGAAAGAAAAGCTTCTGAAAAATGCATGTTGCATGTACAAAGCTTTATTAAACAAAGTATTTTTTGAGGGAATGGCACTGGCTACAATTAAGCACCTCTAAAATTTTAGAACTAGTAAAGCTTATTTCCATGGGTCTTGTTTATATTCACAGACTGGAAGGGCCATACAAGCTTTCCAACATTAATAATCTCTCATTGGATTCTCAGATTTGAATGAAGCTAAAACTCAACAAGCAGATCGAGCAAGTGAAAACACCCTCTGCATCTGCACCACAGGCTGCTAATACTGAAACTGCCTGTAGTATTTTAACAAACCGACACCAAGCCGTAATAGGCTAGCTTCCTCCAGCCACAATCATGTACTGCTTAATAGTTTAAAATTTGATTTAAGTGCTTTCAAAAGATTGTGAGCAAACTAGGTCTTAGCAGAAGTTTGGTTTAATCACTTATGCAGAAAATAAAAATGTGTTATCTAAAATGTTGAATAAAAACTGTGGTTTTCTTTTGGAAGAAATTCTTTGGAATTTCTTTTGGAAGAAATCTATTCTTATTCAGCTTGACCTGGTTGGCAGTTTGTATCTCCAAACATTTGTACTGGGATCCCTCCATCTCTCAAATGACTGATCCGCATGTGTTTGTCCATCTTCCCTATTAAGATCTGATTTCTTCCTACAGACACCAGTATAAGGGTGTTGCCAGTGGGCTGTTAGAGGCACCTAAGCCACCTATAAAATTACCTTCTAATGGGGGGTTCCCAATATGAAAAAAATCAAAAGCTGATGCCATTAAAAAGTACTTTGCCAAAGGATCTCAGTTTAATAAGAAGAAACACCTGCCGCATGTGCTAACAGAGCTTGTCAAAGCCTCTCCTCTTGAATCTCAAGACAAAGGGCAATTCGACCCCTGCCATCTCCCCATGTCCACGTCCCAACTCCTATTCCCCTGCCCCAGCTGCCAGAGGGGAGCTCTCTGCCTGGGTAGGACAAACTTTCTGCAAAGCCTGGGGCCTCTCATCCCTGCCCAAGGGACTCACTTGAGTCTGTATCTCCCCCGACTCAAACAGTTCAGCCATCGCTAGTCCCAAAGACAGCGGCACATGGCAATTTTTCTTGTGACAAAATTATCACTGTAATCTGCAGGGTGCTAACACAGGTGAGAACTTTCCTTTTACCAAAAGGCCTCATCTACACTGAATAATTGTACAATATGTAACTAAAACTTGGCAAGTGCTACTGGCACATACATAGCACCCATCCTGGTAACCCCGATTCATCGGTCTCTACGCAGACTGCTCTGCTACTGCAAAGCGCTCAGGTATCCCCTCTTACAGCCATGGCTCCGTCGCCAGCATAGCAGTTGTGTGCACCCACTTCTAGGAAATTTTGGCTACTCCACCAACAGGTGAAAGGCTGCAAGAGGATGGTTTACAACTTGTGAGCTTCTCATCCAGCATTTCTCTCTCACCTTAACGTTGCACATGAGCATGGGCAAAGGAGATCACAGTGGGGCAAGCCCACATCAGGGCTGCTGCAGCCCTGAGCTCCCAGCCCGCCCGGTCTGGCGCTGCTATGAGCTGACTCGGGGCTGATCCTGCTGCAGTGTCACCTTTTCTTCTTGCATGGTCACCTTCCCCTGCAGCGTCTCCTGAACGGGCTCACTCCTGGGCTCGCAAGCCAAGTAGACAACTGCCAGGCAGATGATTTCTCCTGGCAGGACACTTTTTTGGGTCTGACTAATCTGAGATGGCTTAATTTTTCTGTTGCCACGGCCTTCCTACCCGTACAATGAACAGAAATGTCATTCACCTATAACAGACACAAAATACAAAGTTTCTCTGATGCTGATATCTAAAAGCTGCTTCGTATCTTAATGTATCACTCCAAGCGCTGCTGGTTACCCATTCATAATGTAATTAAACTGAGCTCAAACTCTCTTTCTTGTATAATCAGGGCTCTTTTCCCTGTGACAAGCAACATTAACTGAATAAATTGCTCAGCAATCCAGGTACGACATGCAGCTTGGCACTCGCCATCAGGAGGAAGAAAACACCAACAAACACAGCCCGATTTGTCAATTCAAGGTAAAATAACTTTCTTTGTATCACTACAGGAGAAACAAGATGTATATCTTTCTGTCAAAAATTGGAAACTGCTCTCGAAAAAGTCCAAGTTAATTAAGAGCTGATGAACTGTTACTTCTCACCTAAGTGAGAGAACACCAATTACAGTCAACTCGTTTGCGGCTGCTTCTCACAAAGTTCTTCTAGATTTCACACACTGAGGAAAAAAAAAAAATCTACATTATCCAGGGAAAATTAATCAGCAATTAAGCCTCAATGTGTTTGGGATGAATAGCCGACCTGGCAGAGAATTTAAATGCACATTTTGCAGCATTAGAAGGCACTAAGTGGGGTTTGTCAAGAGGGATGCACAGAAGCTTGTGCTAACTGCCCTGGTCCTCATGATCTCAGCCTGCACTGCTCATACACTTAGCACAGGTATCTCCAATTAACACTGCATCTTCTCCTTGACACTCCTTGCCTACTAATATCCAACCTTTTTAGACATGTGTCATAGATTAAGGATGTGCAGGGCCTCAGGATAAAACAACTTGCTGAACCACAGTTCAGGCATCTGTCCTTGTTGATTTCAGGTAGAAGCAATTATATATTCTAGGGGAAGCACCCCATTATCTGTAGCCATGGTGGGTGGGGGACCTTTAGGTAATCTCGGTGGTTGGAAACCTCTAATAATACAGCTGTCCCACTATTTCTATAAGAAGGTAAAATAACCACCCAGTGGGTCCACTGGATTTATTAACTCTCACTTGGTCCACCACTGCTGGGTCTGCCCCTGACTCCCAAAGGACAATTAGAGTGATTAGCTCAGGTAGGGAACGAGCACATGCAGGCAGCTTCATCCAGGTCACATCCTGGACACATCCCCAAGGCCCCTGAGCTCTGCTGACACCATGTTCTCCAGGCCAGCAGCCACAGGCTCAACCTATGTCTGCATTCATGCACCGTAACACGTGGCTCCATTAGCCTTGGGAATGGCAGGGATGGAGGGAAAGGGCTCATGAGTAGCCAGTGCTGGAACTCTAAAGCTCTCGCTTGCTCCAGGAGTCACTGCTGCACTCCCATCCCTGGAAGCAGGTACACAAACACCTGAGGTGGCTCTTCACAGGGCCAGCTTCCCTCTGAAATGATGCATTTGTTTCCACTCTGAGTCACAAGCAAGCAGCTATGTATTTTCTGGACCCATGCTGAAAACCACGGATGTTCTCAGCTTCTGCCAGCCTCAGAAATTTTACAATGGAAGCGTACTACCCAGAGAAACCTTCCTGCGAGTCACATGCTAAATCCATGACTGGGCTTCCCCTCTTTCAAAAAGTTTTCTCAAAGAGCCATTGAACAGGTGAGTTCTTCCTCACCGCTGCCTGCTAAGCAGGTGATTTTCTAATGCCAGTATTGCAGACAAATCAAACTCAATTTTCCTGGGCCAATGAAAGGCACAGCTCCTCAGTCAAGGCTGTTCCTACATGAAACATCACCTTTCACACTCTTGCTGCAAAAGTATTCAAAAGAAAAAAAATGAAATGGGAGTCTGTTTTTTTATTATTATTATTATTGCCTCTCACTTCCAGGCTCAGAAACAAGACAACCGGCTTTGCTCAAATGAAATTTGCCTTTTGGCAGAGGCCAGGTCTGAAAAACTTCTGCCTCAAATACAAAAATGCCAGAAAGTTATAAGCAAAGAAATGAACGTTTCTTACAACCAAGACAATTCTGCAACCTTGGCCACTGTTTTTCTTGCTGTTGTAATGACAAAAACTTACTTCTCAGAGAATTAAGTTTTCAACCAGAATCTATAACCTTTGCATTCGAGAGAGATTGTAAATCCCCACCCATTCCCCCGCTTCACAGCTTCCCAGTGTTCGCAGCTCATATTTTCACAGTTTCCACATTTTCACAACTCTGGATTCAAATTGGGAAGCTGTGAACAGCAAGGCAGGGACCCGCAGTTTGTCTCTGAAGATGGAAAGTTTCGAGTTCCCCCTTCCTCACCCCCCCAGCACCAAGTACTTTATTCGAGCTCTTTGATACCATTAGATCACTCAACATCTGGAACACACTGGAGTTTCTTCAACTAATATAATGATGGGGTGGGAATGGATGTAGGGGGGAATGAAGAGGTCACTGAAGGAAGAACGTCCAAATGCTCTTTGGGGATGCAACAGATCTGACTTTCTTCAAAACCCATCAAATTCTAGAGGCATACTAGAAAAAAATATGAGAATTGGAGAAAGGTGACAGAATGACTTTTGAACTGAATATTTTTAAAGCCTTAAGCAGAAAACTGCAGTACAAAAAGTCTTAAGCACAACTGGAAAAAGAGTAGTACCAGACTGGAAGAGATGAAGGAGGAAAACACATTGCTCAGATCATGCCATTAATTCCAAAATCAGATTTTAAGAAGAAATCTGTTCCTAAAGGCAGATTTAGCATTGGATGATTGGATTTGGTGAAGACTCTGGGCAACCACCTCTACCTACATCTGGAAGTCAGACATAAGAGGAGGAGAAAGGCATCAGGGTGCACAGCTCAAGATGGAAGGAAGCCCATGGCAGGTGATACCTCTAACCCTTCACTTTCCCTTGGAGCAGCAGAAGCAGCACCCAGGGCTCTGCCCTGCCTCCACCTTCCAGCTCCAAGCTCTCCCCTACTTATTCTTTTCTTAAGAGCAGATTGCTCTACCCTGGGACAGCAAAATTCAGTTTTGCTTATGCTTCTGAAAAGCCTTGAGTAGTCCCTGCCGGAACTCCTAATGACTTACACTGTAACCATGTAGTGCAGCAGTGCTCTACAGCTGCAGGAGTGTTGGCCTCGTGCAAATGCTACAAAAGTTTTTCAGCAGAGGGGCAAGATGAAAACTCTCCTGCTGGCTGGACAGCTTTGCATGGTGAGCTAGGTTTGTGGTCTGAGGGCCTTGTAGTGCGGCCATAAACTCAGGACAGCCGGAGATGGGGGCAAAACTGTGAGGAGGAAGAAGTATCAAATACTGTATTGCAATTTCTCAAGTTTGAGCAAGCACACGAGGCTGTGGTGGAATTCACGCAGGGCCAGAGCCATGGAGCATCTCTGCAGCTCTGGACGGAGGCTGAGTGAAATACGCTCACCATTAACACTGCTATCATGTTTCAAGAAGACTGGACTAAGAACAGGAGAGAAAAATAAGCTGACTCTGTGGTGTCCTGTACAGCAGTAAAAGCAGGGAGAGAAACAGCATGGGGGAATCTACTAGAGCAGACCTCCCTCTTGGGGCCAGCCCTGTCAGTCTGAGGCACAGTATTTTCCTGGGCTGGGTTCCCATTTAATACACTGCTGCACATCCCAATACCAATTTGCTTCTCCAGTTTTAAAGCTGTCCTTGCAGTCAAACTACTATTAGAAGAGAAGAATTCAGCAACAGATTTAAGCCATTAAAATCCAAATCTAATGCATTGTCCTGGTTTCGGCAGGGACAGAGTTAATTTCCTTCCTAGTAGCTGGTACAGTGCTGTGGTTTGGATTTAGGATGAGAACAAAGTTGATAACACACCGATGTTTTAGTTGTTGCTAAGTAGTGCTTACGCTAGTCAAGGACTTTTCAGCTTCCCATGCTCTACTGACTGAGA